>NC_081559.1:167132796-167343391 GCF_022355385.1 Mustela nigripes
TATATATATATATATATATATATATATATATATATATAATGTACAGAGCAAATCCAAACAACAGAACTGCAGAAAATAGTTGTGGCTACTCCCTTCATCTAAAAATAATTTCAACCTAGGCAATGTGGTAAGGGTGCTGTAATCTTCTCTTGCACATTTTTACATGCCAGAAATATTGAAACATAGTTTTTCTTAAAAAAAAAATCTTGTTGCAGCAAGCACTTTGAGAGTACAAAATCAGCATCTCATGCTTCCTACTTCCTTTTCAAAATGTGTTGTAAATTACATTTCAAAGGCTTATACCTACATTCAATAACTGTGTTCCCTTTAAGGCCAACAGGTCAAATACACCATAAGGTAAACTACCCATAATAATTTTTACCACATCATCTGCTCTTCAATGATTTCAAGAGTTCCTTATTTTAAATCTCATGCTCAGAAAACTTATTTCTATTATCAACACACCCACTTAATACATGTCTGCCTATTGGAAGAGAGATCTGCCAAACTCAGACTTAAGCTTTATGAAACTGAACAAACTGCAACCTAACATTGACCATATAGTAAACAACAACATACACTTATGATTAGAAAGCAGAATCTAATTCATTATGATCAAGAAGGTTTGACAATTCAGTTCACTTTTGGGTCACAACATCGAACTGAATGCTCTGAAGCTTGTCCTATGCTTAGTACAGAAGATACTTAGTGATATCTGCTCCTTACCATCTCTAGGAAGTTCACAAAATGGTCAGTATTGTTGTTACTATCCAAAGCGAGGTAACCAAAATTATGATGTGAGATTAAATCATCAGAGAATCTATCGTTTGAAGATCCTGAAAAGAAACCAGATTAAATCCCCAAAGAATTGCTTAAAAAATGGTGCAGAATGATCAGAAGAATAGAAAGAGGCCTTTACTTTTCATTTATTTAATGAACACATCAACAGCAATTCGTATTTGGTATTATTTCAAATTTTTTAAAGATTTTATTTATTTATTTGACAGAGAAATAGAGAGTACAAATAGGCAGAGTAGTAGGCAGAGGGAGAGGGAGAAGCAGACTCCCCACTGAGCAGGGAGCCCGATGTGGGGCTCGATCCCAGGACCCTGGGATCATAACCCAGTCCAAAGGCAGCCACTTAACCAACTGAGCCATCCAGGTGCCCTTCAAATGTTTTATAGATAATAACTGATGTAATTCTTAGAACAACCTTCTGAGGTAGGCACATTTATTATGCCCATTTTGTAGACTGAGAAGCTAAGGAAGGCACTGAAAGAGGTTGATGTCTCTGCTTTTTATTCTCTGCACTATCAAAACAGCTGGGCTTAACAAAGAGCTCCTTTGACTCAGATTCCTAATCTGTAATATTTGCTGTCATTAAACTTAAAAATGGTCACATTTTCCAATTGGCATATCAGTTGCCAGGTACCACTGAAATGAAAATTTAATTGAAAAATTAACTACTAATCAAAAATTATTTTAACTCATAAATATACTTACCCAAGCCCAAGTGCAGATTTCTGTCCATGACTATGGCCTCAGATGATGTGTGTCTTCACACCTCTGGCTCCCATCATAATGTGGGCTTGGTCTCCTGAGCACTGGGGAGCAACTTTCACCGTATATACGACAGTCTAATTAGTGTCTCTGTCCCTGGCCCCAGTTCATTTAGAAGCCTCACTTAATCTTTTTATTTTCTCACTTATTTTTTTATTAATTTAAAAATGCATGTGTTTATTATAATAGGTACAATAATGTAAAGACATATTTTCTAAAAATAATTATCTCTTCCACGTTGACACTGCTGGGTTAATAGCCTGACGTTCTGGTATGCATAACTTCACAGCCTTCTCTAAGTTAATATATATAAACATATGCATATGTGTTTGCTTTAAAACATACGCACACTGTTTCACAAAAGTGGGGTCACACTATACACATTACCGCACAATGTACTTTCTCAAAAGAAAACCACAATGGATATCCATCTGAGTCAACGGAGAAATATAACTCATTTGTTTTAATAGCTACATTATATTTTAAAATGTAGACGTGTTGAAATTTTTTCAACTATTTTACTCTTGAAAGAACTTCAGCCTCTCTCTAGTCCCTTAGACATGAATACAAAATATCCTTGAAAACAGTCTTGTATATAATCATATGATTACTGGTACATTTATTTCAGTAGGAAAAATTCCCAAAATGGTATATAAAATGTCATTTTTGCCAATTCTTTTCAGAATGATGGAAGTAATTTATTCACTTCAATATGTTAGAATATCTCTTCTCCTACATCCTCAAAAGTATTGGGTATCATTCTGCTTTAAAATTGTGACAATATATCGGGGCGCCTGGGTGGCTCAGTGGGTTAAAGCCTCTGCCTTCAGCTCAGGTCATGATCCCAGGGTCCTGGGATTGAGCTCAGCAGAGAGCCTGCTTTCCTTCCTCTCTTTTTGCCTGTCTCTCTGCCTACTTGTGATCTCTGTCTGTCAAATAAATACATAAAGTCTTTAAAAAAAATTGTGACAATATAACAGGAGAAAAACTTTATATTTTACTGTACTTTTAATTTTTATTTGACTAATAATGAGGATAAACACCTTTTTAATTTAGGAGTCACTGCAGTTACAAATTTACTGATATGTTGTTCTTTTCATTATTTTTTTTATCAGTTTTCAAGCAATTTTTGTAAATCAATCTCTTTTTTGTCTAGTTTCTATCACCTTTTGCCACAAAAACAGGTCTATGTTTAAGCATGTGGCCTTCGGGTATTCCATTTCTCTTACGAATATCTCCCCTACTCCTATTCTTCTCCAAATCCATTTTATAATATTTTAATAGTATTATTTACATTATATTTTTTCAATCTACTTAGAATTAATTTCATGTGTGGTGTGAGGTAATTTTATTCCCTTCCAGAAGGAGTTCTGGTTTTGCCAAACTGTCCATTTAATAAATGATCTTTTTTCTCATTGGAACAAAATGCCACTTTTGCCTTATATTAAGTTCCTACATCTATGTGGATCTATTTTTTGTCTCTTTATTCATTCCATTGAGCTCTTTGTCCATTTCTAAGCCAAACTGCATTGTTTTGATTATGATGGCAGCATCAGTCTTATTATTTATTGAATAGGGCCTAATACCAGATAATCAATGAATGTTTGAACATGACATGCACAGTGTAGAAGAAAAAAATTAGTGTTCACAACAAAAATTATATCCTGAAATTTCCACACAAATTACATGTTACTTTCTAATTTTTTCCATCAGAGCTTGCTGATGTCTTTACTTTCTACCTATAAGTATTTATTACTAGTATTTGAACCTGACAGTGAACACTCTATAATAGATCAGTGACTTCCCAGGATTTCAAGTGGGGAGAGGAGGCTGCCCGCAAAGGAGGATGAGGGTACTTCTTTGGACTACGGAAATGTTCTATATATTGAGTGTGATGGTGGTTAAATGACCGGACACATTTGGTGGAGCTCAACAAACAGTACATTTTTAAAATGTGCATTTAATTGTATACTGATTTAATTGTATACTCAATAGATTTGACTTCTATGTTTGAATGGGGAATACATCATTTTTTTCTATATTTGGGGGATAAAACCCTACCTACTTTTTGCAATTCACAAAGTTAGAATCCAATTATGACTTTGTTTCAACCCCCTGTAACAAAACGAATGTAGAATCTTAATGAAGTCACTGATGCATTTAGACTTTCTGTCTTTTGAAGAAAGTTACATTTGAACCGTTTTTAACTCCACAGCAATTTGTGGAGACCATTCATCCTGCGGAAACAACTCACTCTTTTATGTAGATTCATAGAAGTTATTAGAGTTTCCAACAAGCATTCCATGACCTGTGAAAGGTACTGATATTTTTCTAATGCTTGGGGTTAGGGCTGGAGGTCTGGTTCTTAGTAGCTTCTAAGCAGTAAGTTTCCACTTAAGGAAACTGAGGCAGAATGAGGTTAGGGTTGGTAGAATTACAGTGTTCTCATTCCCACTTTCTCTACTTTTGTCAGTGCATTTAGGGAAAACTCTTCTCCCAGCTGACTCTTACTAGAATACACAAGCAAGAAACTAGACCATTACTTAGAAACCAGAGGCCAAAAGCAAGAGAAGATTGATGAGCATTTGTGCTGAGAGCTAGCCCCAGTCTCAGTCCCAGACAGAAGGCCAGGAGGTTCAGTTTGGTAATCCATTGAAACAGCCCTGATGGTAGCTCCAGATTTAATGTTATCAGGGTTTATCCTAGAGGAGTTAGTTTTCAGAGTCAGAATAAGGAGGAGGAGAGGGGGATGAGGGTAGGTTTAAGAGATATCGTGACAATGTGTCTGCTTTTTCTCACTTGTGAAAATGTAGGCTATCTGGAGGTAAACTGATAGAAGCCATCTTGAATTAACAGATTACCACTAATACCTTTTAGCCACCTATATAAAACTACAGAGTAAACTTATGTGATTTTTATTCCCAGCACCATTCTACTTTTCAGAGGATTTTGCTAAGCCTTTCCTTCTGTGTTTATATTTATATTTTATTACATTAATTTCATATTCATTATTTGGACAGGATAACTCAGCATATTCAAACCATATGAAATATTAATAACCACTACAAACTAAATGGCTCTTCCTAGAGCTTTCTTATGGATCTTTTTCCCTCTTGAAAAGCCCAAAGGTGATCAAGTTTGGCAGAGTGCTCTGGTATTTCTTTCAAGTGGGGTCTCTCTCTGTAGATTGGAGACTATTAAGGTAATACTAATATTAATACTAATAAATAATAAAGTAATAGATGCTATCAAGTAGCATAGAAAAGAGCACTCTAAATGTTGGAAATGTTCGACAGGAGTGAGCTGCCTTCAAAAAGGAATACCTAGAAATGTCCAAGCTGAACCTGGATTGTTTTCTTTTTGTTCCTTCAACTTTCCTTTATTGAGCACTTGGAGACTCTTATAAGGCAAGTGGCTAAAAGATTTCATGGTGGGGGATGGGTCTGGACTGGGTCTGGATGGGTCTGAACTCAATGACCTATAGGGTTTCTTCCATTTCCATGCTTTTTAATTCCAAGTTTCCACATATGCATTCAGTATTTCCAAAGGAAAACATCAGGCCATGTATATAATTCACTGGTTTCATAAGTTCACCTTCTATCGCTGAATAATTTCCCACTATATCTTTGCCAATTAAAGATAACATTAAACACTGTTACAAGTCTGCTCTCATCTATGAAAGTCGTAACAAAAAGTGGCAAATGTAAACATCTACTGCAGTATTTTACTCTGGCTTGAACTGTAAGTCAGGATATTGTATAACATCTACAAACTATTGTCACTTCTATGCTTTACAAAATGTGTTTCCTTGAAACATACAAATTTAACTCTGTGTCAGGGTATACCGTTAAAAGGCATATGGAATTGGATACTTAGCAAGAAGAGTTGACAAAATATAAATAAATAAATAAATAAATAAATAAATAAATAAATAAATAAGCCAGGATGCACTTTTTAATTATTGTGTGCCCAGAGTGAGAAACCGAGAGTAAAATAATTGGCCTCAAGGAGGGTATCAGTGTCTTTTGCTTCCTCATTCTTTGGCAAGCGATCTCATTCTCTAGCATTAGAACAGAAGCTTTGGTGCTGATATGCTATAAGGAAAAGGATTTGATTATTGGGTTAGAAAGCACTTCAGCATCTGAATAGCAGAGAGAAAATCATCTCTGGAGTTTGTATTTGAGAGAGACCATGATCTGTTTATACCAAAGGTACTAATAGAACAAATAGGGAAGGTAACCTGAAAAGAACATCAGTTAGTAGTAGCAGCTAGGGCTACTTTGGGAAGCATAATGGGAAGATCAGAGATTGACCAAATATCATGCTGGGAGGTTCAGGATAGGTGTTTGTTTATTTAGGCCTATTTATCCTAGATTAGCTGAATTATTTTTCATTCATCTCCACATTTTGCCCCTTGTAGACACTGAAGTCTAGGTTTTCAACCATAAAACAATAATTTAAAATGAGTATACTAGGCAAGCCATCATTACCTTTACAAATGGCAGATGATGGAGATATGTCAAGAAATTAAATCCAAACTGAAAATAGCCCTTTTAAAGATTTTTTCCAAACACTGACTATGCACAGCCATTGCTTACAGCTTTATTCCCTTCTAAATATTCTATAAGATAAACTAAAAGGAGACAGAAGAGGCTGATTGGCAGTTGAGCATCTCTCCTGTTTACTGGGTAGTGAGGACTGTCAGGCAAGCTGATAAATAAATGCTAGTATCAGAGGGAAGGAAGGGACTCTGGCCGGAGAAGTGAATCACTGGTCTCTCATTGGGAACTATAATGCTGCTCTACCATAAAGGAGTATTTAAAAGCTCAATGAGGCAATTTCCATCATTTGATTTCAACTTCTTCAATAATGGTATTAGTTTTTTGTAGAAGGAATATGTAACTTTCTGTTTCTTTTTTGTTCCTGTCTTTTTTTGTTTTGTTTTAATTTAGAAGAAGGGTACCATAAAAGCATCTTTCCTAGAAGAACTATGCATGCCTATGCTGTTTTTCACCTCCCTGTCCTCTGGAAACACCCATAAGGGCAATGGGCCAGGGACATCTGAAAGGCCTATGGCAAGCAATATGAAAATGATGGAAAATTTTAGGCTCAAACAAAATAAAGCCAGATGCTTCTGACCCATACAAACATTTCCTTTGTCTGATGGTGACGTGAGGGGCTCTCTGCCTTAACAAATTTCACTTTATCCCCTCTTTCTATGAGTCACAAGTCTGTGATAACTCACAAAAATACCAGGTGTTTCAGGAACATGACTTTATCATTAACATGGTTCCCAAGGACCACTTCTTTTACTGCTTCCAGATCTCTGAAGCTGTGCTACAAAAGCCAGGCAGCACTACCTTCTTCCCACCTAAAGTTAGGTCCAGGAACACTGAGCAAGGTTATCAAAGAATGAGTTATGTCTCAGAACCAACCATTCCCCTTGGAAGTTTCTTATTTGCCCTCATTGTCCTTACCTCATTCCAGTTCTATGATCTTGCTTTGTTGAGGTCATAGTACCAGTCCTCAAAGGCCACATGCAAGCCCAGTTAGCAGAGTTGTATTTTCACTCTCAAAACACTTCATTCTGTTCAACGAACCCACCAAATGCCCTAATTGGCCAACTTGCCCATGCATGGGAGGGCTTTGGTTTGCTATGATCATATACTAAAGTTGGAATGAAACTAAATCGAATTATTATCAGATTATCAGGGTTTGGCTGATTCTTTGCCCTTCATCATGAGACAGATGAATTCTGAACTGGCTTGCTACCAAGTGCTGACAAGAACTCTATTACAGGAGGGATTGGGAAGTGTTAAGCATCCCTGAAGGATTTATATATATTTTAGGCATGCAGCTACCTGAATACCCATAGCTTAATATGTCCAAAGGAAGAGAAATAGTTTTCACAAATTTAGTTCTTATTTTATGCCAGAGCTTTGATTCCATTAAAGATTGTTTAGTTTTACAACTGTTTATTGATCATAAGATATATACAACATAAAACACAACCTAACATACTAATTAATTGTGATGACCCATTAATAACCCGTTTCATCTTCTCATGAACTGCCCGAATTTGACATGGCAATGGAAACTTTCCTTTATCCAAGTAAATGATTTTAGACTGCCTGTGCTTACTGCCTCCAAGTATCACTTTTTAGTTACAGTTTAGCTTATGAGCTCAAATGTAGTTTAGCTCATTTTAACAGTTGTTGAGACTAAGCAATTTGTACATGAAGATTCATTATGCTATGTGTTCCACTTTTGGGTGTGTGTGAGAACTTCCATATAGTTAAAAGTATAATTTAAATTTGTTTTTGTAAATTGTTTTTAAACCCAATTATTTCAAGGGAGGTATTAGGACTTAACTCAAAGATGGACTTGATTGCAAAAGCAAATGACCTATAAGCTTTAAAACTCTTCACCAGTTTAAAATTGTAAAAATTCCTTCTGAGCCAAAGAGAAAAAGATTTTCTATCTTTTGTAGTATTCACAAGCATGAAAAGTCTTTTGAGGGTTCACATAATCCATTTTCTGCTCTCAAAGCAGATTTTAATTAAAACTGTTCTGGAGAGGGTGATACCTAGGTTTTGCTTTGTGTTGTGTTTTGTTGTTGTTGTTGTTGTTGTTGTTGTTGTTTTCCCTTAGCTTTCAAATTAAAAAAATAATTTCAGGGGAAGCTAATATAATTCATGTATTATTATAGAAAACAATGTTTCTTAATTTAGGTTCATATCTAGAGAAATGGAATAGAAAAAAGAGAGAAGAGATTACAATTAGAAAGAAACGTAATCTTTATTCCACAAAGAAATAGTCTGAGAAGACACTGGGGCATTTTCAGTTTTTGATAATGCTAACTGTTCTGGGAAAATAACAAGAAAGATTCTTTCAGAGTTATTTCAACAGCTGTAGTATTTAACCAAATTAGGAAGTAACAAGATCAGACAATAGGCAATAGAAATTAGAATATATATTTAAAACACACAAATTTACAAAAAAAAACACACACACACACACACACACAAAAACCCCATATACTTTTCAAAGCCTCCATTGACATCCATCCCAAAATATCCAGGTCAATTTTAGTTTGGATGAAATTAATTTTAAAGTTTTGACAAATACGTAACACAGTATGTTAGTGTTATATCAGTGGCTATAAGTAGGGACCAACGTTCACACAGAACAGTAACTACTGGAGAGAGAGGAGGGGACACAACTTCGTGGATGAAGCTTTTATTTCATCTTCTATTCCAGAAGCTTCTCCCCATGTTCTCTGACTTTCTCTCTGACCTGTTCCTTCTCCATCACCAATAGCAAACTTTTAGAAGATCAGTGACAGTAAGGACTGTGATAGACTTAGGGCAAAATGTTTAAAAGAGGGCAATATTTGATATTCTAAAAATTTTCCCTGAAAACAAGATTCAGTTCAAATGATGTTATAATATGTTAGGCAAAGAAGTTATCAAAACAAGTGATCATAACTTTTATTGTATATAAAAAACCACTTGTTGCTTTGCGTATTAATCAGCATGAAGAAATAAGCACTTCTTTCTCCAAATTAGTTGTGTTTATCCAGGCTTTTAATTCTGTCTCATTAACAAGGTCACCATTTCAAATATAGGTAATGGATTGACTCCTAGAGGTGAAATAGTAAAAGGCTTTCAAGATCTTTTGTAGACAATCCCTGGCCCAAAAGTCTGTTCCAGCAATTGCCTGGGTCAGGCTCCAGTCTCACTAAGTCTCTCTCCATGGAGAGTTCTAAACTTTTTCCACTACACCACCATAAGAATGTGAATCCTGAAACCTATAAGGTAAACTGACATGAAAGAGTCAGCACAGTGGTCAGACACATGAACCGATACCACCATAGCTTTGAGAAGCGACCCCAAAGATAATGTAAGATGATAGGTACCACACTTGTGGGGTAGAAAGGACTTAGGAAATGTCAGGGAAGCTGAGATGTAGACACACACAGACTGGCCCTCTTCAGTGAACGGTCCAGCACAAAAAGGAGGATTTCAAGTAGAAGGTCTTTTCTCTCCTTCCAGACTCCCAACTTTGCTCAAAACACAGTAGAGCCATCTGTACATCATTAGGAGAGGAATGGGACTTTCTAAAACATGTAAATATTTATTAAATACACACTAATTACTGCTCATCCACTACTCTTACAGTTTATCTACAAGTCCCTTTCTAAGGGACAGTTTATCTTCTAAGTCCCTTTCTAAGGTAGGACACTTGAGAGTCTAACCCCCATTGCAGAATGTCAAACTGGGAAGGAGGGGAGTTTGTTCCTTTCAAATTCATCAAATATATTTCAAAGATTTTATTTATTTATTGGAGAGAGAGAGAGAGAACACAAGCTGGTGTGGGGGTGGGGCAGAGGAACAGGGAAAAGCAGACTCCCTGCTCAACAGGGAGCCAGACTTGGGGCTGATCCTGGCACTCCAAAATCATGACCTGAATCCGAGGCAGATGCTTAACTGACTAAGCCACCCAGTCCCCCTATGCAAATATATTTCAAAATACACTTAATAAATTAAGTCCCCCTCCCAAAAAGTTTGCCTCATGATTACTACTAAACATATTATGATCCTTCAGACAAATTATACAAACTCAATAGTACTCTGGTTTGGTTTGGTTTTGATTTTGTTTTTTGTTAATGCTCCATGAAAGCAAAATGTTTTGCCTGATCTGTTCTCTGCCATATTCTGAATGCCTTCAACAGTGCCTAGTACATACAGGTCCTTGGTAAGCAGTTAATGAATAAATGAGTCAAAGTGTTTTTTTTTATAGCAGTGGACATCAAGCATCACAGTTGTCTGAAAAACAGTAAATGTCAAATCACAGCTTTGTAAGCAGGGGACAGTGTTAATATGCTCTTCTCATTTCAAATTTCTTTTAAAAATAACTTGGCAGTATACACATTTACAAAAAGTCCTCCTAGAAAATGGCTGATCTTCTTCAAAAACCCATAAATGTACATCTTACCCCCACTGCCAATATATGATTGGTTTTAGCATCAAATGCCAGTTTCTAACCTTTAATCCTGCTGTAAAGTGTTGCTTTGAAATGTGTTTCTGGGCCTTCTGCAAATTGTTTTGTGGCTTGCTGACTGCCACAAGATTCTGAGTCCATAAACTTTGCTTTTTGGGGACCATGTCATAGATAACTTATCCAAAAAAGTCTTTATTTTAAGCTCTTGTGGTTGATATGCAATTGTTCTACCGTTCAGCAGTTCATTCTGGGTAATCATTTAATATTAACTGATCATCTGTCACTATAATAAACGTGAAATACGCATTTCTTTTCCTTTTCTTGTCATCAGTTATATTTTTAAAAAGCTTAATATTCAGATAAAACTCGCCTCTTCCCTTTTTTTCTCTTTCCAAATAAAACCAATCTTGCAAAACCACTAAAATGCAGGAGTTATCAAAGAACCACTGTAACAATCTTGGCTATTTCTACAGGTTGGAACAGTCATTTCATTTTGGGAGCCCTACATACTGTTCAGTAGATTAGAGAGATGAGATAATGCACTAAAGATCTGAAGCGACCTGCTTTTAACTCCTCAAAAGGATAATACATAACTGAGGGCAATGAGTGGGTTGATTGATAGTCGTTAGCCAAAGGGTAAGATAGTTGAACTTCACATAAAACTTCCATTAGTTCAATAGTCCTTTGATGCAGGATTATTCTATGTGCACTTAATAATATGGTAAAATTCATTGTAGAATTCAGATTTGTATATACACAAAAACTAACATACATGTTTACATATAAAGTCATGTTTATGCTCATTGTTCATTGTATGGATTCTAGTTCTCTGAAAAATCAGTTTGGAAAGATCTTTTAAAAAAGCAGTTTACAATTAATGTTTAAACCTACAACATCCAAGAAATGTGTTGTCTTTGCTTTGCCTTAATGCTTATGTTGGATAAAACAACATTCTATCAATGGTATCCTAACTTTGCTCCTCCATCCTCTCCACATCTAGGATTTTGAAATAATAATGAAAAGATTCAATCAGACATTGAGTAACTATTTACTTGGGATGCTATGGAGATTCCACTATTAAGAATTTATCTCAGTGAGGCGCCTGTATGGCTCAGTGGGTTAAAGCCTCTGCCTTTAGCTCAGGTCATGATCTCAGGGTCCTGGGATCAAGCCCCGTATTGGGCGCTCTGCTCAGCAGGGAGACTGCTTCCCTTCCTCTCTCTCTGCCTGCCTCTCTGCCTACTTGTGATCTCTCTCTGTGTCAAACAAATAAAATCTTTAAAAAAAAAAAAAAGAATTTATCTTGGGACACCTGGACAGATTTACAAAATTATATGTTTAACAATGAACATTTCAGTTTTGTTTGAAATGGTGAAAAACTGGAAACAGCCCTATATCTGCTGGCTTGCTTTTAGCTGCAAGTAACAGACTACCTGACTAAGGAGGCTTAAACAATAATAGTTTATTAGCCCCTAAGAATTCCTTAATTCCTTGGGGGTGTGTAGTTTCCAGCATTAATTCAGCAATTTAGGAGTGTCATCAAAGATTGAGAATCTTAATCTTTACATCCTATTATCCTCGGCATGGTCTTATTCTTAGTCTTTACTCCTCATGGTGACCTGAAAGCTCCTGTAGTTCTAGACATCCTACCTCATACTATCACATCCAAAGTCAGAGAGAGTAACAGAAAGTCCAGAAATCAACCCATGCTTATATGGCCAATTAATCTACAACAAAGGAGGCAAGAATATGTCATGGGGAAAAGACAGTCTCTTCAATACATGGCACTGAGAAAAATAGCTACATAAGAAGAAATCAGAGGAGGAGGAGAAGGGGGAAGAGAAAAGAGGAGGGGGAGGAGGAGGAGGAGAGGAGGAGAAAAGGAACTGGGCCACTTTCTTATGTCATATACAAAAATAAACTCAAAATGGATTAAGGCTTTAAATGTGAAACCTGAAACCACAAAATACCTAAAAGAAAACATAGGCAGTAATCTCTTGGACACTGGCTTTAGCAACATGTTAGAGATACATGTCCTCTGGCAAATACAAAAGCGAAAACAAATTAATGGGACTATACCAAAATAAAAAGCTTTTGCATAGTAAAGGAAACCATCAACAAAATGAAAAAAAAAGACAACCTACTGAATGAGAGAAGATATTTGCAAATGATTTATCCAATAAGGGGTTAATATACAAAATATATAAAGAACTCATATAACTCAACACCAAAAAACAACCTGATTAAAATGGTCAGAAGACTTGTATAAACATTTTTCAAAAAAAGATACACAAATGGCCAACAGATACAAGCAAAGATGCTCAACACCATTAATGATCAGGGAAATACAAGTCCCAACAAGAAGCTATCACCTCATACCAGTTAGAATGGCTACTCGTATCAAAAGGATAAGAAATAACAAGTGTTGGCAGGCATGTGGAGAAGAGAGCAGCCTCATGTACTCTTGGTGGGAATGCAAATTGGTGCAGCCACTATGGAAAACAGTATGGAGGTTCCTCAAAAAATTTAAAATAGAAATACTTTATGATCCAGTAATTACACCATTGGGTATTTACCCAAAGAAAACAAAACATTAATTCAGAAAGATATATGCACCCCTATGTTCGCTGCAGCATATAGACAGTAGCCAAGACATGGAAGGAACCCAAGTGCCCATTGACAGGTGAATAAAAAGATGCGTGTGTGTGTGTGTGCAATGAAATACTACTCAGCCATAGAAAAAGAGTAAGAGCTTGCCATTTGCAACAGCATGGATGGACCTAGAGGGTATTAAGTGAAAGAAGTCAGGCAGAGAAAGACAAGTACCATGACTTCACTTACATGTGGAATCTCAAAAAACAAACAAAAACAGAAACAGAGTCATAAATGCAGAGAACAAAATTAACGGTTGCCGGAGGAGAGACGGTAGAATGAGAGAATGTGTATGTGTGAAACAGGTGAAGAGGATTAAGAAGTACACACTTGCAATTAAAAAGTCAGTCAGTCACAGAGATGAAAAGTACAGCACAGAGAATAGTTATTAATATTGTATGGTGAAAGATGGCAACTACATTTAATATGGTAAGCACTGAATGATGTATCAGGAATCACTATGTTGCACACCTGAAACTAATATAACCTTGTATTTCAACTATTTCAATAATTTTTTTTTTTTTTTTAAGTCAACAAGAGGAAGTTTCTCTAAGGAAGAAAACCTATTCCAGAAATTTTACTTAGCCTCTTTGACCAGTTTCGGGCCTTGTGCCCTATGCCTTAGCTGAGAGACTAAGAAACTGAGTAACTGGCATTTTCAGCCTCTATTATGGGAGGCAGTATTTGCTAAGGAGGAGGAAAGAGAGGCTATTGAACTGGTAACCAGTTGGGTCTGCCAGAAACCTCAATGTCTCAAAATAGAATATCCATCTAGTATAATCCTGTGCTGCTAATGTAAATGATAATATGGGTAAAAGGTACATTATATGAGAGGGGGAAAAAAAGCACAAAAAGTTTGATATACAAACTTTTGATTTGATACACAAAGTTTATATTATAAAGTTTGATACACAAAGAATATACACCAAATTTTAACTATGGTTATCTCTTTGGGGACAGGATTAGAGAGGTATTTTTACCTTCTTTGTATTTTTGTATTATCTACTATTTTTAATTAACAAATTGTTTTTATAGTAAGTGACTGTTTTCAGTTTTTAAAAATGATATAATTTAAAGAGAAACATTACATCCTATGAAAATATTAATATTCTTTGGCTCAGGTTGGAAGAAGAAAACTGAGCAGTCAAAAAATGAACAAGACATTTTAATCCAAATTTACTTTGCATTACTGTCATAAAGAAGGGGGGAAAAAGAGAAAGAGAGAGACAAAACAGAAATCAAGCAAAACGGTCACTGGAGGACTTTAAACTGGAAAAATAAAAATGTTTTGTTAAGAGATGATGATACAACCAAAAGCATTAAAGAAAGGGCTGTTGCAACTTAATATACTAGAGGTATTGCTCTACGGATTTCTTCACTTATGAGAATGCCTTTCACTCTTGCCAAGGTCAGCTTTATGCTGGCCACAAAAATTAAAATAGTCTAAGGGAAGAAGGAAAATATTCTTATTTTGGAGAAAGTAATTCACAGTTTTAACAGCATGATGATATCTGCCAATATTTTCATGTTTGGTTAAAACAAATGGCTAACAATTTTCTTGATTCTTTGAACCTTTCAAATCATTTAATCATATAAATTTTATGTATAAATACTTCTCACTGCAAGAACTTCAAACCACCAAGAATAAAAGTCAAAATGAAATTCCCGTTTCATTGCCTCCAATAATCCTTGCCTTTTTTTTTTCCTCTCCAAAGAGATAACCACTGTTAAATTTGGGATTTATATCTTCAGCTATTTTCTATATATTCAGATTTTTTTTTTTAAAGACTTTATTTATTTATTTGACAGAGAGAAATCACAAGTAGGTAGAGAGGCAGGCAGAGAGAGAGAGAGGAGGAAGCAGGCTCCCCGCTGAGCAGAGAGCCCGATGTGGGACTCGATCCCAGGATCCTGAGATCATGACCTGAGCCGAAGGCAGCGGCTTAACCACTGAGCCACCCAGGCGCCCCTATATATTCAGATTTTTTAAAACCTCAATTAAACCATGCTAATACATATTATTATGTCAGGAGTTTTAAAAACATAATATGTCTCGTGTATATGTCTACGTTATTATATTAGGTCTCAAATTTTTTTAAATCAACTAACCAAACTATTTAAACAGTTTTCTTTTGATGGACATTTTGATTATCCCCAGTACTTTGTTTTTATTTAAAAAAAACTGCTGCATTGAACATTTTGTACACCCAATTTTGTTTCTGTTCATAGTATCAATTCTGTTCATAGTATCAACTCATAGAAGTAAAATTGCTAACTTTAAACATATATATATTTTAAATTTGAAGATAATGACACACTGCCCTCCAAAAAGTCTGTACCAATTTCACACTCTCACCAGTGGGGTTTGAAAATGCCTATTCTTTCTCATTTTTAGCAGCACTTAACATCAACATATGTAGGATAATATCATTGTTGCTTATATAAATTCATATTTCTGTGAGTAATAGGTTAAATTTCTCTACATGTTTACTGAGATAAACACATACTAATAACAATACCTTGGATTTATATTGGGTTATTATTTCCTGAGAACACATGGGTTGATCCCTAATTATATTAGCCATGTTCATCTTTACTTTATAGAAATATGCTCTCTCAGGTATTTTATATTTTTTAATTATAAAAAAAAAATTTGGGGGGTGCCCAGCTGGCTCAATGGGTTAAAAACTCTGCCTTCAGCTCAGGTCATGATCCCAGGGTCTGGGATAGAGCCCCACATCGGGCTCTTTGATCGGCGGGGAGCCTGCTTCCCCTCTCTGCCTGCCACTCTGCCTACTTGTGATCTCTCTCTCTATGTCAAATAAATAAATAAATAAATAAATAAAATCTTTAAAAAAAATTGTATATTAATGGTAGTAAATTTTGAAGTGCAGAAGCATAAAGAGTAAGGGGAAAATAACCTATAACCCTACCACCTTTAGACAACAGATTACTTTTTCATATTCTATGATATACAATTACATATGTATATAGCATGTATATGTAGTATATAAAATAACTACCTTATATGTATATCTGGAGAGAAGACATTTGTTTTTAAAATTGAGATCGTACTGTATATATTTCATATTCTTTGTTTTGTATATTATAAATACTATATGATGTTTTTATATTAATTAGTCTTCAAATTATGGCTGTCATGTGGTATCACAAATTTAGGAGCCAGGCCTTTATTTTATGTTGAACTTATAAATTATTTAATTATTTTTAAATTTAAAATAAGAACTGCTAAATATCCTTATAGGTAAAATTTTATATTCCTCCCCATTTCCCTCATATAAATTATGATAAGAGAAATTGTTGGCTAGGGTATAAACAAAAATTTTTAAGTATGGGGATTTCTATTTATACTTTAAACTATGTGTATATGTATCCGTGTTTTAATAATTATTACTCCCACTAGTGATGTTTTAGAGTGCTCATATTTATATATCCGTGAAATAATAGGTATAAAACATGGTTTAATCTTTTATAATTTAACAGATCAAAACTGTTGTTTAATTGGCATTCCTATAACTACAACTGATTTTGGACATTTTATCATATGTGTTAGAGCTTAATCATTTGTATTTATTCTTCACTGAATTCCCTAAAATATTCTCTGTCCACTTTTCAATTCAGTTGCCTACATTTGCATACTGATTTATAAAATCTTTATAAAGAGTGATATTTATCTCTGGTTTCTTTTATTTTTTGACATTTACTTCTTTAATAAATCTGCCATACATATAATGTACAGATTTAACTTAAGCAAACCATGTGACAATATAACTGGAAAACATATTGAAAAAAATGACCTACTTTAGAAATTTTGAAATATAAATGAGCAATATGCATTCTATTGTGGCATTTTCAAATTATTAGAAATGACCATCAATAGCCAAAATTATAAAAAAAAATTCCTTTTTGAATGTCCCAGAATCAAGTTACATTAGTATTAGGAAGCTCTGAAAGAAAGTTTTCAGTATATTAATGAAATATATGAGTATAAATTCTTTTAAGCCTGAAGTTTAAGTTCCAGAGTAAGAATATTCAAATGATGCTTTTTTGGACTTCAACAAGATAGTTAAGTATTCTGTGCTTCCTTTCCTCAATTATAGTAATAGAGATGAGTAATAATGCTACCTATCTTATAGGGTTTTAAAAATAATTAAATTATGTATTTATGTAAAGCACTTAGCATTATGCTAAGTCAGAATAAAAGTGTTACTCCATAGGATCATAATAATAACTATTTTAGAATTATTTTTAAAACTTAAAAATGAATTTCTCTATCATTAAATATTATAACAAACAAAAAGCAGTTTTACATAGCCTAGCTTCTTTGGGAAACTCCTTTAAGTCAGTTTATGTTTGATGAAAGCCTGCAGTGTATTGGTCTTTGGAGAAAACCGGAGTTATCTTTGAAGTGTTGGTGACTCAGATTGATGTGTTTCTTCCTCTTTGGTGTTCATTCTTAGCCCTTGGACAATTGAAACAGAAAAGACATGGCCTGAGGGCATTCTTTTCCACAATGGTGCTTCCATGGATTTGACCCAGGCCGTGCATATGGCTCCCAGTAGGCGGATTTTATTTAAATGAATGAGATTGTTCTATGTTTAATTCATGACGCAAGAATTTAAAAGCACATTGATAGGGTAGATCAATACATAAGGAGGACCATATTTCTATAAACTGAAGATTGCCCCTTAGAAAGTTGATACACAAAATACCAAAATGCATAATTAAAAAAATCCTCATATTTAGAGCTGTACACAAATACCAAAGGTTAATGAACTGCTTTTGAATTTCCACCACTACTTTGTAAGTTTCGTTTCTGTTCATAACTGACAAGGCTTCACGCACAATTTAAAATCATGTTTTCAGAAGAAAAAGAGGATGGAAGCATCATGCTTGAGAATCTGGCAGCCTACCTAGACTTTCAAGTGCTCTGCTTCCCCAGTCCATTACATGGAAGAAGGTAGTTAGCTTGAAGAGAGGAAAGAAAACACAACATGAAAGTCTTCTCAAAAAACACATCTGAGAAAGCTCAAATGAGTGAATAATAGAAAACAGCCAACAGTCAGAGGCTTGGGGTTGATCACTTGGTTTGTTTTTCTTTCCTCTCCCTCCTACTGCCTTCCTTTTGGTCAGTTCTTTGCTCCTTGGCACCTCTAAGAGAGGGGGTGTGTGTGTAGGGTCAGACAGGGGAAGGGAGAGGATCATCAGTCAATTTTGTATCTTACTAGTCACTTAGAGAAAGGTTACATTAAAACAGAAGACAATGAGGATTAGGGATTATCTGTGACTTTCAAAGACCATTGTTCCTCCATTATTATGAAAACTCAACAGTGGGCGCAGACTGACTCTATTTTTTTCATGCACATGGGGAATGTGAATTCAGTAAGCATTCCCATATAGTCCAGAATTCACAACTCTGGAAGTAAAGTAACGTACAGAAATACTATTCTCTTAAAAACAACAACAACAAAAAACCCAGCAATGGGTCAGACACAATTAGGGAAAGCCGAAGTCTAGCTGTTTTCAGGATTTATCCAATATTAGTAACATTGTGGTTTTGGAATGACCATATAAAATGTGCGTTCAGAGGTGATTTTCCATTTAATGCACTAACTTCTAAAAGTTTGCTATGTTATCCATATGTTTCTAGTTTGTGTACATTGAATATTTCAAAACTGCCATTTTGTAAGAGCTATTTGATGTTCAAGAAGGCTTTTTTGTTGTTGTTAGAAAGCAGAAATCATGATTTGTAGAGAGAACTTTTACAAGTTTGAAAAGATTGCTTTTGGGGTTTTGCTTCACTTCCTTCCCCTTGACGTCTTTTAGAGAAAAAAACGTATTCCTCTCTCTGATACTGAAAAGATTCTTCATGCTCAAAATAGAGAAACAGAGCAGGAGATAGGGTTGGGAGGTGAGGGCTCTGCTGTCTTTATGAACTGCTACTGTTCAAAATCAACCCATCCAACTCCTTTAAAGCACTGCTTCAGCAATGAAAGATGTTTAAATAGTGATAATGGATTGCAAATAAAGGGACTCTTATCTTTGGAATTTTGAAGTAGACACCAGGAAGCAGTGCAAATTTAGTTTAAGGCTTACCCCCAAAGCTGAACTTTCATCTTTTATAAGTCAGTCTGTGCTTATGTGTTTCAGGAATATATAACAGAGCTTTAGAAGCCTGGTTAATCACATATAAAAATAAAACTTACAGCATTTTCTATAAAAACAAGGACTTTGAAGTAATGATGATGATGATGATGATGATTTTTATTTTTATTTTTCCCAGAAGCTCAGTGTCAGGTAAATGAGGGAAAGAGGTGAGAGGAACACATACATGGGTCATGGATCGCAGAATGATAAATCTTACTCCATCCATTAATTCCTTCATCCACTCACTCATGTTTGTCATGATGAGCACTGGGTGATGTATGAAACTGTTAAATCACTGTACTGTATACCTGAAAGTAATATAACAGTGTATGTTAACTATACTACAATTAAAATATACATACATACATATATATGGTAAAAATAAATAAATAAATAGCCCCACATTTTCCTGTAGCTAAACCAGTGGCCCAAAGCCAATTCTTTCATCTCTGATTGATATAACATTTCACCCTTCCATCAATCAATCAATCAATAAATCACTCTTTTATGGAGTTCTCAATATTTTTCACAAGTCAGATTTTGTTACCGCTGCTCATCTGCTCAACTTGGATTCCCAGGACACAGCATCCCACCAGCTTTGCCAATGGGACTCTGACCTGTTGGTTCTGGACACCACCCTTCAGGCTCCTTGGTCCCCCAACCTGGCTCAGAGACTCTGTCCTGCCCTGCTAAGCCCTTTCTGTTCTAGTCTACATTCAGCTCAGTGCTGCACGGACAGCAATCTGGCTTTCTCCTTCCTAGAAATGGGTTTCCTCCATCAAAAGTTTCTGATACTCTCAGTGCCCTACTTTTACTCTTTCATGGGCAAACTCTCTTAACATATAACCAGGGCCAATGAGATTGTATTTCTTCCTTCTAATTTCTCAACCAGGGTCATTTTTCATACCAGAGATGCCTTCTTTTGAAGACCTATTGTCCATTTCCCTTAACACCCTATTTATTTACTTCTAAACTTTCAGAACCCTCACTCATAATTGTAGTATTTATTTTTACCTTTTTTGCTGTCTAAATAGACTTTGGGCCTCATGAAAAGTGGGAACATACTGATTGTATTTACTTTTGGATCCTCTGCATTTTGCATAGTTCCTGGCATGCAATAACTGTTAAATATATATGTGCTAAATAAATTCATTTGTTCATTCACCCATCCAACCATGTATCCATCTATCCATCCATCCAAGAATTGTTGAGCCAAATGTTGTGCTAGGTAAGAGAGAAGTTATGACAGACCCAGGGGAAAATAATTAGGGCCAAGTGGGCCTCTTGATGTCCTTCAAATCACACTTCACTGGCAGCAGCTTACACCACTTGTGCAGGCTAGCCCTGGATAAAGGTTAGAGGGGTGAAGCATGAGCAAGGACAGAACTCACAAATCATTGGCTCCTGACACTTGAACAACTCTGAAATCCTTTAAAACTGTTACCTTCAATTTCAAGGCTCTAGTACTCACCCTGCTAAGAAGTCTTTTGACACTCTAACCCTGTAACTTCTTCCCCCCTCGATTCAGAGCAATTGGCAGATCTTGGGATTGATGGTCTAGAAACTGGGGAGAAAGTCCCCAGGTCAGTGTCCTAAGGCTCTGGAATTACCTCCCACCCAAGCTCTACTTTCTTCTACACAGGGCAACATGCCAAAAGAGCCCTCTTTCCTACTGCAGTCCATCAGTGACAGATGAATACCCAAAACTTCACTGTTTTCCAGGCTTGTCTTTCCCTCTTTCTGCAACTGGGCTATAACTGCTTTAATAGCTGGAAAGTGTCCTGTCTAAAAATCTAAGTGCTAATTTCAACCTTAGGACAAGCTAGAAAAAGAAACTATAAAAAAGAGAGAGATTAAATTAACTAACATCTTCTCATGCTATGTTACTTATACACAACAGTGGCTTTCAGGTTATGTACCAGAATATCAAATGATTTGACACAGTGAAAAATATAAAATGTGCTAGTTTCCCCTGCTAGTACAATTAAATATATTCAGCATAAAATAAGTTTAATTGTTACATATTAACCAAGGTGATACCTTATTTTTTAAATGAAACTTTAGCTATAATTCTCAGAAACTATGTCAGTTATCATTTATCTCTTATAAAGTATTACTAAGCTTTTCAGCTTCATAAAATGTTATGTAGCTGTTTGTACCAATTAATTCTCATTTTAATTTTTTGTACCCCTATACAACTATTCTCATTTTAGAGATACAATGAGAGAAACAAAACTGTTTTAATAGATTTGAATGAAATTACAGAATATAAATTTGGTAAACAAGGCTTAAGACCCCCAAATCCTGAAGTCTTGATTCAACTACTCACCAAATATGTAAAGATCTTTTTTATAGCATGCATAATGCAACAAAACTCATATAATTCTACCATTTGTTTTTGCCCAAAGAGAAAGTGTCTAGATATGTCAGTGGTGAAAAAGAAAGGAGGCTAATCTATAGGTTTCAATCTTTAAAAAATGGTTCATTGTTGGAGTTTGATTCTTATGTTGTCTCCAAGTTATTTCAAGTGCTGCTGTGTGATTTTCAAAAGTCATAAAAAACAATTAAATATAAGTCATATTAATATTTTAAAAAGCATTGTTTGGTATGCATTTATTCTAAATTCAACAAGAATTTCTTTAGTTTCTTAGGTATTATCTCACCTAAATATTATTCAATTAAAGTGATAGGTTTTTAAAAAATATGTACCACATATATTCAGTACAAAAAATATAAAACTATGTAAAGTATAAAGTACATAAAAATATAAAACAGATGAAAATGAAAAACTATGTAAAAATTTGAATGCAGATATGCAAGTGAAAGAAAAAGTATAGTTAAGATTTGAACAATCTTTTTTTTTTTCTAATTTTTTTTTTTTTTTTTTGAGAGAGAGACACAGTGAGAGAGCATGAGAGGGGAGGACAGAGGGAGAGGCAGACTCCCCATAGAGCTGGGAGCCTGATGTGGGACTCGATCCCAGGACTCCAGGATCATGACCTGAGCCAAAGGCAGTCGCTTAAACAACTGAGCCACCCAGGCGCCCCGAGATTTGAACAATCTTTTGAATGAAAATCAAAGCACAATGGAATCAGCAAGTGGATTCCTACTGAATAATAAAGAAATATATACCAATTTATATATGTTATCATGCTTTTTTTTGTTATGATGCTTTTAATGGCTGTTTTAAAATAATCTAACTCAAATTGGTAAAAGCAATTAGGAAATACATCAGCTCAGATGATTCAAAGTTCAAAGCCAAGACCAACTTCAATATTACTAGATACAACTACTTGGATATGTAATCAAGATCCCATAATCATTTTCTCTCTTCTTTCTCACATTTACAGTTAGACTTCATCCTAAAGCTAGTTTTCCTTGGTCGTCTGGTGGTGAGAGTCACTAGAGAGAACTACATGCTTCCTCGTATATGTTAGATCAGAAATTCCCCACCTTGACATTACAGAGACCAAAATCATTTTGGGCCAAATAATTCTTGTGCTGTCCTGTTTCCCCTAGAATGTTTAGCATCATCCTTGGCCTCTGCTCACTAGATGCCAGTAGTATTCCCCAAGCTGTAACAATCGACAATGTCTCCAGACATGGTCAAACATCCCTTGAGAGGCAAAATCGCCCACAGTTAAGAACCACTGCTATAGGGAAAGGCTCTCTAGGTGATTATGGGGGAAATTTTTCCAGAAGCCCTTGGGAAACATTGTCTCAGACTAAACTGACATAAATTACATGGCCATATCTAAGCCAATCATGAAGATTAGGAAAATTTTCATTAGAATTATATCTCAGTAAAAGCTGGGGGAAAGGGTGAAAAAAAGAAATACTCTCATGGGGACTAATTGGGTCAAATTCATAGTAACAGAAAAGAAGTCAGTTTCCCTGCAATCCTGGGGGCTGTATAAGGGAAGATGGATTCCTAAACAAAACCAGAATTCCATTAGTGAGAAATAAAGGATTCAGAGTAGGCAATCAACAACATTCACAAAACAGTTTCTCAGAACAAACAATACTGACTCTGATATGTACATTAAAAGAAATCATTCAGGTAGATCTTCATAGACAAAATACTGAGAATTGTGGTTAAAACATTTATTTAAATCTTTATTTAAATGCTAGGCCACTAGGCACAAGTGATAAGGTGATAAACAAGATGGATTTCCTGCCTCCATGACACTTAATGGAAGACACACTTAAGAGAGGTCATTACAAAAATTATGTAAGTATTGCCATCAGATACGATGAGATTATTACCCACACTTCCTAAGAAAGAATGGCGGCCTTTCTAAGGTTTGCCTGCCTTATTCACTCTACTCCCAGTGGATGGGAAATTGGATGGCTCATAGCAGATTCTTATAAATATTTATTGAATTAATGAATAAATAGATGCCAAAATGTTAAGATCCTACTCTGCATCAGGCACTGTTCTAAGTTTTATGGATAAAGCAGTGAACAAATTAGTGAAAAGTAAGAGACAACAATCAGATAAATAGATGTGGCCAATGTGTAAAACCAGTGTGGCCTGTGCCGTAACTAAGAATATAAGTATTTTTCTGTTTCACTCCTTCTTCTTTATGTAATGGAAGAAGGAAAGTTCAGCCAGCCTGGATGACGCAGCATATGACCCTTCCATTTACTCAGGTAATTCAGCCTATGGTGACTTTAAGCTGTGAATAGAGTTTTAACCCAAGCATAGCGGGATCAGTTTAAGGTAATTACTGAAACTGGAAATTTGACTTAGCATGAACTCTTCTCCGCTGCCTCCCTCAGAACAACTTCAGGCTGGAAGGCAAAGTCCTGATTCCTCTGCTTTCCCTACCTCCCGTCCTGTGATTCTTTGTAGCTATCTTGTCCCTGACTCAGGTAAAAGTAAAAACTAACAAAGATGAATGT
Source organism: Mustela nigripes (assembly GCF_022355385.1). Lineage (NCBI taxonomy): Eukaryota > Metazoa > Chordata > Mammalia > Carnivora > Mustelidae > Mustela > Mustela nigripes. The sequence goes on from NC_081559.1 coordinate 167,157,085, forward strand.
CTGTGGAACATTGTTGGGACTAGAGTGAAGTGAGTGAGGTATTTGCCTCAGATGCAAAATTAAAACAAAAACACAGGAAGCAAGATAAATAACATTTAGTGAGTAATAAATATTAATTATAGCAGTGTTATTAAATATTATGCTAATATTAATGTGAAATTATTTTAACAAAATATTTTTATGTTTTTATTTTTATTGTTTTTAAAGACTTTATTTACTTGAAAGAGAGAGTATGAGAGGGGAGAGCAGGAGAGAGAGAGTATCAGAGGGAGAAGCAGACTCCCCACTGAGCAGGGAGCCCGATGCAGGACTTGATCCTGGGACTCCAGGATCATGACCTGAGCTGAAGGCAGTTGCTTAATCAACTGAGCCACCCAGGCGCCCAACAAAATATTTTTAAATCAAAAATAATTTTTAAAAATCAATGATGAACAAAGTATCATCAACAAAGAAAAAATTTTAAATAAAGATAGTATTGGTGATAGTGCCTTGGTGAACCATGCTGGAGCCTATGGAAAAAAGAAAATTATTAGTAATGTTCAGTCAGGGCAGTGAGTCTTGTGAAAGATGGATAAATTTTAGGTGTATCTTGTATGTAGAATAGTGGTGATTGGGGATTAACTAGATGTGGTGAGATATATAGTGACTCCAATTTTGGGGAAAGGAATGCAGAAGGATAAGCAGGTTTGGTAGTGAAAGTTAATTCAGAAAAAAAAAAATAATAGTCAAGTTGAAATTATAGGACCTGAAAATGTTCCATCTGATCAGGATGCCCAAAACAGCCTTGATACATGGGTATAGGGCTTATGATAATATCCTTAAAAGCATTAATTGCTCTGTCGGGAACCCTCAATAGACTCTAAAGGGAGAATAGTCAATAGGGTCAATTCTTCAGGATCTGGTGGGAAGAAGTAAGGGAGGCCCCAAAACAATGGAATCCAATTACAAAGCTTCTGGGAGTCCACTTTGATTCAGACTAAAAAGCAGATTAAAATTCAGATTAAAAAACAGACTAGGTAAAGAAATGAATGGACTACATGTCTTTACAATTATTTCCCATTCAGACTGTTTCATTCAAGCAACCCTTTGACCAAAATTAAACAGGAGATAGGTTGAGGTTATCACCTTTGGAACAGGGTGAGAGTTCAGGCATTTGCGTTGCAGATTACAGGCAGAGAGAAAAATCAAATGACTAGACAGTTTTTGTTTTTGGTTTCTTTTTTTAAACGTTACCGGAGTCTAACTAAACTTCTTGCCAAGGCTCTCATATGAATAGATAGTGAGGTAGCTATGGCTGTGATACATTTCGTTGCAAAATTTTTAAACAAGTGAGAGAGTTTTCTCTCTCATGACTAAAGAAAAATCGCAATTCTCTTAACAACAAAATACCTGGTTATAGACAATGATGAAAGCAGCGCACCCTTAAGAGAGTTAGTTGCAATATGTCGTAAAGTACTAAATGGATTTACTAAATATACAGACAAGATATGTGATAGTAAATTAAATTTATTGGAAATAGTGTAAAGAATTCTGTTTTACAGAAATCGATCTTAAGCCATTCTATCTGACAACTGTTAGGTAACAGAAGCTCTAATTGATGATAAATTAATAACAAAAATTCATGCATAAATCATGAATCAGGGCATATCAGGGAGGAGACACACATTTTAAAAGTGATAAAATCAACATCTTAAAACATCAATCAGTTTCAGAAATTATTTGTAGTTTGATTTTTCCTTTGCAATTTTTATAGATTATATAAATTAATGTATAAATGATCACAAATTTACTTGAGATGCAATGTGATATCACTGTATCACAAATAATTAATAATTATATCAAAAGCTAATCTTCATCATGGCTTGTTTAAAGTCTCATAACCGGGAAGATGTGACTAACAACTTTTAATTCTTTTCTTTATACCTCTAGGGGTATAAACTCTCAATATAATTAAAAGTCAAATAAAACCTCTTTCAATATTTTTATTGGCCCTATTAGCATTTGGTGTTGAACTACAGATTTTAATTACCATACACATTAATTAATGAACCACAGAGATGAATTCGCAGATGAATTATTTCTTTGGAAAGTTACTGTTTTGCTTAGTGTCAAGTACCTGCATTAAAGGTAATTTTCCAAAAGAACTGTTAGCTTTTTTAAACAATTTCCTTTGTTAATCTCTTTGTCAAATCTTTTTTAGATTGTCTTTTCAATATTTAAATATTTTCAGGCTGTGAATAATAAGCGATATGTGAGGCACTTTGAACTGACTCTTAGTGATTCAAAAGCAATTTATTTCCCAATAATACATAAAATATATATTGGAAGGGCAGTTTTAGAATGGAAAATTTTCAACTCATAAATCCATATAACTAAGATGAAGTACTGATTATCACAAGATTATAGCAAACCTCTGAACTTGAAAAATCTAACACAATCATGTAAAATTTATGGAAAAGTATTAGCATTTAGGTAATCCTTCAACCCAAACATCAACATTCTCTTCAAAAGGAGAATGTTCTAGAAACCCCTTTTTTGTGAGTAGGAAATGAAAACCAAAATCCACACTGACTTAGATATTCTGGCCAGTAAAGTAAGATGTAAAACAGAAATAAGAAGTAGAACTCTTGAATGGGGTAAGATAAAGTTACTGTTTGCAAACTGTTCAGAAATTCATTCATTCATACTGACTGTTTCAGGCACTGTTCAAGCTGATGGAAATACAATGATAAATTTGACAGATAAGGACTAAGAATCCTCTTGTCTTTAAGCTTCTCTATTCTGTGATTCACTATTAGTTCTCCACTAAGTGCCGTACTGCTCTATGAGACCTCTGTATGAATAAAGATAGCAGAGACCAGAAATAATAGGGGCATAAACAACAAAGGATGTTATTTCTTTTGCACGTAGAAGTCCAGACACAGCTGCGTAGATCACTAAAGGAAGCTCTGCTCAACAAGGTCTTAAGAATCCAGACTGTTTACAGTTTTCTGCCCCATCATTCTTTTTAAATAACCCTCTTTTTTCATGGTCTTAGAGCTCTAGCTATCACATATAAATTTCAAAGAAGATAGAGAAGGAAGGGAAGAAAAAACAGAAAGCACAAGTCTAAAGTCTTAAAAAACGATTCCCAGAAGCTGCTACATCATGTTTCTTACTAGCTTCCCATTCACTGGAATTTAGCTACAGAGCTTGTTTTGTCTGAAAAAGAGACTGAAAAATATAAACTTTTCTTTGTTTTGTATTTCTTATAGGACAGCTAGGAATCCAGCAAAAAAAGAAAAAAAAATGAAGATTGTAATTCAGAGAAAGTGGGTTACTGGGGTAGATAATTAGCAGTCTCATTCACATAAAGCAACCATAAGAGCATCTTAACATTGACCTCTGAGGTGGCATACAATGCTTCCCACCCCAAGTGCCCATCTGACCACTAAATTGCAAAGGAAGTATAATTCAACTGCAAATACAAACTTAAATCTTAGAAAGTTTTTGGCTACCTTATTTGCTAATGGAAGAGAAGTCTATGACTAGCCACTGGATATGAGAGGAGATTTGAAGAAAGTAAAAGGTATGATGGTCATTTTCCACAGAGCTGCCATTCTTTATATTTTATCAAACTGGTTACAGTTCATATTATAAACATCTTTGAACACCCTAAGGAGATAATCATAGAATACAGGCCTAAAATATACTGCTTCTAACCTCTGAGTGGTTGCTAAACTACATGGTTGTCAAATCTAGTTTTCACTGCCTTGATAAGGAATGTAGTTGCACCATTGCAAACGAGCATAATTTAAAGACATACTACAAAAGCAGCAGTACTAAAATTAGTTGCTTGTGTGTGATACTGTTTACCATGATTATATGGTAAAGTGTACATTGACATGTCCTACAGGAGGGGTTATGTCTAAGTGAAAGGGTTTTCTCAGAGTCTAAAACTTTAGAACAAGACTATTCATTTTGAATGATATGCAGTGAAAGAACCCAATAACTTCTAACACTATCTAGGCTTGGGTGTAGAGTCAACTAAGATTTCTTTTAGTGACATTCCAGTCTAAGTGAAAACCATTGATTATTTTATAAAATGAACTTGAAACCTTTCAAAGACCATACTCAAATTTCCCATCATGGAGTTTTGTATATCAGATCAAGTGTGTGAGTTTATTAAGGTATTTTCCATTGCCAGAAAAGGTTTACTTTACCCATTAAAACCCCACTCAAATGAGTATCAAATATCCTGTGTGTCCTGTTACATGATATAATTTAAGTCTGAAAATGTCCATGCTTTGCTTTAAACCAGAAAGTTAAAAACTTTCTCAATAGATGAAATAGAGTATATCACTGATAAAGTGAAGGTGATCCAGTAAAGGGTCATGACTTAGCCCTTTCTAGATAATGGGGAGAAAAAGCAAAAAAAAAAAAAAAAAAAAAAGCCAAAAACAAAACAAAAAAACCCCAAAAAACAAAACAAACAAAAAAAAACCTTGTCTTCTCCTATATTATGTAGCATCAATAATCTAGCTTATTTTAATTTTAACACATCAAATCTCTTTAGAAATTTAAAGCCAACCCGTCCACATACACAGTACTGAGTAGCCATGGTGGGTTCTCCGTTCAATGTAATTATTAGAGTTATTTAACAATTGTGTGCAACAGTGTACTAAGCACTGAGGGAGACATAAATGAATAAGATGTAATCCCTATTTTTAAAGAGCTAACAGTTCAGGACAGGAAGGAGTACAACTAGAAAATACAACAATTCTGACTCAAAATCCCTATAACTAATGCGACAATAAAAAGCTAAATGAGGAAAGATCACATTTTAAAATAAGTAAAAAAGCTCGTAAGATGAAGGCAGCATTTGAAAAAATATCTTCAATGGTAGGTAGACACAGGAAGAAGGGCTTTAGGGGGATTCTGTAAGATGGGGAAAGGAGGCATCTATTTAAGATATAGTAAGTTGTCAGGTTCTTTGCCCATACAGTACAGGAAGGAGCAAAGTGAAGAAAGGATGGACAGGTAAGTTGCTACCATACACATGATGAGGGAGTGAGGAAAATTACTTAACTTATAATCAAGAGGTAGCCATTATAGATTTTTGTGAAGAGGAAGCCATGGCAGATCTGGACTTTGGGGAGAATAATCTAGCATCAGGGTGTCAGGTAGATTGGAAAGAAAGGATTTAGAGGCCATTGTTAAACACATGCTACAACACCAGGAACATCCTGGTTATTCATGCAGAACTGAGACAATTGAGAAAAGGGCAGTATTCACCTTTGCCAAATCTCTTCTCTTTGGAAGTATGGCTTCCAACCTTAGTATTCTAATTCAAGCGTTCTTCAATCTAGAAATCTCTCCAGATCAATTTTTTCCTACCCCCCATCATTTCTGCACCCAGGAAGAGAATTTAGTATCTGTCCACATATAAATGTTACATTTCCTCAAACATATTGTGAACATCCTCTGCGCAACTGAGATAAAGGGGGCTGCTGGCAGCCAGAGTGTATCTTACCTCATCAAAGAAAAGCTCCAAATCATTCAGGGGAATCAAGTCTGACCAGGAAATATCTGAAGGACACGTTATTTTCTCTGTTCAACAAGATGAGAAAAGTTAGGAGATGGAGCAGATATGGTCTGTGACTGTGAATTTGATCAGGTGGTTTCAATCCTAAACTACTTAAACATAAGCTATTTAAACAACAGCAGCATTTTAAATTATATTATTCTATAGTGGGAAGGGAGGGCCTTGGTGGAGTGGGGTGTTGAGAAAGACAGTTTTCCCTAGAATCTTGTAAAAATGATAATTACATCCAGCAAGGTGAATAAAATTGTTCTGTCTCTGCAAAGTGGTATGTAGATGTTTACCTTCTGACCTCAGGTCATTTACTAGCAATTTCAACTTCACAGCATCTTCAAAAGACTGAAACACCACAACACAATTTTCCTTTAAAAAAAAAAAAAATATATATATATATATATATTATTTTTAACCAATCTCCACACTCAACAAGGGGCTTGAGCTTAAAACCCTGAGATCAAGAGTTGCAGGTTCTACCAAGTAATCCAGCCAGGCACCCGAACACTTCCCTTTTTATGTGAGATGTGAATGAAACAGATACTTGTTTTTAATATAAGAAGGAAGGTTTAGACTTTTTTTTTTTAAGTCAGAGAACATAAAGCAAAATATGCAGCAAGGATTATTAAATCAAATCTGATGGAAAATAGTGATTATTTTATCTTCTCTAGGTAACTCCCTTTCCACAATTTTATCATTTTCCATGACAAGTGTATTTAGTTGAGCATAATGTAAGCTTTTCAAACTAAAAGAACTACAGCTGCTTTCTTTAGACAACATCAACAAAATCTGATGAAAGAACTCGAAAAAATGGGCACATGAGTGTCTGTGTTCTCTTGTTTGTGATGATACCAAGTTGCTTAGTAATTACATGACATTCAACTGAATCTGGTATTGGCCTAGGATGAACCAATGGATTTGATGACACAATGAGCTAATCTGGAGTGGCAATTTCCATGCTTCTCTATTTAGTGACTTGAAGAAAATAATAAAAACATAGTGCAATACTTACTGATACATAACAAAATTACTTAAATATTCAGTACAAAAGTTAAAATTAAAAAGACTAAAGGCTTTTGAGGGTATAAATAAAATAGCAGTCCATATGTACATGGCATAGGAAGAAAAGATGAAATGACATGTGGCTCATACAAACTAGGAACTTGGGATCCAGTCTAGAAGCTTGCATTCTGTTCGCCTAACAACAGACAGTTGAGGCCAGACAGGGATAAAACACTGGACTCTGTCACTAACCATAAAACTTCTTCTTTGGAGTTCTAGCTCTTCCTTCAGAGCTCCTGAATTAATAGAGCTTTGTTTCTATCAGACAAAGCTGTAAAACTGCCTGAAGATAACAGTTCTCTCAAAATGAAGGGAAAAGAATCCTGCTTCTGGAATTACGTGATGTATTCAATTCTTTGTACTAAAGGAAAATACATATCTTTTACTTCTCTTCTAACATGGAAGGTTTAGTAAGTATCGTAAGCCAGAAGTAATTCATAAATTAATTATTAATATATTTTCTAGGTCTAAAAATCAGTCCCCCACCCTCATTCTGCCATGGATGTAAGTGAAAATAGAGGGAGAGAGGGAAAATATGCAAAGACCCTGGAAGAGAACTTTAACATAACCAAAGTTTTAGGTTATTTCAAACCTTTTCTTGGGAATGGAAAAGATCAAATATCTAGGTTTAGTTAATTTCAGAAGGTTCATAGGGAAAAGTTTCTTAGTTGCCATTATAAGCATGCCATGCTTTCCACTTCTATGTCAACCACTATGCTAAGTACTTCACATGCATGACTAGGTTTATTATCTGCAACAAATTTATGTGCTAATATGTACCCATTTTACAGATGAAAAAGAATCTTAGGTTTAGATAGGATAAAATGGGAGCCAAAATTTCAAATTGGTTTGTTTGACTCATATTCCAAGTGCCATTAACCATGAAGCTTTTATAGAATTCATACCTTAATTGGTTTTGCATATTGATTATTGCTCATGGCTTCTAGTAGTTTATTTCATAAGCAATTATTCACCTGACTTGGCAGCTGAAATTATTTGTCTACAATTATTCATAGGCAAAAAAAGGACTTTTTCCTCTGATTGCTAACACTGGCCATAATGCCTGTGATAAGCAGTCAAAGGAAAACACCTGGGCTTTGCTTAGTCCCAGTCCAAATATATAAAAAAGTTTTTAATCCCTGGCAGAATTAGTCATGAACTATAAATGGTATAACCCATGAGTTCTTAATGAATGAATGGATAAACAGGTAGAGAGAGAAAGAAAAAAAAAAAAAAAGGAAGCAAGCAAGGAAGGAAGCAGGTTGCCAACGTTTTTGTTGGGGAAAGAAATCAGCAAGTTTTAATACTATGATTGCCTCTGTCCAAGCAAACATCACAAGTTCACTGTTAGTTATTAGTGTCTCCTCCATTTACTTGACTTTCCATTCATAAACTTGGTACAGTACATTGTTAAAGCCATGTACAATCAGGTGGAGAAGAAAAGCCTCAGTTTCACACACTTTCAGATGCCTAAAACTGTTCTTGTCAACTCTGGAGGAACTGGGAATTGGCCCAAAACTTTTGTTATCAATCTGTCACTTACATCATCATTCATACGTGGTCCATGGGGAATGAATCACTAGATATTTGGTTTAGAAATGTCCTTTCATTACATAAGAGCACACAAGTAGACCACAATTTAAGTTTCTTTGTCTTAATACTTTTTAGCTCTAGAAATATGCCCATCAAAGTAAAAACATACAGATATGTACCAAACCCCTAGGAAACCAATCATTTAAAAAACAGATCTAATATGGAAATTATATTTATTTATTCATATTCCTTCTAACATTTATACTTATTAATACATAAATGAGAACATGTAAAAATTATCTTTGAATGTTTAATTTTTCACATCCTACCAGAATATTTCTTCCATTTGGAATTTTTCTAAAGATAGTCATAAATTCTGACATTTCTATTTTGTTAATGCTTATAGAAATAGCAAGACAATGATTTACTTTATTTTGATAGGGACAATATGATGTTACATATTATTGGATATAATTTTTAAAATTTTTCTATTATATATCAAGAATCTTAGAAATGTATGGAAAGGTAAAGAGTATATCCCTTATTTATCTAGTAGCTTCCAGAATTTCTAACTGTGAGTAAAAAAAATTGTCTTTTCTTTTCTTGTCAAACAACAATGGAAGCAGTATTAGTCACAGTTTGCATGGAAATCTGCCAATAAAAGAAAGCTAAGTAACATTTCTTCCATGTCTAATAAAAATGTCCTGTGGCCTTTTGTGAGGACATAAAGTATGACTCCAGATACCCGCTAAAACAAAGTAAAATTGGAGGAAAGCAGAGAAACAGACAGTAAAGTCTCACTTTTTCTGTACCACTTACAAGTATCCTAAAGCCATGTTGAAGAATAAGCAAAATGTGACTTCAGTGTCTCTGTCAATCCTCTCTTGAGCTACGAAAAGGAAAGAAAACCTCCTTCCCCATCATAAGTGTACAAAAGAGGAGTCTTGCTGGTAAGGTTAGCATCTGTCAATATCAGGCATGGTACAATAGCAAAGCTGCTCTTTGAATTGTTTGCTTAATGAGATCTCCCAGTGAATGGAGTGTATCTGCAGCTTGGCGTTTCACAAGGAACACAATACGGCATATGGATTATTTTAGATAGGAAGGAGGTTAGTTTCAGTAAGCAAGAAGTGGAAAGTATGAAATAGAAGCTTTATTATTATACTTGAGTGTTTGCATTGAAAATGATTGAAATAGTTTTCTATACATTGTCCATAGGCTTGATAATTCATATTTTTTTTCCAGTCATCTTATTTTTCTCTGGGCCATTCTTATTTGTATTGGCTTCTATTCATTGTTTGTGTTCCATTTGTGGGCCACCACTATAGAATTTTAATGAGTTCCATGTTAAATACCTATTAAAATTCATTCTTTCAGAATCATTCTGTAGGGAGTAAGCCCGTACATACTCCCAGAGTTTACTAATATTCCCGACTACAAATGAAAATAATTTATACGAGTTCTTAAGAGCAATTCCAAGAAACATAAAACAACTACTTTGGTCTACTGAAAACTCCATATTCAGTTTCAAACACTCAACTTCCAACATTAATTCCAACTGCTACAATTTATTATGCACTTGTATGACAGGCAATCTGATGTGCACCATTTAAACTTGTCAACAACCTGCAGGGAGGTATTACTTTCTCTTTTATGGATGGGAAAACTAGGAACCAGAGAATTTGAGCACTTGCCCAAGGATGTGTAGTTATAATTTCAACATGAATCTTTTTCTCTATAAAGTTCAGGCTCTCTCATTATACTGTATCATAGTTGCTTCACAATGTACATAAAACAGCTTTTTTCTTCAAATATTTTATAGGACAGTTTTAGGTTCACAGCAAGATGGAGAGGAAGGCATAAAGATTTCCCATGTATCCATTATCCCTCTACCCCTACACATTCATAACCTCTTCTATTATCAATATCCCCCAGCAGACTGGTGTATATGTTACAACTGATGAACACATATTGACACATCGTCAACACCCAAAGTCCATAGTTTACATTCAGGATCACTTTTGGTGTTTACATAAGCTTGGACATGTATAATGACGCATCTATCATTACAGTATCACACAAAATGTTTTCATTGCCCTAAAAACCAACCTCAGATTTTTAAAATAACCTTACACAAAAGAATAGACATATTTCTAGGAACCATTAAACCTATTATGGCCAAATTCAGAGAATAGCTCATGGTGATCTTGTTTTCTTGGTCAGGCCTCAGAAATCTTGATTCACCACTCTAGAATGACTTCCAGGAGCTTCTTATAAAAGATTTTAACATAATTACCTGCATTTGTTAATCTGTTTTCAGTCTCAAACATTCGGAAACCTCTAAATGCCACACTTGGATTAGAAACACTTGGGTTTTATGACATAAGTTTTACATCTAGAGTTTCCTTAGTCTAATTTAGACCGAAGAAATCGCTAAATTAACTCCTCAAATTAGCATTTAGCTATTACTTGGAAAACTGTGAAAGCATGGTTTTATTCAAATACACATACTTAAGAAACTGAATATGCAGGCAATTCTAAATGTCATGGTGAAAAATTCTACACTAAATACTTTTGCAGGGAAGCTTGAGGGCTGCATACATATCTAGAAGAATTGAGCCATGCATTTCTCATATGTTCTTCCCATTTCACAAGTGGAAATAATAATATTATTTTTGCCATAGGCTTTACACACTGCTTAAAGTGGATGTTCTGGAGCCTGCTTGCATGTCTGTGAACAGGTTGTGCACTCCTCAAGTCTGTGTGACTACCATCAAGCTGATAACTTGAAACTGGTCATGGTGGGAGTACTTACCCCATGGAAAACGACAAAGGCGTCAAACGTAGCCAGTCTTGTCCGGTCCCCCACTACAAGCCAGTGGGAAATATTTACCAGCACACACTGATGAAGTGAGATAATACATAACAGTCAATATGAAGTGTGCCTTCATTCCTCCAGGTGCAGGAAGTATTGGCTGTTGATGGATCTCAGCTGTACCCCTCTGTGAACTGCCCTTAGCTGAAGGGAGCTGTCCCACACAAAACTATACCCCTTCTTCACTGGATAACCTGGTTGATGTGGGGATACAGAGACCTGAGCCTCAAAAAGCCATTCCAAGTCCAAAGCCTTTTGTGAGATCTGCTAAGGTCACTGTTTCAACTGCATCACAGTTGAACTTCTCCCTTAGCCCAGGCGTGCTGCTCTCTCTCCTTTACAAGCGTTGCTTCTGAGAGCAAGGCTCCTGAAACTGCACAAAAATCTCCTAGTGACTATCTCCCAGAGACTCTGACATGAAACATAAATGTGACATTACCTGGCACAAAGGAAGTGTTTAATAAATGTCAGTTGTTAAAAATATATTTGTAACCATTCTTCCATTATACCTTAGGTCCTAATCTAGTTGGTAGAGATAGGGGAGAATGGTTTTAGGTATGTCTCCCTCGTTATCTGCTATGGACAAAAATAAACTCTCAACAAAATAGTGATTTTCTATAATCTTAGTTAACTCTTCAAAATGATGGATCTGAATGAAGTATATACATTTGGACACCTACATTTCTAAGTCAACCCCTACAAACAGGGTGGATTCTTTAGAGATTATATATGGTAAAAATCTCTTAAGAGTCAGAAAAAAAATGGCAAAATTTGATTAAACTAATAAAATAATTTTAGAAGTTCATCAAATTTAGATTGCTGAATCTTAAGCATATGGTACTTTTAAGCTAACCACACTCAGGAGTCTTTAACTATAATAAGAATGCAAATTTCATAACAGTACATTTCCGAAAAGGATGACTAAGGAACAGTTTCTTCAGTAATCTGATTAGCTGATAAAAGTCTTCTTTGATCAATTTCAAAGAAAAAATTGAATGTGATGACCACATTATTCCCCTCCAGAGACTGCACAGGACCAAAGCATAATGAATCCCTAAGGAGAATTCAATGCAAACCACAGCTCGAAAACGTTGGGGAGCCATTCACAGGCATCCAGTAAAATAATATTCTGTGTACATTCTTGGTTATGCCTGAATATCATGATGACCACTAAGGGACTAATTACTTTATTTAGTCATAATACTTCTTAGAACTCTGTGAGGAACTTAACAAAATTAAGCCATAATAATTCACATATTGGTCATATATTAAAATAAAATTCTCTGACACATTAGAAAGACCATTTTAAAAATTTCCATTCATTGAGAAATCACATTAAAGGAATATTGTTTGGCATCTGATTTCTAGTATGGCATTCAAGCTCAGTTAACAATATATTGGCTACCTGCTTTTATAGGAGGATACAATCTTGATTTTTTCCTATTTATTTGCCAATTTATTAGTTTACTCAGACAACTCTAGACAATATATTACAGAAGGCACTGAGGATAATGAGATAAATGAGAAAGGTTATCCCTTTTACAGATCCCATAGTTTTAAAGAAGAGACACACATGGAAGAAATAAATTCAATTCCAAGCAGAGGTAATTTACTAGATGTTTTACTTGCTTTTGTAGATAATATCACCCTGCTCCCCTAGAACTTTTATCTCCATTAGCCACTCCAGGTCCCAGCCTTCTCTGTTGAAGGTTACCAGTCACAGATCTAAATTTCTGGACACATCAGTCTCAAACTGAATCTATGAGAGGTCTATCAGGGATTATCTCAACCAAGGTTTCCTACCTTTTGGATCTGGAGGGGAGGCTATAGGCAGTTATTTTCCTAGTAGGTGAATAATAAAGCCAAGGCAAAAAGAGATGAAATCAGTCCCATGCTTTCATCCATAAGATGCCAAGAATTGGTTTCTATCACTGATCCTGGAAGCAATCTGGGTATCTTGGATCAGAGTTTCTCCAAATCTCAACAAGAAGTGCTTGCTATGCAGGTAACAGGAGTGGTTCCAGGTTTTATGATGTCTAAAACCATTTGGGAGTTCTCTTAGAAAATGTGGAATTTAAAACAAAAACAGAGGATTATAGAGAAAGGGAGAGAAAAATAAAACAAAACAAACTCAGAGAGGGAGACAAGCCATAAGAGACTCTTACTCTAGGAAACAAACTGAGGATTGCTAGAGGGGAAGGAGTTGGGGAGATGGGACAATGGGTGATGGGCATTAAGGAGGGCACATGATGTGATGAGCACTGGGTGTTATATACGACTGATAAATCACTGAACTCTACTTCTGAAACTAATATTATATGTTAATTAGTGGAATTTAAATATAAATAAATAAATAATAAAACAATAGCAACAACAAAAAAAGAAATGAAACTTTCAGTTTGAATTAACCATATAGGCTTTTAGAAACAAATTCCTTACTGAAAGTATTGGTTTACAAATTACATCATATCCTCAAACCTCATTAATTTTACCTTTACAGATATTGAGTTTTGTAACACCCTAAGAGGTAAACCGAAGAGTTACTAAAATAATGTCTTATAACTAAGAAAGAGGATCATAGAACTCTTGACTTGTCTAATGCTATTGGAGTATCCATGTTTTCTATCTCAAATCAATAATCTTTTTTAATCTTTAAAATTTTTATTCAAACTAAAAAAGAAAAAGAATATAAAATTATAAATGCACAATCAGGGAAAACATGATTATTTCAAATAAAAAAGAAAATACACCAAGTTATTGGATTCTTAGAGAGCTACCTCTTTGATAATTTACCAGACATTGCTTACACAGAATTGCTTCCTACTTGCAAATTGGCCTCCTATAAAGAATTCTCTACAACATCCAGCCACTACTAGGATAGAGGCAGGTGCAAGCCTGATGCTCAGGCTTTACAAGCTTCAGGATAAATCTGCCTGTAATGTCACGTGTGTCTAAAGTACAGTGGGATAATAAAGACAGAAAGGGTAGCCCTGGGTACTGAGACAGCTTTCCCACAGAGGTCAGCTCTCACAGGATGATTAATCAGCTTTCTAGAACAATGGAAGTGGGTGGGGCAAAGGCTGTATGAGCTCTTTGCCCTATGTTATGGTGTCAAGGAATAATAACGTGTTAAGGAAAGCTTATTTAAATGTGAAGAAAAGGTGATATGGGGGTGTCAAGTTGGAGAATCCCTCCACACTAGAATGTGCCTATTATGTATTTTTCCTTCCATTTCCGCTCTTCCTCTTCCTTTTTACTTCCTTGGCCTCCCAGCTTCTAGGAGGCAGGATACAAAGGCCAGCTTCCAGAATTTTTACAGACAGCATCTGCTTTCTACTTTCTACATTTCATCAAAACACAATATTTTGTCCTTGCCTTTAAAGTAAACATAATACAACGGGCGCCTGGGTGGCTCAGTCAGTTAAGCATTCACCTTCAGCTTAGGTCATGATCCCAGGGTTCCGGGATCAATGTCAGGCTCCCTGCTCAGCAGTCTGCTTCTCCTTCTGCCCTTCACCCTGCTCATGCCACTCTCTGCGCGCTCTCTCTCTCTCAAATAAATAAAATATTTTAATAATAGATAAAATGAAATAAATATAACACCCAAAAAAGGAGAGAAAAAAAGGAGCAGAATTGTAAATGGCCAATCTTTTCTCCTTTAAACCAAGACCCTTAAGATATTAAGAAACTCTTAAGTTTCTTATTTAATAAGTTAAAACTTAATAAACTAATTTAATATAACAAATGTTACCTTTTCCATATGGTATCTATGTTACCAAAATTTCACCAACATGGTGCTAGATAGAGTGCAGTAGAAAATCAGAGAAAATTTTTTAAGAGGAGGAAAATGACATTCCATATTTTTTTAAAAAATTAAAATCAAGTAAGCTCAACTTTTCACAGAATTTACACAATTCCAATATTGGAAAGGAATGTGAGTCCAAACTCTTCTGCCCATCCACTCTCCTTTCCTGATTCACAGAAATGAAACAAAATAAACAAACAAACAAAATGTAGATACAGTGGTTCCTGGTAACTCTAGTCAGAACCAGTCTGCTTTAGTCAATAATACAGGTTAAACTAAAGAAAAAACGTTGGTTCCTGGTTTCTAGAACTGTGAAGGGGACATTTATGTGTATTCTGGAGGAATGGGAGTTGGGGGAACTAGTCTGTGTAAGTTCCAGGGTTGAATTTTGCTTTGAAATTTCTATTGCAGGAGGGTTTAGGATCCTGTAACAATTCCCACATCTCATTTTTAGACTGTAAGTACCCTACCAGACATCCGGCCCAATCAAACTGTGATCTCAGTTCAAATATCAGAGAGCCAGCTCTGAGGCATTTGTGAAGCAGAAGTTGATGCCTGCAGAACCTCCGTATCCATTCTGTACTATTCTAAATATCTGTTGAAGCACTGCTTCCTCCTTCACTTGTAGACACCATCCTGAAAGTGCTCCTATCTACTCAGGATGCATGATCACACCTGGCTGGCCTGTCCTGAGGTCAATGTCCAGTGTTCTGTGTCCTCAAAAATGTCCCCCTGGTCAACATTTTTCTCTTTGATACTCCCCTTGTTGAGGTAAGATTTTTCTAGAGTAACTGTAATTGCCAATGAAGATCTCTCTGCTACTGAATTTCTGAAACTGTATGAATGTTGACTTATTTCGGACTCTCTGCTGGTATTGTGCCCCGTTGTGGCCTACAGTAAGGGCAAATCCCTATGTGAAGGAGTCAGCATCTTCTCCCAAAAGGAGGGCAAGGGGAAATGGGTTCTTATCCACAATGTCATATATTGAGAAGATGCAGTTCCCAAGATAGGAAACTGGAATTGGGAAAACCGAAATAAAGGTAGGCATTAGGGTTAAGCTGCCTAACTCTACCCAGAAAATAGATCCAAAAAAGAGATCCTCACACCGCCAATTCAAGAAGCCACATTTTGAAAGCCAACTTGTCCAGTAGGTGAATTTTTAAGGACCAGGCAGGACTATACTTTCCATTTGTTTTTGTTTTTGTTTTTCCCTGTGGCCTTCTTCCACTTTTTCCCTGTGGCACTTATTACCATGAGACTTTTTTTTTTTTTTAAAGATTTTATTTATTTATTTGACAGAGATCACAAGTAGGCAGTGAGGCAGGCAGAGAGAGAGAAGGAAGCAGGCTCCCCGCTGAGCAGAGAGCCCGATGTGGGACTCGATCCCAGGACCCTGAGATCATGACCTGAGCCAAAGGCAGCAGCTTAACCCACTGAGCCACCCAGGCGCCCCTACCATGAGACTTTTAAATGGAGCAATAAGCTTTGCGTGGTGTAATATCCTATATTAAAAAACCAGTCAAAACAAAAACAGACAAAATGGTGCTATCATCACATATGTCAGAGAAAACACAGGTCTTTCCCAAGATTCCATCTTCAGCTCCTCTTCTTTGGTCATTCCACCCCTCTTTTTTTAAGGATCTCCTAGTTTCTAGTTCAGGCCTCTCGTGGACTTTTGTACTGTGGTGATGCTGGGAGTTGTTTTCTTTCGCTTTTTCTAGCACTGACACTGAACAAGAACAATCACAGCACCTGTCAGATGCATCTTTAAGCAAGGGCACACATTCTGACAGTGACTGACAATAGCCATGTCACCAGTAACAGCTAACTCTTGTAAGAATCACATTTGTCATTTTGACTTCTTAGCTCATTCTCTAAACAAGTTGGCGAAATTCTGAACCCACACAGAGGCATTTTAGAAAGTATTCATTATATTACTAAGTGTCTGCCTTTAAATCCTCAGGTAAAGCTAAGGAAAAGTTATTCAATGTTGCCTTTCATGTACTTTTTTTTTTTTTTTTTTGCCTTTTATGTACTTTGAAAATCTGACTTCATTTCCAAATATGCCAGAAAAAATTGTAATAGAATTTTTCTATGTTAAATCAAACATATCAGGTCATTTTTCATGGTCTTAGAGTTATTAAAAACAAAAACAAAAGGCAAAAAAAACATTTTAATATTGAAGCTGTTTTAGAGAATGGATAATCAGGTTATTTAAGGATAACTAGCTGTTTATTACTCTAATTAATAGATGCTTATATGTTACAACTTCAAGCTGTGAGATGCTATGGTACCCCTTCCAGGGCCACGAGGGAAAGTAGAGGAGGAATCATTTAAAGTGTGAAGGAACACAGTGAGCCTCAAATAAGGTGCAGCCGGTTACTGCCATGAGTGAAACCAGGATTTACCAGGGAGGCTTTCTAATCAGCATCTCATCACTTAACAGTTCGGTTAACAAATTTGGACCAAAAAGCAACTGAAAACTTCATCTCTAATTATCAACCCCCCTTGAAGCTTAAGTTCCCAAAGGCTTTGCTAAGAGAATGGGTGTCACTAATCAATAATGACACTGAGTGAGGCACTCCCAAGGAGCTCTCTTTCTTAGAGATGTATGTTAACCCAGCAGGAAGAGTCTGCAATGAAATGCTTCTTACTTCAGGGTTAATTATTTGTCTTTTCCCCTCAAAGCCAATGGGAGTGGCAAGAAAGTATGAAAGCCTAATGCTGAATTCCAAGAGGGCAAAAAGAATCAACTCTGCTGGATTCCCAGCAGCTAGTTGGTTTTGGATTGCTTTTGTCTTGGTAAGGGAAAAATTGCTGGGGTATGGTCAAAGGATAGTCATTGTTTTATAGTGTAAAGGAGTTTTCTATAGATTATATTATTTTTGAAATGCAGGCCTTCAGAGATCTTTTGTTTTAGGACACTAGGACCAAATAGTAATTTGTTAAGATCTACATAAAAGTAAAAACAATAAAGAGGTAACAAAAATATAAACCACACACCTGGGTCAATAACTGGGTTACATTTCATTTCTGGAGAAAAAAAGTCCATTTGGCATGTGGATTATTTTTCATTTAAGATAATACACTAGGATGCCTGGGTGGCTCAGTCGTTAGTGTCTGCCTTCGGCTCAAGTCATGATCCTAGGACTAGTCCTGGGATCAAACCCTATATCGGGTTCTCTGCTTGACGGGAAGCCTGCTTCTCCCTCTCCTGGCTTCCCCTGCTTGTGTTCCCTCTCTTACTGTTTCTCTTCTCTCTCTGTCAGATGAATAAATAAAATCTTTAAAAAAATAATAAATAAATAAATAAATAAATAAAGTGATAGGCTCAGTAGTGGCCTACATATAAATCAACTCCTTGGGTTGGACTCTTGCTTCAGGAATCTACTGAAAGAATTTGTGTCCCTTTTTTGTTTGTTTTAGAATTAAAATTTTTAACTTTAATATATAGAAAAAAATCCTTGAAGAAATTTTAACTCTTAAGGTAATACTTAATGTTTTTGGAGATTTCACAAAAGTTGTTAATGTGATAATTAATTAAAATTAATTTACTATTTTCTCAATAGAAAATCTATTTTAGACAATGGTCTTTATGGGGTCCTGATAATATTTCAAAGAATGCTATGTGCTCTTCTCTGTAACATCCTCAGGTTAATTGTTAAGTATTTACTGTGTATTTTGTAGGACCTTCCCCATCTTATTATTACTTTTGACATGCCTCATGTTGACTGGTCTCAGTTTCCACTAGACTATGCCCCTTGAGGGCAGAGCTCATGCTTATTCACACTTCCTTGTCTAGAGCTCAAATATTTTTCCTAGATTGCATCAGTCTTTGTGGCAAGCTAAATAATGGTCTCTCTAAAGATGTCCACATCTTAAACCTCAGGATCTGAGTATGTTACCTTACATGGTAGAATAAATTTTGAAAATGTATTAAAATTGAAATTAATTCAAAATTAATTTAATTAAATAAGAATCTTGGGATGGAGTCTTTTATCCTGAATTATCAGGGTGGACCCAGTGTAATCACAAGGACCTAAGAAGAGGGAGGCAGGAAGCACAGCACCAGTAGGAAAAGATGTAACCATGGAAGCAAGAGGTTGGAGTGATAAGATGAAGTAGTAAACAAGACAAGAATTCCAGGTGGCCTCCAGAAGCTGAAAAAGGCAAGAGAATGGATTCTCACCTTAGGTCCTCCAGAAGAAACCAGATTGGCCAAAATCTTGACTAGGTTTCAAGTATTTTGATTCAGTAGCAATATGAAACTAATATAGTCTGTTATGATTTGGTATATTAAAACTGTCTATTCTCTGTGAATTCCCCTTTGATGAACCTTGTGCTGTTACATGTTCTTAGAAGAGGCAGAAAATGAGAGGTGAAAACTCTTACGCTCTAAGCTCAAACTTCCTGGGTTCAAATCTCAGCTCTGTACTAATTAGCTATCTGACCTCAATTTCCTTTACCTCTCAAAATCTCAGTCTCCTCATTGGTAAAATGGGGATAACAGTAGTTCTTACATCCCAGGCATAGGCTTCCTCTGAGAAATAAGGTTTTGTGTGTGTATGTGTGTGTGCATGTAGCATATTATTAGTAATCGGTCAGTGATCTTGTTTTTTAGTAGAAAATATAAGTATATAAATACTGACTGCCTAAATACCAGAAAAACAGAGATTCTAGTTAGAAGTCACTTGTTGGTTTGTCTACAAAGCATATGTGAGAGGAATTTTCTGAGTGTTCAGTTTTCTGATGGCCTTAGGAACTGAGGACATATGCAGAAAATAGGTAAAGTAGGGCAAGATGAATGCAGTTTTACTGTGTACATGAAGTTTTCTTTACATAGCATATTCTCCCAGGCCCCTGGAGCCTTACGCATACCACACACCCTCTGCCAGGAATGTCCTCCTCCATCTTACAACTACCTCTCCATCCCTGAGCAAGAATCTACAGTCTCTATGAAGTCTTCCCAGACTCCTCAAGCTCCTAGCTATGATCTCTTAATTTTCCCAATATACTTTCATAAGAATCCCCTTAAAGGATGCATCTACATTCCTACTAATTCTTCAAGGAAACTGCTCTTTTTTATCTCATGCTAGGCAAGGATATAATTCAAGAAATTCAAAAACTAGAATATCTGATCAATCAGTCTTTGAAGGTGATCTAATGATTTAAGTTACTTTAAACATAATACCCCTCCCCAATTACAATTAACTCATGATAAATTTGTCTTAAACTTTCTCAGCCCCAATATTTTAATTCAGAAGAGGAATTATATGGTACATCTTTTAGCAAACTCTGACAAATCAACTGAACACAGATGTTGACTCGAGAAAAAAAAATCACAGTACCTCTCAAATAAAACAATGAATTATAGTAGCAGCATAGTATGAAAACTTTTTACTGCGTGATAGATGTAATGATGTTTAAGATTTTGTCTTTTCTAAATTTACAGTAAGGTTATACAATTAAAACAATAACTTAACTATAAAACCTTTAAAAACAGAAATCAATTTCACTTTCCCCAGGGATGTTATAAGATATAAATAAGCCTGATTCTAAATATATTATTTGGGAATATGCCCATTCTACAATGATGCTATAATGGAAGTCAGATGAGGCAACAGGATTTGCTTGCCTGCCAAATTTTCTGAAATATAGCTTTCTAAGGAAAGCAAGGGGTGTCTGCACAAATGTTTAACTCACCTGTCAGATTTTAAATGAAGTGTTTAGTATGCATTAGACATCTCGTAATACTGTTAATGACGATTATTTATTTCAAAGAAGATATATGTCTTTATAGAGAGAAAGATGAGAATTGTTATATTTCACTATCTATGTGCTTTATGGAATCTCCTGCTTTATCTGTAATTTTTATGTAGGCATTTATTTCCATAGGCATCTCTTACACACTGTAATTTAGAATTCTTGTCCTTACAAAGAGAGGTCTTACAAAAACAATAATGTATTTATTTGTTTAAAAAACTTTTATTTAATAAATATTAATATTTCACATTCATGTGAAATAGTTCTATTTTTCTCTCCATTTTTTAAGAAACTTTTTAAAAAGCATTGGCTATTCTTAAATAGTGTTTGAGTACTACTTAGTTGATGGGAGTGTGGGGGAAGTTAAAGGTTTTTTTTTTTCCTTGATGATTTCCAAAATACAGAGCTGATACATAGGGGGTAAAAATAGCCAAAAATGAATTTAAGACCTTCCATCTAGTGTCACATGATTTTTTTTTTTTTCGTTACACACAAAAATCCAATGGCTACCAAGTGGCAAATAAATGTCGGGGGAGGAATATTCTATTACAAGTGGGTTGGAATGGTGAATTCTTCCCTGCATTCTTCCCCAAGAAACCGGATCTGCCTTATGAAATAGTTCTGTGGCTTTCAAAATCCTGTGCAGAGAAAGGACATATTCTAGGCACAGCATTTAACTAGGTTATTAATAAAAAGATGTAAAGGATTAAAAATGAAAAGATTGTCTCAATCCTCTGTCATGTGAGATGAAAAAGAAAATTATACAAATAAATACACTGAGCAATATTTTCTTAATCTGGAAAACAGTGGATTGGAAAAATTATCTTTTAATTATTTTCCTCTATTAGAGTTTATATTTTTTTTTATAAATTTTTTTTTAAGATTTTATTTATTTATTTCACAGAGAGAAATTACAAGTACACTGAGAGGCAGGCAGAGAGAGAGAGAGAGAAGGAAGCAGGCTCCCTGCTGAGCAGAGAGCCCGAGGCGGGACTCGATCCCAGGACCCTGAGATCATGACCTGAGCCGAAGGCAGCGGCTTAACCCACTGAGCCACCCAGGCGCCCCTACAGTTTATATTTTAAATGGATGAACAGCATATTAACTTCCATCATAAGCCAGGCTTCTAGAACCAAGTCTATAAAAAAAAAAAATCTCATCTTGTTAATGCTTTTATCTCAAACAGGAAGCTTAAAAGTTTCAATGTATATCTTTGTACAAAAGAAACACACACACACACACACACACACACACAAATACCAAGTACTCCAGACTGGAGAGCTGGGAATGTGTTTCATCTAGACAGATGTCAGAGTGATTCCAGGTCCAGCTCTTCAAAGGGAGAATTTCAAAGATTCCCGTAATCATTCATAAACTTATATATTCTTATTAAACTCCTACTATATCACAGATACAGTGAAAGGTGATAGGAGCATATAACCAACTATGACAGAGTTCTCATCCTTCTATATAATCAATTTGAATAAAAAATGAGATATTAATGAGTACAAATGGAAAAAGAGGAAACCTGACTGAGGAAAGGGGTGAATATTGGAGAAGGGTCACAGAAGCATTTAAGTTATTGTCCAAATAATAAGATTTCATGTCTAAGTAGGAGAAGATGGGATAGCATCACACAGGGAAGGAACAGCCTTAGGAAAGACATGGATGTGTGATATGCCTGGCAGGTTTTGACAACAGTGAGAAGAGTAGCATGTCTCACAGGCCAGGTGGGAATGTGAGAGGGACAAGCAAGGAGACAGAAAAATATGCTGGACTAAATTCATGCTAGAGAGTTTGGACTTCATTACATGGTCAATTTGAAATCATGGAAGGTTTTTATGCAGAGGATTTGAAATAACTCTTCTTGGAGTTGGGAAGGGAGAATGCAGGGATAAGGCTATAACATGATTGAGGCCAATGAAATTATTTATTGGTCTACTCAGAAAATCCAAGAGAAAGTCAACTCAACTAACGAACTTCTAAGGAGATACAAAACCTCAAAGAGCAATCTAAATTAAAGGTTGTAGGCTGGCCTAGGATTGGCCCAGATTAAATGGAAATGATTTGTAATTAGTGTACGAAAGTTAAAGACTAAACCCTTATGGCTTCTGTTCTTGTTAGACTGATAATGTTTACTTGTAATGTGTCCCCAGTTAGTTTAGAAAATAAGCTATTTGAAAATGTTTTGTTTCCCCCAAAGTTGTAAATATTTCCCTTAAATCATATTTGAACTCTCAGTTGTTTAGTAAATCCACTTAGTTGTGGTGAATGCCAAGTTAAACCACAATGAAATTCATTCAAGAATCACTTTTATTTACTCAGTGTGTATGAAGGAGATATATTAGTTTGTCCTTTAGTTACTCTCTATCTACAATGGGGAGTGGCAGGTGGATATTAAAAAAAAAAAATTATAGTGGCTGGGGTTAAAAATAAGGAATGACTGCAAATGGGCACAGGGATCTTTTTGGAGTGATGGAAATATTCCGAAATTAAATTGTGATGCTGGTTGCACAACTCTGCAAATTTACTGAAAGTCATTGAACTATACATTTAAAATGGGTGA
Source organism: Mustela nigripes (assembly GCF_022355385.1). Classification (NCBI taxonomy): domain Eukaryota; kingdom Metazoa; phylum Chordata; class Mammalia; order Carnivora; family Mustelidae; genus Mustela; species Mustela nigripes. The sequence continues at coordinate 167,180,264 of NC_081559.1, forward strand.
ATTTTATGGTATATAAGTTATACTTCATTAAATCTGTTAAAAACATTATTGGAGTACATCTATGGAGGATTTAAAATCTTCTTTTTAAATTTAAAATTTAAAACCCACTCCCACCCTTCTGCTCCTCCCCACCCCACAAGGTTCTAGTTCCATCTTTTTCTCTGTTCACAAACTACCTCCGGACAGTTGTGTTGTTTTTGTTCAATGTTTCCATTCTTAGACATCCGTCATTGCTGCTGGGACCAGCACCAAATGTTCATCCTCGTTGCCTCCTGTTCTGCCCGCGGTCCCCTCCTCTGAGGCACTCTTAGGGGCAGGGGCCCGGGGCAGCACAGGCTGGGTTACGGACCACCCCAGTCCCAGGGAAGGTGGGGCCCTGCCCCTAGGATGCTGAAGCAGAGTGGGGGCCTGTATTGACCATTGGGTGTAGAGGCTACCTGCTTCTCCTGTTCTCCAGGGGAGGAGGTGGCCATTATTTGTCCCAGCCTGCCCCCCCCCCAATTTGGTTTCCTATTTGCAGTTACTTGAATAAAAAAAAATATCCTTTTCAAAAAAAAAAAAAAACTTATAGTCATGGTAAAACTTATAGTCATTTATTTGATAATACAGAGAAATTAATAGAAACAGGTATGTTCTAAACAAGTGTTTCTCAAAATTTAATGTGTTTAAGAATTACCAGGGAGGGGCGCCTGGGTGGCTCAGTGGGTTAAGCTGCTGCCTTCGGCTCAGGTCATAATCTCAGGGTCCTGGGATCGAGTCCCGCATCAGGCTCTCTGCTCAGCAGGGAGCCTGCTTCCCCCGCCCTCTCTCTCTGCCTGCCTCTCTGTCTACTTGTGATCTCTGTCTGTCAAATAAACAAATAAAATCTCAAAAAAAAAAAAAAGAATTACCAGTGAATAGTAAATAGGGATTCTAATTCAGTAGGTCTGGATCTGGGTCCATAATTCTACCACTTTAACAAACTTTCAGGTGATGCCATAAGTTGGCAGAAAAACACACTGTAGTGCCAACAGTTCCAGGTTCTGGGAATACAGTTGGGAACAGGAAGGGGATTTCCTGTTTCCAGGGAGCTGGCTTCCTAGGAAACAAATAAATCTCAAGATAGTTTCTCATATATATTACATAACATTGAAAACAACTCTGTGATTCAGGATCCTTTCAAAATATTTGTATTTGCTGCCTAACATGTGTCAGGCATCATGATAAGTAATGGAGACACAGTTGTGAACAAACCACTTTCATATCAGGTCTCAAAACCAACACTTTGTCTCAACATTATGCAAAACTATATTCTCCTTAATTTCATTGTTATATTTAAGAAATGACAAATTTAGATTGTCTTTACTATCATAGAATGCTATCTATGTTTGTTTGGACTTTGGTGTCCCTGGCAAGTTGGGCTAGTTGTACAATCTATTAGCTTGGCTCTTTCCTCTTTCTGGGCCTCACGTTATTAAAGCACTCTTGTGCTTATATGGAAACTTGTTATTTAGGTCCACATTTCTTTCTTTTCTTTGCTACCAATTTCAGTAACCTTCTGAGAATCTATTTATACTCTTCCTCTCCTGGGAATTTGGAGCTATCTTCATTTATCATCTGCAGATGTACTTCTCATGCTACTCACTTCCTTTTTTCAATCCACTAATGATCTAGTTAAACAAAATAGAACCCAGAACTGACCCACTGAGGACAGCTCCTCAGATTCAGTGCCCATTTAATGTCAATCATCCAGTCCTTCAGTGAATGTCTTAGCTTAAAATGCTCATACCAGGGTGAGAAAAAAACCACTGTCATTTATACAGGATATAAATTTCTAGAGAAATATTTGAAATTTAACAACTTATTTGCATGAATATGAATAATGATGAAAATATAAAAGGGGCAATTATATGCTAGTATATATTTGAACAATAAAGCCAATATTGGGACACCTGGGTGGCTCAGTCGTTAAGCGTCTGCCTTCAGCTCAGGTCATGATCCCAGAGTCCTGGGACCTAGCCCCACATCGGGCTCCATGCTCAGTGAGATACCTGCTTCTCTCTCTCCCAGTCCCCCTGCTTGTGTTCCCTCTCTTTGTTGTCATTCTCTGTCAAATAAATAAATAAAATATTTTTTTAGAATAGCCAACATTTATTGAAGATGAATAAGTCTATCATATATTATTAGTATCTCTAATTTAAAAAAATGATCTTCCAGTATAGCTACATTTCCCACCCTCATAATCACCACCACCACTATTTTGCAGGCCTGACACTAAGAGCTACTGAGGTGAGATGGTACCTCTAGGACTGTCTTTCCAAAGCTCATATTTTTTTAATATTATATACTGCCATTAAAAATTGCTTTAATTAATACTTGTATTTTTTGGTTGTCATCTTAACTGGCCTATTAAGAAACAAACCATGCTATCCTGCTAATTTGGGATTAGCAGGAAACTTCTCGGTACTCTCCCGAAGAACACTTGATTTGGAGAATGTGAACAAGAGTATGTGTCCCCAAGGAACAGCTGACTCCATAAGAACCAGTAATTTCATCTGGCCTAAAAGATGAAGAGATGTTAGTAGCTACCTTGAAATAAGTTTTGTGAAACAAATTCCAGCTTCTATAAAGCTGAAGGAGAATTAAAAAAAACAAAAAAGAATTTAAAAAAGACTCAAGTATATAAATGGCCTATAGTATTTGAACATACTAGTATGGTTTCAAGACAATTATATTAAATACACAAATATGGTTTTAATGGCCATGCTTAGAAGATGGGCAGAGTGCTAAATGTGTAAGTAATTATGAATTTGGCACAGTAGCACTGTTTATTTTAAGCTCTCTTTTGCTGCTTTGATTGAGGATGTTTACTTAACCAGATTCTATTAAACATGCTAAAAACATTATAGGAGATTTTGTCTTTGTGAGCACTTTTAATTGACAAGCTACAGAAGCAATAAATCACCAGGAATAGTAGATGGTGGCAAATGGACTAGAGCAGATAGAAAGGGGACAGGCAAGTATCTTTTTATCTTAGACAAAAACAAAACAAAACAAAACAAAAGAAACTCAGTTGAATTAAGTGTTTCTGAAAAGCAAAGGACTGATAGTACTGGAGACTGGAGTCTTCTATTTACCAGACACCAGCCCCTGTGTAGAGAACTGCTGAAAGCTGACCCTCTCCAGCATGCTTCCACCACTGGAACTAGATGATTAGCCCTCTTTGCCGTCAGGAAAATCCCATGCTGGTATGAAATTCAGCCTCTAAATCCCTACTTAACTCAGTTGCTTTAAGAGCTTGAAAAGTTCATAAAGTACATAACACCTTAGCCGTCCACAATGCTATCTAAGGCTAGGAAAGCAAGACATCCTTAGGTGTATTTTACAAAGCAAGAACAAAGAACCGAGAAACCATAGAAACTTCTGTCAATAAGGACCCATGTGGAAACCAAATGTTTATCTTTCCCTCCATTTCTTTTCTTTCCCCTCCTTCTCCTCTCACTGCTCCTTCCTCTTTTTCCTCTCTGTCACCATGTTCCTCTTCGTTGTCTCTATGTCATCTATTTGTGGGAGGTAGGGTAACTTCATTTTATTTTAAATAATTTTGGAGGTATTTCTTGATAAAGATTGTTTTGCCATGACAAACATATTTAAAATACTTATTGAAAATAATTTGATCATTTTTATTTATAATGTCAGGTTCTCACAAATGAAGTTCACAGTAGAGAGGCAGTGATTTTACTCTAAACATGGGAAATGAAGAATTTTTACCATACACTAATTACTTATTAAAATAATTTTGAAAGAGAGTGAATTGGCAGGCAGGGAGGGAAAACATGGTTATCTTTACTATTTACATAATTTTCAACCTGATAAAGATTTTAGGCCATGGCTATCACAGAAATGATCTAATATGTTCTTTTGAAGTTTGTTGACAAAAACCACTCCCGACATAAATCCATTTTATGTGGTGTGTGGTCTTGGAGGGGGAAAAAAAAAAGGTCTTATTTAGCTGAAAAACGGGCATCCTAAAATAGCGTTACCAAGTTCATAGCAGGACAGGATGGATAAATTAAATAATTAACATGAGAGAATTGTTATAGGATATATATATCCTTTTAAAAAGACAGCATATGATATTTAATTGACAAAATATACATCTTTAAATTTTCTTTTTATCTGAAATATAGTTGTCACATGACATTAGTTTCAGATGTGTACAACGTAGTGATTTGACAAGGCTATACGTTACGCTACACTCATCACAAGTGTAGCTCGCTATACAAGTGTAGCTACCATCTGTCACCATATAAAAAGGGCACATTTTAAAATGAATCTTAAAATGAAATGATTTGGGGGGATTCAAATACAATATATTATTATATAATGTTTTTATCATATATGGGGTCTCTCATGTACCATAGAATACTGTTTACGATAGAGTTTAAGATCTAAATAAAAAATTTTTATGTCAGTAACCATAGCATCATTATTTATAAGAAATAAAGGAAAGTGCAGATGAATATTAATCAATTGGACTTACAGGGAACCATTTAGAAAACTGCTAGGCTACTGAAATACCAGAATTAATGCCATTAATTTAGCAACTGTTAAATACAGATTTCACAACAGAGCAAAGGAACTAAGAACTAGGGTTTCAGAGCCATCCAAACCTTGGGGTAAGATGCTTCACCTCTTCCAACCTTAGGTCTTCATCTGTAAGACGGAGATAATAATTTCACTGAACAAAGTTTTAAGACCACAGTTAACAATACCATATTGTATATTTGAGAGTTGCTAATAGAGTACATCTTAAAAATCCTCACCACACACACAAAACTGTAACTAGGTGAAATGATGGATGTGTTAACTGACCTTATTGTAGTAATCATTTAACAATATATACATATATCAAATCATTATGTTGTATAAACTTATACGATGTGATATGGCAATAATATCCCAATAAAGCTGAAAAAAGAAAGTTTTCAATACTTAAATGAGAAGATTTATGTTATGGCCTATGCCTGGCACTTAAATGTACTCAACAAATGTTAGTTTCTTTACTTTAGGAAGTGCGAGTATTCTTCCCAAAGGTAAGAGTCATGTTCCATCTATGTTTATAGCTGTGAAAATGCTTGATAAAGCATCTTACACAAGTAAATATTCAATAGAATCTGCAGAAAGAAGGAAGAAGAGAAGAAAAGACCTGGTCTCAATCCTAAACCAACTGCTGATCTAGGATGAGAAAGAAAACTTACATAGGTAAACATTTACATTTGAAATTTATATACAAAAATAAATACCACTCTGAAGACACCTATAACTACTAAATTACTTGAGTCAGAAAAGAAGTTTGTCTTTCTGCTCAAAAGGTATTTAAGTAAAGGATTCTATGGCTCTTCACAGTGTCCATTAAAAGAAGGAATGAATATAGGGAGGCTGAATCACCAGTAGGCACTTAAAATAGTCGGGGTGTAAAGGGCATGGACCAGGCTGAGGCTGGAGGAATGCAGAAGTACAGGAATAAAACAAACAAACAAACAAAACAACCACACAACAAAACATTGAGAAGGAACCAGCAGAATCGGGGACCAGCCTGGACATAGGTAAGTAAACAGGAATGGGCAGGGAACACCCAGGGTTTCTGCCTAGAAATGATACAGGGAAAGAAGAATAGATAGGCTAAAGGGAGACCATGAATTCCCGTCTTTTTTTTTTTTTTTTTTTTGTCTTTTTTTTTTTTAAACATGTTTAGATTTAGGTGATGGCAGGAGATCTAAGTAAAGATGTTCCATAAACAGAAAGAAATCTTAACTGGGAAGAATATAAAAGGTCAGGGCAGAAGAGGAAGATCTGGAAATTGTCTGCATAGAGGTGGGTAGTAAATAAAGTTGAGTGCTCAAACATCCAGACTTGCTCAGAGGACATGAGCTGCAAACCATGGATTATTAAAAACACTTTCTATTTTAATTACACTTGTTTTTTTTTTAAGCATTTCTGGATTCTCCCTGGGGGTTAATTAGTTACCAAATTTAAAGCTAAAAGACTTTTACCATTTAGAGTTAAAAGACCCATGAGAGATTCTGATCCAATTCCTTCATTTAATAGAGTGGCAGAAGCCTAAAGATATGAAGTGACATGCTCAAGGTTATTAAGCAAATAAGTTTCCATTTGCTCATTAAGTAAAAATGTAGATATAGATGATTGCAAATATGGGATAATTTAAAATTCTATATTGACATGCATTTCTATTTATAAATCATCAATCCTTTGTGACTGTAATTCAGTCATACTTGTGCTAAGTATAAAGTATACTTTAAATGACTGACCCAAAGCCATGTATGATATCATAATTGGGAAACCAAAGATTTTATACAAATATTAGTATGTCTTTTAAAAAACAAGAGGCTAATGATACTGAAACATAATCACATTCGGAAACACTTCCTCATTCTATGTGGAATCAGAATAACCCACAGGAATGTATGATGCTTTCTAAACTTCTATTTGATGACATATGATTACCAGTTTTTAGAATTGATCCCAGCCATGTTATATGCTTAATTTGACATATATAATGTAGACACTTAAAACTAGAAAAAAAAAAGGCAAACATTGAAAGTCACTTTTTATACAATGGGTAAAACCAAAGGGAAAAAATGAGTAAGTCTAACAGAAACCCAGCATGGCTATAATCTAAGCTGTCGGCTTTCCATCGCTTAGTCAGAAAATCACTCAATTTCTTGGTAGTTATAATAATTGTACCCTTTACTCAACTGAGTAGTGAGGATAATTAAAAAAAAAAAAGCAGGGGTAGAGGCAAAGAATTCATTAAACTACAAGCTTACATTTGATTATTTTTGGGGGGTTATAGACTATCAAATACTTACACAGCCTATGATTCTATCTGTCCAATGACAGAAAACTGATAGCTTTGAAACAAGTGTAGTCCATCTTTATCTCTTTGGAAAATTCCTTCATATAATGATGTTACCCTGCAATTTTAAACATTCGTGTCATTTCATATTCTAGCCCTAAAGGTCATTTCATATTCTAGCCCCATCACCTCGGAGGCCTATATACCATGTATTAGCTGGAAACCAAGGAGAATTGAAAATTTCCTTAAATATTTGCATGTTTCACATGTGTGTATACACACACATCCTCCATAAAGATATCTTGAGTACACTTCACAAAATATATTCACATCAAATATCCTTACGATATAAATTGGGAAAAACGCAAAAAGAAAAAGAAAAATAATACGTTCTGGCAAATGGTAGTATAGACCAATAAAAACAACTGCTATTGGTTATATTGTACTCCAATTTTTTTTAATGTTGCCATCTGACCTGGTTTGAAGTTGTACTACTCTTTCTATTCTAATTTATGTTTATCTTAAGAGTTTTGTAAGTGCCACATCTGCCATTGTGTATATTATTATCAGGTAATATATCTGTCAACAAAGAAGTGTAAGAATAAGCAAACCAAACCCCTTAAAATATTGTCAAAGTGTGGACTGCTTCTCTTCTAAGAGTTCCTTCTGCAAGACAACAATAGGTCTTAGGTAAACTTGATATTTCTTCTATGATAACCCTCACTCCATTATCTTTTAGCTTCTTTAGTTCTCCTATCACCAAATATAGTCATTTCAGCCTACTGCTTTGAAAGGTGGCAATGACCACATTTCAACACACACACACACACACACACACCCATTTAGTATAGAAGTACTGTTGAAACTGTGCCTAAATTTCACTTTGTCTCATGAGTCTGAGTAATTGAGCCTGTTAAGCATCTGCCCATAAGATGGTGCCACATTTTTTCTGCATAGGGCGAATAAGAAAACATTCTTTCAGCTATACTCATATTTCTGGTAACATCTGCACAATGTCTTCATGTCAGAGACCATGATTAAATATTCTTTCCCTAATGCAGAATGCCCAGCCCATTCTTTATTTCAAAACCCTCTAGACTCATTCCCTATTAAGCATCTTCCAACCACTGACCATCATAATAGACAATTTTTTTGCTCCCATTTTTTACTTTATATACTTCTATGAGAGCATCTATACAACTTAAAAGCTCTAATTTATTTACCTAGATCTTTAGAGCATAAAATTTCTGAGGGTAGAGAAAATGTTCTAATCATCCCAATGATCTGGAGCAGTACTATCTCAACATATTTTTCCCTCTCCAGTGAATCTCTTTGGTTCAATTATTATGGCAAAATGATATGATGGAAACACTGGGACTAGAATTTAGGAGACCTGGGTTTCAGTCCAGGTTCTAGCTCTTAATTAATTATTAATCAATGTCTTTGAGAAAGTTAAATAACTTCTAGAGGCACCTAAAATAAGGAAGTTGAGCTAAGTTATCTTTAATATTTCCCTGAGTCTCAGTAATTACATGCTGTAATTTATAGTGTATGGGAGTAATAAAAAATCTTTGACAGTATATTAATACACCATTCTAACCAACAAGATAAAATAAGATTAGATCACCAGTATCACTGAATATGAAGTTACCATGCAGGTGAACACAAAATGAACTCTGGTTGAAGTCTTAAATTCTAAGTACAGATTCAGACTATTTGGGTATGATTTGCTATGTTTGATGGCAATGACATTAGGACTGTCCAAGAAGAGTCAGTATCCTATTCTCAATGTGTTTAAACTGCTCTTAGAATATCTCCTGTGAAGAGAGAATCTGGCTTGGCATGTCCGTGGGTTATTTGTGGGTATACCATGTCTGAATCACTGACACCAGTGCCTAATGCCAAACAGAAAACCCCGAAACCTCAGACTATTAAGTGTTGAGCAAGATATTCAGCAACACTGGGAGTTCTGAAAGTACACATTATTTTGGCTTAGAATACCTAGTGGAAAGAAGAGGTTTTTAAGAATTAAACTGAACCTTGAGCATCATTATCTTTCAAGTGGAAGCTAGACATAGTTAATGAGGAAAAAAGCATATCACTCACTTTCCAAGGATATATTTTTGGTTTGTGATAATAAGCCAAGCCTTCTGTGTGTCAGTTGGCCCAAGTGTTTGTAGAATGATACTACTGAGTACTCAGTGTCAACATTCTAGCATTAGGTCTTACCTCTTGTTCTCAGTGAAATGAAATAGCTCTGTAAACATATCTGAATATTTTGTATATAGAGATAAAATTTTATGAGTTTGTCATCAGTAATATCTAAAAGAAACCTTAAAATTTGGTTGAGTGAAGCTAATATGGAATAGAAAGAGACATACAAACTGACAGACTATGCTTAAATAGGGTTTCCTTAATATTTATGAGTTTAACAGAAATACCCCTTAGTCTCAGATTCAGGCATTATTCTTGTTACTTTACAACATTTATGAGAGTGAAAAATCATTTAGCCCAACCAAGCACATAGAACAGTGATTTGTAGATCAGAGGACAGCTATTAATTTATCATGGAAGATAAATTGTGCCTCTAGTCCTTTTCTGAAGGCAGAGCACTCCTGAGACCAAATAACAAACCAAAACCCTGTTGAGTGAACCATAAAGGGGAAATTCAGCTTGTCAAAGGGAGATTTACATCAAATTAACATATCTTGAGATGTTATTCTTCTTCCCTGCAGGGGTATTTCTGTCTAGACACCTAGGACTGATCATTAGAATCAATGTACTTTACCCTGAACAGAATGGACAGTACATACTAATTTGCAACCTCTAACTTTGTGTTTTCTACAGCAGCACTTTCCCTACACATGTTCTCTATAACGAATTACATCATGTCCCCTCTCGTATCCGTCTTCTCACAGGCAGAAAGCTTCAAGAAGCATTTCATTGTCTTCTTCACTGGATTACCCACTTTGACAAATCATCAAATCATACAAATCCTACATACTTACAAATCTTACGCTCAGTGGATATTTTTCATTTTAATTTATTAAATTTAATTTTATTTCCAAAATCAGAAGGAGTATTTGGACACAATGGGGAGGAGAAGTGAAAGAGAAAAATTTATATTCTTATTCACCCTTATTTTTACCCCTTGCAGATATGTCTGAGTCCTCAGAATTCCTTCAAAACTTTTAATTCTTAGTTTATATAAGTTATGTTACTATATTTTATGTCTTTCATAATAGATTAAGAATAATTAAACATGATTCTCTTTAATAGGGAAATGGCATTAAAGTAGAAATCAGTGTAATAAGAATTCACTTACAAATATGAAGTCATAAAAAACTATAATCTTTGGAATGCCTGGGTGGTTCAGTCAGGTAGGAAAGCATCTGCCTCTATCTCAAAGGCTGGGATAGAGCCCTGTATCAGGGTCACTGCTCAGTGGAGAGTCTGCTTCTCTCTCTGTTCCTCACCCTTCTCTTACTCACTCTCTCTCTCTCAAATAAATAAAATCTTTAAAAAGAGGCTATAATCCAAATGTCTTTGTAAAAGTTAAATTTAAATTTTTACTTTAAAAAATATGTGATATTATCAATCTTTACTACAAACAATTCAAAATTTTAATTTGTAATTTAATCCTGAATATGCTACCTTTAGGAAGCAGGCTGAGATAATAATACAAATAATGTGATCAGCTAAAATTCTGGGTGACTTTGGCAAGTACTTGGGTTTCTTAAATATATACTATGGACCACCTATAGTTGATTTTTTTATCAAATTCTACTTAGGTTTATATTATAAGCAATCTATATACAGATCAGTGTCTGAGGACAAGCATCGATCAGAAATCAATAAACTTTATTGAGCATGTAGTCAAAAACCTACCAGGTCTTGGAAAGAGAAATCAAACATAATTTCTATTTTCAAAACTTTCAGAAACTTTCAAAAAAAAAGAAACAGATATGCAGCACACAGTGTTACATAAGTTCTAAGGTATCACTGTCTAATGAGAATTCACATATATAAACTTAAAGTTTCTAGCAGGCCACATTTAAAAAGTAAAAACTAAAGAAGTAAAATCAATTTTAATGATATATTTTACTCAAAAATATCACCATTTCACAAGTATGTAAAATTATTGATGGTAGATTTTATAAATTTTTGTGTTAAGTCTTGGAATGAGATGTGGATTTTACATTTGCAGCACATGTCGATGTACACATAGCTAGTAACTACCATACTGGACAATGCAGACAAAAGCATAAAAGTTCTGAGAGAACATGGAGGGAAAAAAGAATAACTCTCCCTGGGTATCAGGAAAACTGAACACAAGAGCTGATATTTGAGTTTGGCTGGTAAAGATAAAGAGGATCTTATTAGGTAAAGTAGGAATATTATGACTAGATTGTGAAGCTCTATATAAAGTTTGGATTTTGTCTTTAAGCTATGGCTAAGTTTTTAAGGCAAGGCGTAACAGAATCAGAATTTTACTTTCAAAGCATAAATGTGGCAGAATGGAAGATGCAATGGAAAATGGGAAAAATAGAACCAAACAGTCCAAGTATGTGGCAACTGCAAAGAATATGAGACGTGGATTTAAATATCATCTATATACTTAAGTGTCCCTAACTTAACTCCTCAGCTCAGATTTCCCTACTTAAACTCTAGACCTGACAATTTCATACTTGACCTCTCCATTCGTATACATAATAGGTAACTCTGACATAAAATAACAAAAACTCAGCGCCTACTCTTCTACTAAGACCTGCTCTACATACAGCCTTCCCCATCTCAATTGATGCCCCTCTTTCCTTCTAACTGCCCTTTTAGGTTGAAAACTTTAAACTTACCTCTCATTCCTCTTTTTCTTATTGTCTTCCATATCCGATCCCTCAGGAAATCCCGTTACTTACCATCAAAACATATCCACAATTGACCACTACTCCCTACTTCTACTGATACCACCCTCCTCTGAACCATGATCATCCCTCACTGAATTGTTGTGGTAACTCCTACCAAGTCTCTTTGCTCCTACTCTTGTCCCTGAGAATATATACCAGACTGGCAGTTTTGAAATTTAAACTGAATTATGTCCTAAAACTCTTCAGGGGTTCCACATGTTACTCAGAGGCAAAGTACCTATATGGTCAATTAGATTGTCTCCAACTCTCATCAGCTCTCTGTAATAGAATTATGCATTTATGTTCTTTGCCGTGTGAACTTTAGTATCTTTCACAAGAGTAGACAGAATTCATATTCCTGTCCCTCTGACTTTGGGCTTGAACAAACTGACTTTCTTTGGTCAACGAACTAGGTAAAAGAGATCATGCTTCAGTTCTGAACCATGTCTTCAAGAGACGTCCTGTATTTTCACTCACTCCTCTTGTTCTATGCTATTCACTATGAGAAGAGCATAGCCCAGATGGCTATGGACCCAGAATGAGGAGATACAAGGGACAAAATTGATCCCAACTTAAAACATGAACCCAAGCCCAATCAATCCAAGCCAAGCTTATATTTAGCAGAGTCACAAGTGACCTGCTGACCCAAGTAAGGAATAAATGTTTGTTGAAGATATTGAGTTTTGGGGTTGTTCTTATACATCATAATTACGGCGATAACTGCCTAATATACCCAACAATGCCCTATAAGACCCTTCATGATCTACACACATCCCCTCCTCCTTTCATCTCTCTCCTCTTTCTGGGAACTTTCTGGGGTATGCAAATGTTCCATTTAGGGTTAAATGTTTTATGAGTATTTGCATATGTGATAAAATTAATCAATTTGTACATTTAAGATACACATATATCACTGTATATAAATTAATGACAAAGAGGAAAACAATTAGAAAAATGGAAACTAATGAACTCTATTTAGTAGGTTTGCTTTTTATAGTGTTAATTCTGAAAAAATATTTTTAATACTTGAGTCATAATCAAATTAATAATTATGTAGAGAATAATAAAAACCAAGTTTCTTCTCTTGAAGAAGACAGATATATATTTGGGAAGAAGGCAGGTTAGATAGAAACTACCTCCAGTATCATAAAGGAATTGGGAGATAGACGTGTAAACTAATGGTTTACACACACATTATACAGATAGGTGCAGATTTAAGTACAGAAATAATAATAAAAAGATAACATAGAACATAGAATTAGCTATAGAATGAGCCCATTTGAGACAGATAAGTGAATGAAAAAATAAAGAAATGAAGAGGGAAATTGCCTTCCTTATTAAAGGAGAATGCCAATCAATAAATGTAGCTATAATAATGGATTTAGAAAATCATCAGTGAATGTAAAAGTAGTAATTTAAAGTTTGATGAGGAACAGATACATAAATATTCTCAGAGTATCTCCTTACAAATATTTACTAATTACAAAATGAAAATGTTGCCTTTACAGCAGAGAAACCTGCTGGATTGGAACACTAACACTAACATTGGAACATGCTAACATCTTTTGACACCTGATATAAAGTATTGAGAAAGACTATCATTTTAGTAGTTTACCTATAAAAAATGAGTAATTTTTCTTGTAAAAAATTCATATTCTTATTAAATTCAGGAAGAAATAAAGCATATCTAAAATTAAATGCCATTAGCCTGAACTCCAAGCATGTCAAGATCAAGGATCTTGAAACACACGTAAAATTTGACATTAAATTCAATGCATGGGTAAAGAACAAACTGGAGGTGGCTGAAGAGGAGGCAGCAGGGGGATGGTCTACGTGGGTGATGGGTATTAAGGAGGGCCCTTTTGATGAGCACTGGTTGTTATATGTAAGTGATGAATCACCAAATTCTATTCCTGAAACTAATATTACACTATATGTTAACTAAAAATTAATAAAACCCTGAAACATAAAAAAATTAAAAACATAAATCATGAATAAATTCAATACAGGGTGCTGGACTGAATTCTGGACCAAGAAAAAGAAAAGCTATAAAGGACAAAATGGGACAATGGATGAACTCTGAGTAGGCACTCTGGACTAGGTAACAGTATAATATCAAGATTCAATATCCTGGTTTTGATAACTGTAATGCAATTATGTTTAAAAATAGCTGTATTCTTAGGAAATACATATTGAAATATTTAGAAGTTATAGGACACAATGTCTTCAACATCCTTCCAAAGTTTAGGGAAAAATCTTATACATGTATATATTCATGGGTAAGTAGATGGAAGGAAGGAAGGGAGGAAAACAGAGAGGAAGGGGGGGGAAGAAAAGAAAACAAAAGAAAAAGAAAAGAGAAGGAAGAACAGAGAAAGGGAGAGAGGGAGGGAGGGAAGGAGGAGGGAGAAGGGAGGGAGGGAGAAGAAAGGGAGGAGAAGGAGGAGGGAGGGAACAAGGGAAGGAAAACGGGAGCACGGGAGGAAGGAAGGAAGCCGAGGGACTTCTAGAGGGCCTGTATGAATGGAGAATAAAAACAAAGTCATATTTCTTCCCTGCAGGGAGCTGTAAATGGAGAAGAGTAGGAAGAATGGAGATGTCTAATGAATATGCTATAATTTTATGAAATATTTTTATTTAACATAAGTGGTGCTCAGTGTGATAATGACAATGACACATGACAATGACAATTATTGTTCTACTTATGGTGTCACTACAGACTCCCTCCTTGGTGATATTTTTGGTCTATTATTTACATATATGATATAAATATACAAATATATATATATATATATATTATGACATAAAATGATTACCCATTTAGTAAATTACTATATATTTCAATCTGGGATATAGGTAGAGTTTTTTGTTGTCTTCATAAATTCCTTATTAATAAGACAAAATAAAACAAAACTTTTGATATTCTCAAGGAGAAATGTATCTGAATCTGTATCTGTATCTGTATCTATAGTTTCACTTGAAATGCTGGGGCTCTAATATGACATAACAGGTAAGCATCACTTTTGGAGGGGATATACTTTATCAATTCCATAATTTAAATAAGTTCTATTCCTCTACTTCTGTATTAAACCATGTAACTAGATATACCTTAGTTTGTAATCAACATATTTTCAACTCAGATGATTTCTTGAAATAGGCGAAAAGTGTTTCAAATTTAGACCACATTGTAATATTTATTGATTTTTTTAGTTTGTATAAAGAACTTTCTGCAGTTCTTTATATGTATTAGCTCACATAATTCTAGTGATATTAGGTATAATTTTTTGCATATTTATCCTAGATGATGAGTAGATATATGTGAAATGTATCCATAAAATAATTTTCTTTGGGTGAAACAAGCCTCCCTTACTTCAATTTGTTCTAATGTGGATAACTCACAAAGTTTAGAAGTAGCTAAATATCTGATTTTAAAATTCAGGCTTTAAGAGTGAATCTAGCAATCAGTAATTGTTAAACTTTTTAAAATTTAAAAATGCATTAGATTACTCAGTGGTTTGATTAAAAACACAAAGTTAAGTGAGCATGGCAAAAGGGTCCTATCTGAATGCAAGTAAAGTTGGTACAGAACTAAAAATGACTTGAGTTCTTAGAGGAACCATATGATATATTAGATACTGTTTAAAAGACTTCAGTTTTTCAAAACGATTTTTAAAGCCATTGTACTAGATAAACTATCTGCCTTACTTCTTGTTAGTATCCACATTTCATGGTTTCTACAGCTAGTTACACATTCGAAGCATCTGCTAAAGCTCAAATTCTGCTCTAGCTTCCTGTAGAGGAGTTAAGGATTATTTGCTTTTATATGGTTCATTTATGTCTGTGGTATGTGATAAAGGTGGTGATTTCTTGACACAGCAATATAGATGGGTTTTCCCCATTAAAAGCTCTATGGGGGGGGAGGGGGGGAGGAAACCCTTATAAATTACTGTGTGGTCTTGTAAATCATGCAATGTTTTGATGTATTTTCCTCCCAGGTTTGAATCAGAATAACAAGCACACATGAAATTGCCAAGAGCATCCAAAAGAGAGCAAAATCACCCAAAACAAACAAAACGAAGTCTAATATTATTTTAAGAAAAAAAAATCCTGAAAAATTGCTTGACCCAAATGAAATATTTCCAAGAGAACTGCCAAGAATATGAAAATGGGAATAGGTATATATGTATTCTTATTTTATAGCAGGAAATTATAGAAAGATGCTAAAGCTATGGTAACACCAGTAACAATAGAATAAATCATACTTATTGAGCTCTAACTCTGTTTGACATTCTGATAAATGGTTTCCCTTGATTTACTTTGTTTAATCCCCATAATCATACCATGAAGTTAGCATCATGCTACAGATGAGGAAATTTTTGACTGCCTTCTGCATATTTACTAGAATACCCTGAAAATATACCATTATTTCAAGTCACATCTCATTTAGGTAAAAATTATTTGATACTCTATAACTCCCCTCCTCACCTTTTTTTTTTGGGGGGGGGGGTCATGCCTCCAATTAGGGCCAGAGAAAGTGTCTTCATTTGTGTATTTCTTAAATAAAAAAAAAAAATACACTTCGGTTCAGTAGGTCTGACTTTGCTCAGGTCATGATCTCAGGGTCCTGGGATCGAACCCTAAGTCTGCTTGTCCCGCTCCCTCTCCTGCCCCTCCTCCTCCTTGTGCTCTCTTTGTATCTCTCTCATATAAATAAAGTCTTTAAAAACTATAAAAGTAAAAATAAAAAGAGTTTAAAAATGAGAGAAACGGTTCTCCCCAAATTTATATACAAATATACACATACTACACACACACACCATTTTTTTTTTAACCTTATGATACTAGGCACAATATCTTCCAAAGAATACCCTGGGTCCTAAAAGAGTTCAGCTTTTACAGATATTGACCTCTATTTATAATAAGGGGAGAGCTCTTATCAATAGAAGATTCTCACTTAGTTTTAATAATGTTGTAGATAACTCAGTACTATAGAAAGATCTATATCTATATGAGTAACATTTATTCATTTCCCATTTTCTTAAAGTGACTGAAATGGGTGTTCCTTTACATATGGACCTGGTTATTTTATAAATCATGCAGACAATAATTTGAGAGACGTTCTGACTACAACAGACTAGTGGGGAAAAAGACAAGAAAATCTCATTAGAACAGGGATGCTATGGTGGAAGTCATCCTGTGCCTATGGGGATCCTTTGTTGAGCAACAAACTAAGATCTTTCTTTTTAGACCACTGATCTAGGAGCATCAAGAAAAATGTGTTTCTCCTGAATTCCTAAATTCTTGTACCTGATATGTTTGCCTTTTCCTTTGAGTGCTAGAAAATTTAGTCTAAGTTTTAATTCACCACTATCAATTTTAAAGGACTACATAGTGTATATTTCACCATAGTTATTCTGTTTTGCTATCTTTATTTTCTGTTAATCTAATTCCCAAATGTTTATTTTATACTTAATATCTGTATGTATATGCTTACATATGTACATATCTGTATGTGAATGGGTTTGAGTCTGAGAATGTGTGTACCTTAGCTACATCAAGTTCCTTATACAATGGATAGAGTAAGACAGGGCAATAATATTCTGCAAAATAAAACCAACAATCATTCTGACACAATAATTACAATAATATATGATATTTTTAAAAACATGTATCCTACTATTTTCCATAGATAGAGATAAACACCAAATTTTCTTGTGTCTAAGTAAAAAAATTTAATTAAAGACAACAAAAGCAATGAAATTTACTATCTTTCACAATTAAAGTCTCTTGGACAGAACTGAACAATCAAGCCAAATAGATGTGGATTCCCATTCCATTTTAGCTTGGGCTATCTGTGTGAATTTGCATGAACTGTCCAACCTCCAAGAGCTTTAGCTCCCTCATCTCAAAACTGAAGAAAATATTTTCTATTTAAATTTGTCACACAATACAGACTCAAGGAAATGCTGGTTCTGTTCTTAGTCTTCCTCATGGAAATCTCCACTTGCTAAATTTTCACTAAACACACACTAGACATTCTGAAAATGTTTAATATATAAATTACAACGAACTTATAGGGCCTATTTCCCCTACTGGAGTTGGCTCTACAGGGAAAATTTTACTATAACTTGACATCCAAAATGGACAAATGTTCAGTGAATTTTTTAAATGGTGAGCCCGGTGCTTGTAAAAATATACATATGTGTGTGTTTCTGCTTTTTAGGCATGGTCACTCTCAATTAATGCAAATGGGAGTATACATAAATTTGCCACAGACTGTCTGAAGAGGTCTTGAACTTCTGTCTATTACCTTTGATCCAGAAATTTGACTTCGAAAAATTTTGATGGAAAATAATTAAGAATAGGTACAGAAATTTATCTACAAAGATGTATATTAAAATACTATCTATATATAAAAACTGGTTTAAAATCTATGCTCAATAGGAGATGACTGGGTAAAGTAGAGTACATTTAGATCATTGAATTCTAACTGGCTATTATAAAATGAGATGGCAAAATACATTTCTTGACACGGAAAGACGTACTTAGTATATCATTGAGACTAAAAAAAAACCAGCTCTTGAAATATCATGTATAGATTGATCCCATTTTTGGAATAAACTTCTGTAAAGAAAAAAACCTGTGAGAGTTCACCAAAAGGATGTGAAAAATGGCCATGGTTGTTTCCTGCAACATTGCAGGTGACTTTTATTTCCTTTAGCCTATCTGTATTCTCTCATTTTTCAGTGATGAACACCTGCCACTTACAGTAATAAAAATCATTAGCCGAACAACAAAGAACTGCCTAAAGTCTGACTCAGCTTCTGTTCTATGCTTCACTGGTGGTGCATTCCAAGGCAAATGGTTTAAAAAAGAAATGAGCATAGCATGCTACTCATATGGTATGGTCTATAATCCTGCCTTAAACAACCTCAAATACAATAGTTGAGAAGTTTTATGGAGAGGGTGACTAGGCTAGTGAGATGATATCAGCACCACTTAGATTTTAATCTCTTTTCTCTGACTCAAGACAAGACCATTCTGTTGGTTACAACAGAAATCAATTTCCAGACAAGTCATTTAGAGCAAGTTCTGAGCCAGTTTTCTCTCACTTTGGAGTATCTGGTAGTGTTAACATGCACCTTGCTACAAACCTTCAACATTTTTTTTTTAAATCATTAGAGTAAACTGATATCTATCTACATGTCTTGCTACATAGATAGACATACCCTGTACAAGTACACTCTAAATAGGAACTAGTACATTTTCTACACAAAAGAAGTATCACATATTTTGTTAGGCAACCTAAATGATATGTGATTGGATTGAGATATAATGTACAACACTGCATATCTAATTTACTACTCTGAAGGAGTTTGAATTCAGGATGGGAATGTCAGGTTTCTCTTACAAAACTCACCTGCGCTGGGTGTTATGTGCAAACAATGAATCCTGGAACACTACCTCAAAAACTAATGAGGTACCGTATGGTGACTAACATAATAAAAATAAAAATTCACCTGCTTAACATTATTTCTGACTCTTTACCTAAATCTCATATTTTCCTGTCTTTAAAAAATAATAAATAAATAAATCTACACTAGTGTTAATGTGTTCTGTAAAATAATTTGTATATCCTGTTGAGAAGGCAAAGAACATACAATAGGAGGACCATTTAAGAGGCTAAAATGTCTACGGTGTACATCCCCAAAATGTTGCTTGTGATTGTAAAATGAAGTGACTTGGAAATAGGCTGGACTCTTTTCCATGACCTTTGGTCCCCATATGTCTTCTTCTCTACCCACCTTCTCAAAATACTCCCTCAGAATCCAGTTATTCAACCTAAAAATAGCTCCCAGATGTCTTGCTACCTCACTGTGTAGCCTCTTTCCCCTTTACTGAGATTGTATGATTAGGAAAGATAGCAGGAAGGGTTTAACAGGACCCTTTTTTGGTTCAAAATAAGTTCATGCATAGGAGGTCTGTTTCTTTATCTCTGTGTGAATATCACAGAAATGTAGAACACTGGTTTCTATAACTTTATTTACAAATAACACTTTGAAGTTGTAGCATACTTCTTTGGTTTATAATTTAAACTTACAAGTCAGTATTTTTCTAATTTTTGAAATCCAATCACATATCATTTAGGTTGGCTAACAAAATATGTGATACTTCTTTTGTGTAGAAAATGTACTAGTTCCTATTTAGAGTGTACTTGTACAGGGTATGTCTATCTATGTAGCAAGACATGTAGAGACATGTAATTTTGATTTTTGTAAGTGACTGAAACTCTGCATATCATTTGCTAATTGTCTTAATAGATGTCTCTGCTTACATTTCCAGCAAGTGTCTCTTGTTTTCCTACATTCCATGATTAATAACTATCGCTGAATTCCCTGGCAATGTGGTTTAACCCTGGCCTTCCATTCTAAGAATACAAGAGCCTTTGCATCGGTGAACTAACTTATGTTTGGAATGAGGCACGATGTTTCAAAAGGAGAATTTATAAATAAGAAAATAGATACTTATGGTAATCTCTGCCCTTTCCTCATGAGTCATTGTGGGTAAAGTTTACAATTTTGCTGTGGCTGTTGTTAAATATCCCTTACCTATTGCCAAACTTACAATAAAATATCTCCAATAAGTGAGGCAGCAAGACCTAACTAAACTCACAATCAAGCCTTTCGTCTTTAAGAAGGAATCTGTTTGGAGAACCTCCCTTCTCATTAGTCTCTTTTGTCAACATCTTCAAGCATGGAAACAGCCTTAGAAAGACCCATGACTTTGGGATTGGAATGAAGCTGTAAAAAGCTTGTTTTTATAAGAACAAGAAGTCAGAAAGTTGATCTTCATTGGTTTTCTGCCTACCATGTGGAATGTACTCTTGAGACCTGGTGTGTGCACAAGCACATCAGCTGATGTGAGAACAGGCATCATCATTAAAAACAGGGTTTGCTGTGCCTTTCTTTCAAGTGAACAAAAATTTTTTAAAAATCTTATTAAAGGTTCAAAAATGTTCTATGTGCTGTTATAAATTAGGTCAACCAAACATTACTTGGTCAACATTAAAACAGAAAGCTGGGTAGCAGTTGAAGTCACAAATAGTTTTCTGTGAACTTGGATGTCTTGAGCAAAGCAGAGATGTTTGCATAATCTTTTCTGTAGCAACAACATTCCACATGCATATTTCTCTTTAAAAAGAAACTCCATGCTCAGTGGTATTCTGGGTTCAAGGCCTGAATAAAAAGCTTCTCAAGTCAAAAGTCCTCTTCTAAAAACTGAGATGTAGAGAAGGTCATAAGCTTTTTACTTCTCTTTTAAATCACTTATGGATGACTAGAAACCGCATTGATTCAAATACAAATTTACTTAAATCCCTGAACTTGAACTTTTAGTTATCTAGCCCAATTTCTTCCCCAAAATCTTATCAAATGTTTGAGGTTTATACACATAAGATAAATAACTATATACAACACTGAGCAGAGGAAAAGATGAAATGCACAATAAACTTGCTTTTATAATTTTTCTAAAGGCCTAGAAATAAAGTGTTAAGTGTAGTGCACTGTTCTTGTGGCATTCTTCCAAAATATGAGTCTCGAAGTGTATATGATATGACATTTATTCTTTAAAAAGTGGAAATAGAAAACTAAAGATCCCAGCCTAAAAGTAAAAAGCAAATCTCTGAATACACTTATTTTTAACATCTTACTATCCCAGGAGACTGAACAAGACAGCATTTAATAAAGCAATATTTTTAGGATAAAAACGACTTTGTTCTCTGCTTTCAACAAATGGGAGATGTGTCTAAGATTGTCATTTTTCTTCAATACAGTACAGCTGTATCACATACTCTTCTAATTTTATTAACCTAACTATGTGGTGGGTATCACAACTTTACTAGTATAACAGACAATAAAAAATTCTACACAATAATATTTTCACACAAAGTTTTATTATATATTTTACCTTGAATTACATTAATACATACATATCACTGCATAGTTATATAAACAAGTCTGAAAACACTGAGTAGGATACTCCTAAAAATCTAGAGACAGCAGAAAAAAATAAGTGCTACATGCTATTTCCATACATGTATGGAAATAATAATCACCATAATAATGATTATGCTATAATAGAAACAGACAACAAAGTTATGCTAAGAGGTAAGGCAGTCAACCAACTAAACAGGCTACCATTTTAAGGGGAATTAAACATCACTGAATAAATTACAGTATGATTATTGGCTAATTTAGATTTCCATGTAAGACTTTTATGTAGTTGCTGAAGTAAAAACTGATCCTAATCACTCCAGACTAGTGCCAGTAAGCAAAATTTAAAATAACAATAGCTCTTTGCCAATCCTAATCTCTTTTTTTGAGAGGTAAATTTCAAAGTACACAACTGTCAGTTCTACTGATAAATCTAAAGCTAGCCAGATGAGTTGTTTATATCCCGGTCTTAGTCAACTGAAACTAATAATAAGTGGATAAGGCTCTTTACGAGAAGCAAGTAATCTATTTCATTGTCTGAAGTTTAAACCATTCGCTATGCCTCCCACAAATTTTGTGATTTAGAAAATCACACACACATAATGCACATATACACAAAACACATACACACCAAAGTGAGAGGGGGAGGATATCTAAGGGTATTGTTTTTGGACAATGACTCTGTAGAATTAAGTGAAAGTAGGTAAATCTATTTAGCGCCCTCCTCATATATCAAAGCTTGTTTTACAGAAAGTTATGTTCATACTGAATGTGAAACCAAAAATAAAATAGAAGATCATTTGATTTCTATTTTGACAGATAAGAACTTCAAGTTTCTGCAACTGAAGGCCAAGCTAGAATTAGAAGCATTCTGGTCCATGTGTAGCTTAAATTCCAGTATATACTGATAAATAAGATTTGATTAATGTTTTTGACATTAATTACAATGGTCTGCTAACTGGGACTTTGAACTTAATTGAGAATTTTATGACTACTGTAACATGCACAACGTATACAAAGATAAACAATGAGTTTATTTATTCCAATAACTGCTGTTTTTCCATCTCAACATGTTACAAAAAAAAAAAAAAGTGATAACGGAAATTCTGACTTGTGAATTCTGCTTGCAACTTTAATTAACTAGCTCATCAAAAGTTCTTAAAATTGTCCATGTCAAAAGAAAGTCTGACCTGGTTACAGATTGGAAATGCTTCCAATCAGAAAGCAGAAGTGTCATAAAATATAAAATATTTTCTAAACTGAAACAAAGGAAAAAACAATTTTTAAACATTTGATTAAGCATACCTATCCTATCCCTAGTAGATAATTTTTTTTTCTGGTGAGCGAAAAGGACCAATTGTAACTTAGGAGTGAAAAAGTATTAAAAAGATTCAAATGCTTCAAAATGTTCTATTATGTTTGCATGCAGCAAACATAATAGTAAATAGTAATAGTAAAACATCTTTACTATAAAGAAAGAAATTTTTGTCTATAAAATATTATTTTCCCTTCCCTCTCACTAAATATATATTGCTCACATTGAACATTGGTCCAGGAGGTCTAATACCATGTTAATTGCTTTGCATGTATTATCTCATTTAATCTTCCCAATAATCTCATCAAATAAATTCTACTATCTTCCCTCTACACATGACATATGACAAAATCAAGGTCCCAAAGCGTTAAGTAACTAGCAGAAAATTACATGGCTAGCAAGTTCAAATCCAAGACTTCAAAGCTGTTATTTATAACTCAGTCTAAGACAATTTGAGCTCTGTTCAGTAAGTTCCTGTACTTTGAATGCTTAGTTGATCTAAGAGCTCTAGATATGCATAACTCTGCATTCCAGTTTTTTTTTGCTCTCTCTCTCTTTTCTTAAATCTTGTATGGAGTAATTTTTTGTTTCATTTTATATTTAAAGAGAAAATCTGTCCATGTGCCCAACAACTTATAGGAGGACACAATATGAAATACTTTAATGAAATTGAAAATTTTCAGTCAAGAAGACAAAATGAGAAGTTGGGAAGAATTCAACCCACAGTATGTGGGAACCAGGCATAAATAAGAAATTCCACTGCATGCTACTACCAATGTTTATAACAGTTTCAGTGTTCATAACCCAAAGATGCCTACTTCCAATTTACATTAACCAATACAAGCTTTAGGTTATTTGGTTGCACGGACAAGCCAGTTTACATGAAATAAGTTATTTCGTGCATCTAGTCTTAGACCTTCTAATGCATGCTTGATTGCCTCTGCAGAATGTCATTGTAGTAGGGAAGAAATGGCTGGCTCCAAAGACACATCAAATAAACAATACAGGGAATTGAATAAAAATGGTAATTTACCCTAAAATTCATTTTCAATTTTCTGCCCTCTGCTTTAGAAATAAGTGAAAAGAGAACAAAGGACTGATTGGTACCTAAGTACTAAAAACTCCCGTCATAAATTTCATGGACTCCAAGTGATCTTCAGATTTGACCTGCCCTATGAGAACATGCTGAAAGCATCACCATAATTTCTCTACTTGTTTTGAACATTCATGTCTCTGTGTTATGTAGCCATTGAAGGGATAAGGATGCATCTGAGTCTTTTGCAGTCTGATCTGTAAATGAAATGCTCCAGGTACCCTTCAAGAAGAGCTGTTCAACATTTCCTCAGTGTGGTGGAGTGTGAAGTGCTGATTTTTAAATCAGTAACTATAAGCATATTCTATAGCATAAATGGATTCCCAATTCCTCCTTTTTGGGGTGGGGTGAAAAGTTGAGGAGTGGGAGTGAGATAGGATCAGAGGTGGGAGATTTTAAGCAGGAGCTGTCTAAGTAGATCATGTCTTTGGACACATAAAAAAGGGCTACTAAGTGCCCATTTGGATTCTGTGAATAAAAGTAAAGATAAAATTGGATTAATATCTCTTAAATAGATTGAGCCAGTGCATTATAACTCACATTTGTACACACATAACTAAGCACTTCTCTGCTGTTGAACGTAAAAGTAAAGATAAAATTGGATCAATATCTCTTAAATAGATTGAGCCAGTGCATTATAACTCACATTTGTACACACATAACTAAGCACTTCTCTGCTGCTGAACGAATGAACAAATACAGGGATTAATGTAAGATCTTCCTATTTTCACCTGGGGTTGGTTTAAATCCTTGCTAAAACATTAAAGACTTTCTAATAGAATACTTCTGCAACACACACACACGCACACACACACACATAGAATTTAAAGAGAATACTGTGTGCTAGTCAACTTGCTACCTGATGAATGTACATGGGAGTAGGGGAGAAAACTAACATTCAGCTTAATTATACTATATTTTTATGATAAAGGGAGGCAATTTCAGTTTTCTCTCATTTGCACAAAATTTTGTTAAATCCTAACAGACATAACTCTCCACAAGAACGTAGTGTATGAATGGAGTCCGATGCAAGAATTTTATATTAATGCACATTAATGAGACTAAGTTATTTATTTTGGGCCTTGTCATATTTTGGGGAGCACTCAAAAATCATGAAAATCCTTTGCTATAAGGATCTTTGCTATATAAGCCTATATAGTGCCTCTACTTGCCTGAGTCTCCAAGGATACTTGAAACCTCAGGTATCCTGCAATATGTCTATGTCACAGAACCATAGGAAAAATATGAAACAACTTTTTGAAGGTTAATTTTATTTCAAATGTGAAAATAAGGTAAGTATTTTATATTAAAAATTGATAATAAATAGATAATTCAGCATATTTATTGCTACCTCATTAATATTTATAAATTTTGTATTGGGCTGGATCATTTAAGGCTATACTTGCAAACTGTTGGGTTTTCATTCTTTTTCTCTCTACCTAGGAGCCTAGGAGCATCTCAGTGAGAAAGTTTGAGAAACTCAGGTGGTTAATTACAGTAAGACAAACCTCAATTAAATTTCAGTGAAAGGCACCATACTATTAAAAACCCTAAGCAGCAGGCCATTTGTCAGTATTTGCAGTGGGTTCTTAAAACAATTCAGTGTCTCTTCCTCTCTTGAATTAATTAGCTTGGTCCTACCACATTTTAACTTCTCCAAGTCAGGATACATATTATAATCAAAGTGATACAAATTATAGTGTCATCATTGAATTGGCAGTAGTTTATTCCTTTATTTAAAATAATAATGCTACTTATAATCACTAGTGTCTTAGAGTCAATACAATGCCTTAAAAAAATCATTGCACAACCCCACTATATGATGGGTTTAATGTTAACAACCCTATCCTTCAAAATCTTTTCCGTTTAACTTATATTCATATAGGATACATGTTGTGGCCAAAGTATGCCACAAACAACCAATAAATTCCAGATGCTAATTATATTTTGCTTGTTGATGGCTCTGTTTTCATGAATAAATGAATGAATAAATACAAATAAATTTTTATTGGTGATAGGGCTTTCTCTACATACTGAAACACACAAAATGTTTTAGAGGCCATTTTATTTTCAAAACAAGTCAATAGATGTCTTATATTCATTTTTTTATTGAAGAACAGAGCAAACAAGTACAGGAAGAGTCCGTTTATGAAACAAACCACCCTTTAAGAACACTTATGTGGTCAACATTTTATTTATAAACTGTATAATGACAACATGAGAACTTTACCTTGGATAATAAACCTTCAGAAAAACATAGTGCAAGACTTGTCTTAGCTCCATATTCTTAGGGGTTAAGTGCAATATAAATCCTTTACTGCTTATTTGAAAAATAAGTACATGCTTTTAGATGATCACAACAACAGCAATAACCTTGGCAATGATGATATGAAGAAAGAGAGGAAACAGAGCCAAAGCTGAAGGCCAAATCTGAAATAGGTCCCATTAGAACTCCTGAAAGCATCTCTTAAGCAGCACAGGTTGGCTCTAGGTAGCATGAACATTACTTAAGCTTCCCTTGGAAGAATCAACATGACTAGATAACTGGTTCAGCCACATAAAAATACTACATTATAGCATTAGTTTAAAAATATATATCTACAGATGGACTCGTTAGAGCAGACAGCTGAAAGGACTTTAGAAACTGAGGAATTAAATGTGTAAAATCTTTACAGCTGAGGCTGTTGGCACACATGCTCTCAATCTCATAGGTGATCATAAGATTTTCACAGCTGGGGCACTACATGTAAAGGAATAAAATGCGACTCTTGGGTCTGGAGAGTTATTTAAGAGTAAAAAGCTTATGAATCACAAATCAGAACACACAAAAATGATCTCTTGCTGGTATTCAACTATTCAATACAACTCCAATAGAAGGGAAAAACTTTTAATGAAGCTTTTTTTTTACTATCCATAAGTTAATAACAAGCATAAAACAACCAACTAACCAATCAATTAATCCCCCCCCAAAAGTTAATAAATAAGGAAATGATAAATTGAGGATTGAAATATAAACACAAAAAATAAGCTATATTTCCCTCTTATTCTCTTACACTAATAAAAGAAAGTTTGCATTTCTGCCCCTGTGATAGGCAGTCTTCTAAGATGGACCCCAATCTTCTCTGCATCCTAAAACTTTCAAACTTGTGTAATTTCTTCCCCTAGAACATGGTCTAGGTTGAGTGATTTGTTTCTAATCAATAAACTATGGCAAAATTAATGGGATGGCACTCATGCAATCAGTTTGCAAGGCTGTGACTTCTAGCTTCCTAACAGACCCTCTCTATTGCCTTTTCAGCAAGCATGCTTTAATGAATTAAGTTGCATGTTGGAGAGGCCCATGTGGCAATGAACTATGGTCCCCAGTTCAACCATTGACAAAGAACTGAATCCAGGTAAGCACAGAAGTGAATTCTCAATCTAACATTCAGATGAGACAACACTCATGGTCAATATCTTGATTATAGCCTCATGAGGAACCATGAAGCAGAGGACTCATCTGACCTGTGTACAGCTTGCTGAAAACAAAAACCTTTAAGACAACAAATCTTATAAGCTAATAAATTCTGAGTAAGTTATTATACAGCATAAAAAATTAATAAAGTCCTGAAAATTATAATGCATTCTAGTTCATCTAGGACCCATAAGAATTCTATTAACAACATCCTCTCAATAATAACACAACTACCGCAAATAAATGAAAGGTGTCAACATTGTCATTATGTTATTATCTTTTGTTTTTAATGGAAACAAGCAGCTGCAGAACAAATTTCATAAATCTGTTTTGAAGGACCAAATATTTAAAGATTTTACATATATATGTATATATACACACACATACACATGCATATATACACATCTGTATACATGCACACATACTATTACATATGCATACACTATATATATCTATATATATAGATATAGATATATATTTCAATTCCTATGTACAGCTGCTGACAATTGACACTTTTAGGGTACTCATAAAAAACCTTTTTTAAAAATGCAAGTTCTCTAGGGATGCCTGGGTGGCTCAGTTGGTTAAGTGTCTGCCTTTGGCTCAGGTCCTGGGATGAAGTCCCACATTAGGATCCTTGCTCAGCAGGGAGCCTGCGTCAACCTCTGCCTGCCATTCTCCCTGCTTGTGCTCTCCCCGGGGTCCCGGGATCGAGCCCCACATCGGGCTCTCTGCTCAGCAGGGAGCCTGCTCTCTCTCTCTCTCTGCCTGCCTCTCTGCCAACTTATGATCTCTGTCAAATAAATAAATAAATAAAACCTTAAAAAAAAAAAAAGCATAAGGATTTCTCTCAGTAACATCTGTAGACATGTAATACATAGTCTAAAAATCAAGATACTTAATGGATAAAGAAGATATAAAAAAAAAAAGATGGAAAAGTTCACATAAAAAAATAAATAAATAAAGAAGATATATATATATATATATATGCGTATATATATATGCGTGTGTGTGTATATATACACACATATATGTGTACACACAATGGAATATTATGCAGCCATCAAAAAACGAAATCTTGCCATTTGCAATGACATGGATGGAACTAGAGGGTATTATGCTAAGCAAAATAATTCAGTCAGAAAGACAATTATCATATGATCTCTCTGATATGAAGAATTTGAGAGGCAGGGTGGAGGTTCATGGGGGGAAGGGAGGGAAAAATGAAACAAAATGGGACTTGGGAAGAGACAAACCATAAGAGACTCTTAATCTTAGGAAACAAACTGAAGGCTACTGGGTCAGTGGGGTAGGGATGGAGTGGCTGGGTGATGGACATTGGGTGCTGTGAATTGTGTGAGACTCATGATTCACAGACCTATAACCCTGGGGCACATGATATATTATATGTTAATTTTTAAAAAGCTCAAGTAAAATAAAATATTAAATGTATTATGAAATTTAGATAAAGATTCAGGTAAAGTTTAAAATAGGTTTTGTTGTTGGCTTTTTTTTTTTTCAATACGCAGATAAAATATGGAAAGACTGAGAGCATTCACTTGGGGCTACATCTGGCAGTAATCAGATATGCTAATTTAGTGTGGTAGGTAACAGCATGAATTCTGAAGCCAGTCAACTTGGATTCTTTTTCTTACTCGGCTACCTAACATATCTGAGACACTGGATAATCTATGCCTCAGTTTCCTCATTTCTAAAATGGAATAATAAGAATATCCAATTAGATGAGGATTAGACAGGATAATACATGTGAGGCAACTAAAATTGGTTCTAGCATACAGTGGGAGATTAGAAAATATTAGCTAAACTACAAGTGATCCTATGCATATTACTTACCTCTATGTATCATGGTTTTTCCAGGTGCAAAATAAATGCGTGCATAAAATAAGTTTGTAAAGTCCTCTAAATTTCTTAAAATCTTGATGATCTTTGTCTTCTATCACTCAAAATACTTAAAATAAGTAGAAAATAGGTAGTCATTCCTTTGTTCATTTATTTCAGACTTATTTAGTCCCTGCTATGTACTAGACAGTATACTAGATGTTGATAACGCCAAGATAAAAGCTTGATCTTGACTTCCAGTTGCTGAGAAGCAGTCTAAGATAATGGTTATGAGCCCAAACTTGAAATCAGACTTTTTGGGATATAGGGCTTTATAATTTTGGACAATTTGATTAACTCTCAACACCCCAGTTTCCTCTCCTTTGAAATGGGAATGATAATGGTGGCACTCTCATAAGTTTGTAGTAAGGACTAACTGAATTAATACAGGTAAAACCTTGTAGACAGAGCTTAAAATACAGTATGCAATTATTACTAATATCATCAGGAAAAGAGCAAGAAAGGAAAAATAAACACGTTTTGCTGAGCATGATAACGGGTTGGGGAGGGTCAGAGCACAAGGAGCTAGAATATAATAAACCATGAAAGTTTCCCAGAGTCAATATTTGATCTCATATTAAAGAACAAAGAGAAGTGGTTTAAGAACCAGAAGTCTGGTTAAATATTTCAACACGGAATATTTTTTAAAATTACAGAATTTTACTAAAAGATAAGCAAGTGATTAAATATTTCCTCTACTTCAATACACACTGACTGATGGGTCTAAATTCACACTATTTGTCCATTAACAATACACTGCAATTTCCAAATAAATGCAATGAAGCAGCCGTTGAGGTTGCCATAGCATTCATATGCAAAGAAAAACAATCCAGATAACCAAATTATTCACCTAGGAAGAAATGATCCAACTGGTAGCATTTTGAGCACAATTTGGGGCAAGCGTCCATTGTGGTACTCCGGCCACCACATCACTCACTTAACTCTTTTCACTTAACTATCTTCAAATAGTTGGGAAGCTGCCAAGTGGACACTAATTTAACTTCTACATTACCAGGATGTGCATTGTGAGGGAAGTTCTTCTAAAGACTTCCCTCTAGAGCTGTCTATTGCTTAGAACTGCTAAGCCAAACCCTCTGGTAGACTTTCTACTACCCCTCCTAAAAGTGCTGTTCCAGGCACTGAAAGCATTCATGTAGTCTAAAAATTCATCTCTCCAGGGTGTTACAGTATGGACTATGAGAGGCTGGTGTGAATGAGAAGCTTTTTGTATGAAGGGAGAAAGTGAACAAAGTAACTTCTAAATTTGGGGGCACCTGGGTGGCTCAGTGCGTTAAGCCTCTGCCTTCAGCTCAGGTCATGATCTCGGGGTCCTGGGATCGATCCCCGCATCAGGCTCTCTGCTCAAGTGGGAGTCTGCTTCCCCCCTTTCTCTCTGCCTGCCTCTCTGCCTACTTGTGCTCTCTGTCAAATTGAAAAAAAAAATCTTTAAATTTCTAGTCAATTCTAAAGTGCAATCCAATTACTTAAATACCCATTGTACTGAATATAAAGAGTCAGAAATATGCTTTATGTTTTGTTTATGCATGCTGTCCTGGCAAAATAAGTAATAGAGCACACTTTGAATCTCAAAAGTGTCCACTGTCACAAGAGAATATTAATTCCTTCTTAAAGTGACATGCCTCCAAGGACTCTGTCATCCAGCACATGGAGACTGACAAGCTGATTTCTATAGCTGAAAAGAGGAACCTCCCCGGTTTTCCTACTAAAGTAGGATTTTATTCTACTGAAGGCTATTGTCATTTATTGCTCCCCTTAGCTCTGATCCTAAACCTGACAGGCCCAGTGTGTCCCATACATTGTAGTCGATAGTGAGAAAATAATTAAGAAAAAGGAAGTCGACAGTGAGAAAATAATTAAGAAAAAGGAACCGTTTCTAAAACCAAAGAAAACCAAAGGATTTAATCATTTACCTGAATCAAGAAAACATATCCAAATTCAATCTCTTATCCTCCAGCCCCACCCTTACTACCTTAAATTAGGACATTTCCTCTTGCTGGATTATAAATACAATGTTGAAATGTTAATCCTAATCCATGTCTTAGGCAACATCATGGCTTCACCAAAGATTTAGCAAACGGACTTGTCAAATGTGCAAATGACCAAAAGTTATAATTAAAATATAATTTGTCAAACAAGAGACCAAAGATTCTTAAAGTTCTTACCAAGCTAAAACAATCAGAACACCCAAAGGAAAATATAATTTAATATAGGTAAATTCAAAGTCCTGCTTTTAGTTTAAAATGGAAAAAAAAAAAAAGGATAGACAAAGGACATATTTAAAAGCTGTTCATAAAGATAAACTTGGGGACTTATTTGGGAACTTATTTGGGACAGTGTTATCCAAGGGTAGAATAAAGCTACTAAAAATGGGTAACATCTAGGCTGAAACAAAAGAAAATGAATGTCCAGACCAAGGAACCAAATAGTCCCAGCTTTTCTGCACTGTTATAGGACCACGAGTAGATACTGTGTTCAGCTCTACAAGTTAAGGTAAAATTGACCTTAGTCTATTAAGAACAGATGAAGAGGCAAATAATGCATACCTAGGCAAAAAGAAATGTTAGGGAAGTAAAACAGCCACCAAACAACAACGATACTATAATAATCACAACACTGGTAAAGTAGTGCTTTCTATGTGCTGGAGTGTGTTGGAAACACTTAAACACGTTTGCTTTGATTCCTTCAAAAATCCCAGGAGATCATAGTGTTAGCTCCCTCCTTTTTTCAAATAAAGAATCTGATGCTCAGAAAAAGTAAGTTGTCTAAGATTATTTTTTATACCATATATTTGAAGGCATTTGTGTAGATGAGAAAGACACATTCCCCACCGCCCCGCCTAGGGAAAGTAATGGAAGCTACAACTTGATAGAAAAGAAAAATTCTTAGTATTCATAATTGCATTAGAGTGGAATTATCTACCTGCCTAGTAGCAAGTTCTTTGCTACGCATGATCTACCTAAAGCAATCTGTCAGTGCTGTATGGGAGGTGAACTTAAGTAACCTTCAGGTTCCCTTACAACATTAAAGTCCATGACTGGGATTTTGAGAAATGCGGTACCTTTTTTTTTTTTTTTTTTGGTCTTGGTCAAATCAAAACAAAAAAAATCATTCAAAGCAGTTGTTATGCTACCTGACAAGTCTCTTCAATAAAAATAGTTATTCCAATTAATTTGTATAGACCTATCCTTTAACATACTTCTGTCACTGGTCACATTTCATTTGGATTTAAAATTTTTAAGAGCAATTTTATGAATATCACCTATATATAATACTAGTAGCAGAAATAACTCAAGACTTTTAACCACAAGGTTTTAGAATACAGTTACTTCAAAATCCCTTATTTCCCTCATTAGACTCTGTAGAAGCTTGATGCTGATGAACCTCTAACAAGTTAGATCTGAATAAATATTAAAGTCATAACTGAAAGAAAATTTCAGCCAAAGTTTGGCAATGGAATACAAGAATCCTTTACTATTTCTTGAACCTACATTCTCCCTGAGATGTAGACTCCTCAAATATATGAGGCCTGTTTTAAGTGGAAGGAAACCCTCCAACTGAGATCAAATTATAAGGTATATGCATGAAAGAATGTTATCTATCAAACTGGCAAGTGTGGGCTTTGTGTGCATAACCAATTTCCATCCTTGTCCTCAGTTCTTGATAGTTGAGAGTCAGATTCAAGGGGTAGGAAAAAAAAGTAACTATGGATTGTATGCACAAAACAGCAATAGAGAAACTGGAAGAACCCAGAGCAAAATATTTGTTACTCATGGGACTAGAACCACAAAACTCTAGGGCTTCCCTTATGTAAATACACAGAGAGACACAGAATATAGACATATTGGGCTAATTTACTTAGTTCTTTGCTTTCTTTATGTCATTATCCCCTCCTCTTTTTTTGGTAAATTTTTATAATGTCTCTGGCATGTTAGTAGCTAAACAGTTCAAATCCTAAGTCCAATCCTTTAATATTACACCCTCACTGACCCATGCAGTGCTTCATATTGTGTTAAAATTATTTGTGTGACTATTTGATTAATATCCATTCCTTCACTAGATTGTACACTCTATGAGTGTAGGGATAATGTCCTTTTTTGCTCACCTTGGTCCCCAGGGTTTCAGCACTACATTTCACACACACAGAGATGCCAGTGAATGAACAAAGTAATAAATGCAACCTTGGAGAGAAAATTTTGATTAACCGCAGGCTTTATAAGTTATTTGCACAAGCTCCAGGACAGATACTATTATCCACAAGGAACGTCTTTGCAGAAAAGTTTAAGGCAAAAGCATTCTCACACTGTTGGAGAACACTACCATAAATTGTATCATCTCTGAAAACTAAAAAGCACAACAAATACAGCCCATAAGTTAGCCTTAAATTGACCAAAGTCTAGAATGTTTTTCCATCCCTACTTTATGCAATTTTATCACTGGCATCTATTTTGTTCTGGAAAGCCAAGCCAGATTTCTGGTGTTCCAAGTTGTACTTCATAAGCTCCTAGCTAACACACACCAGGTTTGTCGTGAGTTACCAAGCAATGAGATTTGACATCAGGCAATACGGATAACACCATACCACATCTTAAAAATACCTTTTCATGAGGTATACAAAAGGATAACGTGATGCAGGTTTTGTTGGCTTGCTTGAGCGGTATCTTTAACCATTTTCTATAAGCTAAAATAAACGGAGAATATTTCACAGTTGATCTGTGTACAATCTGTGTAATGCTCATTATAGCTATTACAGAATGGAGGAGTCAAAACCATATACATATTCAGAAATGAGAATATTTTATAGATCTGATGTAATAAAATAAAAATTTGAGAATATTTTGTTTCATAATAAGTACTTCAATTAAGTGATATGGCTTTGATTTCTTGTTCTGTTACAACTTGTAGCTTTTTTAATGATAGGCAAAAAAAAACTAATATACTTTTTGGAAGAAAAATTATATACTAAGTTTTCTAACTTGAAGAATAAGTTGTAATCTCAAGGGACTGGAATAAAGACACTTATAGAGGCTATAATGTTATGTGCTATTAGTGAATTTACTAATTTTTTTCATTTGCAGTATTGTAGGAGAGTGATAAAACACATCAGGTTGCACTCAGTGCATCCTTAGTGACCTGGGAAATTCATGTTTATATTCCCATGTAGGACTTTGTTTCTCAAAAGTACGATTCTCCTGCATATAACTATCATGTCACCCATAAACATTAGAATGTGTACCAGGTTTTTATGAAAAGATTTATTTCTCTTATTTCAGGACTCTTTTAAAGAAAGGATTCTTCATGTCTGAGAAGTTGAAATATATTATTCTGTACCTCTTTTTATTTTCAAATAGCTTTCTGTAAGGATCCAGCACTGCCAAGCAGAGCTACTCTCAGGTTCTTATTTAGAGAATTATTCATGTTATAACAGAAAGAGCTAGTATGTCTTCTCAACCTCTAGAGAAATCCATTGCATAATATGATCAAGCATGTCTACGAAATCTAAGGCAGTATACATTTTCACTAATATTTGTCTGCGTTTCTTTGTTCATTCATTTTATTAGCTAAAGCCCATACTTGCAGATTTCCTTAGTTTTACCTAATGTTCTTTTTTTCCCCCTTTGGTCCAGGATCCCTTCCCATAACATAAATTAATCATATATCCTTAGGCTATTCTTGGTTTTTTTTTAATGACCTATACATTTTTGAGGGCTGCTTGTCAAACAGTTTGTAGAATACCACTATACTGAGATTTTTCTGGCATTTCTGACATGATTAGACAGGAGTTACATGCTTCAAAGCGGTAAAGTTACTCTCTTTTCTCCCTTTCAATACTGCACACCTTAGAAAGAAGACATTCTATGCAGACTATGCTTAAGGAGTTGGGAGTTACACTCCCTGTCCTTTAGGGCTGAGGATCTATATAAATTATTTTAAATTCTTCTGCACAGAAGATTTGTTCACTGGGACTTGAACAAGGAAATCTTAAAGCAATCCTCATCCGATTACTAACAAACCACGTAGCCATTAGAAAATCACTTAGTTTTGCTTATAAAGAAAACTTGAAAAATTTAAAGAATAGTTGTAGTTTGTTAAACATATGCTATGTGCCAGACTTTACTAGGTGCTTAGTGAATTTTATCTCATATCATCACCATAACAACGAAGAAAGCATTACTGTTATTATTTCATAGATGCAGAAGTTTGAAGCTCAGAGAGGTAAAATAGGGCAATAAGGGCAATTATTGCTTCAAAGCGGTAATTCACATCCACAATCCATCCTGCCCAATTCACACCCACAATCCATCAAATACTGAAAGCGAAACTATGTACATGTAAAACACACACATGCACACAGGCATTATGCATCATGAAATAACACCTTCCCATATATAACAAAGGCAGGAAGCATGTCAAAGACCCTGGTTTGTCTTAAAGAAGAGAAGTCTTGGCTAATTGGAGATTTCCAATTCTAATTTTGCCCCATTCATTTTCCATCATAATGAATAAAAATGACTTCCATATCTACTACCACTAGAACTGGTCATCACCTGGTTTGAGGTGTCCAATTCTCTAAAGGTTTCACTTATCTGAGTGAATAAGATGCCATGATATAAAGTCATACAATTGTAAGAGGAGCATGTGTTTTTAAGAGGATGTCAATTTCCCAGTGAGCACATTTTATTTCTAGGCAAAAATAGGCATTTGCGTAACTATCCACGTGTTCCATCTTACAAGACCATTATTCTTGCTCAGCAAGCATGGAATTTCTATGTTTTTACAGAACCAGATTTCTCCTCAAACATTGATTCTGAAACCTGCATAACCATCAGGGCACACATATTCCTAATATTAACCAGGAATCGCTCTGTGTCATACAAAGTTATGAAATACATCATAAGGCATGATCTACTTGGTAAATGCCAAGAGCATTTCACATTTCATTACTACAAAATGTACATATATATATATATATATATATATATATATATATATAATGACCCACTTAAAAACACAAAGTTGGGCTCAGGTCCATTAAGAGAAAACAAACACAAACAAATACAGTTCAGCAAATATCTCTTAATATACCTTAGTATCTCTCGGAATGGATTCTTCACTGAAATGGTTAATGCCTTTACTTTCAAAAATGGAACGATGAAGTTTCATTTTTTCAGTGGGATTCACTTAATTTGCAAGGACCAAACAGATTTAAAATAATTCAATCATTCCTTTATGTGACTTTGTATATAACACATATAGAACAGTGCAGTAAATACCTACCCAGCCTGATGGTATAAATGTATTTTTAAGTGGTTGGAAGCTTCAGTGTAAAGCTCATTAACCTCAGACCTCATGAATAACTAGACTCAATTCCCTAACACATTCTGTATTATAAAACCTTTAAATGTGTGGGGTACACCAAGGAATAGAAGACAGATTGGGGCTTTTTACCTCTACAAGAATTATGAAATCTTAAAGCACCCTAGGATTGTCCTTTCCTCCTCTCATTTGAGAAGACAGAAGTGGAGTCAATCTTGTCTTATGTAGTATTTTAGAATTAATTTTTTTTTTTAGAATTATTCTTAAAGTCATTTGATGTAAACAGCTCCATATGACACAAATACAGAAACACTTTTGGTCATAATTTAATACTATTTCCACAATACTTAATGCCTAAATAAAAACATCCTTATCATGTCCCCAGTTCTAAAATATCAGTGTTCTCTCTGATGATGACTTCTGTTTTATTTTCATTTACTTAAGTGCTATTATGATTTTCCCCTCACAGTTTCCCCTGTTACCTAATTCTCTCACTGCTTTCCTCAGTCTTTCATCTGTTTACCTTATTGCCCTATTACTTTAGGCAAGTACTAGAGCTGTGCAGGCCACTCTCCCTGCAAACCCAACTCTGGTCATTCATCCTTTGATAAAGCAAGGGCAGAATACAACACCATTTTCTCACCATTATTACTGTTTAGGCCTCTTAAAAATTTGGCAGTATGTTTCAATTATTTTGTTAGTCACCCTTCCTATCAAATTCCATTGTTTAAAAGGTGAGTCCCAATGTCACAATACTTACCATGCTTACTTATTAATAAGTATCACACCTACTTACTAATTTATTCCTTCAACCATCCATCTTAACATCCATCCATTTATTTAAACTACATGGAGTATAGGGCCGGAGAGATGCAAGGAACTTGCTGCAGCGTAGCACAAAATTAAGGAGGAAGAACAAATCATGATAGTGTAATAAAAGTTCTAGAATTTAGGGCGCCTGGGTGGCTCAGTGGGTTAGGCCGCTGCCTTCAGCTCAGGTCATGATCTCAGGGTTCTGGGATCGAGTCCCACATCGGGCTCTCTGCTCAGCGGGGAGCCTGCTTCCTCCTCACTCTCTCTCTGCCTGTCTCTCTGCCTCCTTGTGATCTCTCTCTGTCAAATAAATAAATAAACTCTTAAAAAAAAAAAAAGTTCTAGAATTTAGATATGGCTAGAACATAGTGAATCACAGAGAAAAAGTGAGATCACCCATTCACCTTCTGTTTTATAACATCTTTCTCTAAATAAAATTCTTTAAAATATATTTCTTTCTTTGAATAAAAAAGGACTATCCCAGCTGAATTTCTACATGTAACTCACTACTTTCAGAGCTTTTGACATCAATTTATTCATAAATGTAGAGAAAAGGGAAGAAGAGAAACTGATAAGAAATGAATAAATGACCACTGTATGGTAAGAGTGGATTCAAGACTGATCTTGTAGAAAGCTAGCTGCTTGGTGGAGGGCAGCGGGGAGGATGGGAAGTTACTGAAACCCTGGTCCAAAATATTTCTTCTTTACCTACTTATTCTGTTACTATTTCTAAAGGCTCATCCATATTTATCTCGCCCTGAGAACAGTTATTTTAAAAATGGATGCAAATTTTAACATGGTTAATTTCCCATCATCTCTACTTCATTTGGCCTCAGTTAGATATACCCATATTTCTTTAAAGTATTAACTTCAAATTACTTCGATTATAAAAGTGGCACATGTTCATACTGTACAATAAATACAATGGGCATAAAGGAGAAAACAAAAAATAGTCAACTGCACCATTAAAAAGGAATCATTGTGAATGTTTTAGTTGTACCAGGATAGATATTAAAATTTTGCCAATACTTTTAATATTGTCTGTCCCAGGTGTGGTATATACTACATGCTCAAAATATTAGCAAATTTTTTTGTTATAATTATTCAGGTATACATACATATTCACTCAACATTTTGTAGGAATTTTCTGTCAAAATACGATTTTTAACAGATGTAGTCATGGAGTCACTGAAGACATGGCTTTTCATCAGAGAATCCTATGTTGAAGTGTCTGCTGGTTCTGCTATTTACTGCTTGTGGGAGATTTTGCATGGTTTCCTCATTTAAAGTTGTGGATAATATTGTGTATCTTTCAAAACTTTTTTTATGGTTAGAGATCTTGGGTGCAAGGTATCATAATAAATATCAAATAAATAATAATATTTGTTTCCAGTGTTCCTGCTATGATAGCTACAATGAATATGTTCATGTATATTGCTTTTTAGTACTTTTGTATTATTTCCTTGGGAATGAATCCCATAAGTAGGATTACTGAGTAAAAGCTTATAAAAAAAGTTATGTTCTTTATATTTACTGCTATGTTGTTTTCCAATAAGTTTCAACCAATATATAATGTAATAAGCAAAGCACTTCATATATTTAAAGAATGTTCCCATACCTACTTCATTCAAGTCCACTTCCTTTGCTCATCAGTTAAAAAGGGGAGAATCTGGGATGGATTTTATTGCAGGAATTCCAAACCACTGGGAATTGAACAGATGCTGCTAACTCATTTTACATTTGGGAGACCACCAGTCAGCCGTGCTCAATAACAGCTTTCAAAAACATCTGGATTTAAACTTACAGCCTAAACATGACAGGTTAAATAGTAAATAGTTATAAAATAGCTTAATGTCTTGATTCTCAAAAATCTGAATTCACTGAGATTTTTATAATTTTTAGATGATAGAAAAATTGCAAATAATGTAACCATTAAGACTCACATAAACTATACAGTAAATCATTTTGGTATTACGGACATCTGGTCGATGTGGAGTTTGGGAAGGCTCAGAGGATTTTTACAAATAATGTTTTGAAGGTAAGAAAAATCCTTACTAATAACTATTTTACTCAAAGGAGCACAAAGATATATGCAGTCTTCAAGTTATATTTATTGAATCTTAGTTCATGTGAACATGAAATGCTTATAAGAATAGAGAAAGGTAGAAAAAATTTTGGCTTAAAAACCAACACTTATAACATTCTACCCATATCATGAGCCTTACTGAAATGCTAGCTTCTGGAAGACAGAGTTCATTTCTAATGTATTGTTCTTCAAGGATTACCATAGTAATAAGTACCACAGTAAACCCTTGCATGTATGTCTATGGAAATGGGGCTATTCCAGTTACTATTCTTGCATTTATTTATTACCCCCAATTGAGTGGCTTAGAAGAACTATGCCATTATGCTCATTAGGCTCAGAAACTCTGTGGGACAGGATTTCAGATAAGGCACACTGGGAATGTGCTGTTTCTGCTCCATGATGCCTGGGACTTTAACTCAACATATGGACATAATGTAAGTGAATGGGGGTTGGAATCATCTGAAGGCTCATTCACTCATTGTCTATAGCCTGAGCTGAAATGACTCAAAAATGGGGATTTGTTAACCAGCGCACCTATACATGGACTCTCTTTGGGGCTTCACTTCCTCATAACATGGTGACCTCAAGGTAGATAGACTTCTAATATGGCAGCTCAGGGCTCCAAGCATGAGTACTATAACGAACAACATGGAAACTTAATTGCCTTTTATGACTCAGCCAGATTCAAAGAGAAGGAAATTCTTTATGGCATAATGACATACAGAAACAATACTATTTATGACATAATACTATATATACACATAATGCTATTATAATCCTCTTTGGAAAATACAACCAAAAATTACCCTCTAGTCTTGTTTTAACTTTAAGTTCTACTCTTTCAACCATGTTAAATTTTAAAATTGTATTTTCTATGCATAGTTTTAGTACCCAAGCATGGTGGGGATTTTTTTTTGTTTGTTTCTAATTTAAAAACTGTATGTGATTTTTTCAAACAATACCTTCCTAAAAGATTCTGATATACCCCACTAGGTGGACAGGTGGAACTGGTATTGTCCTCCTGATAGAAAACTACCTCCCTCTCATTGATTTCTTAATTGCCCAGTAATCAGAAAAGAACCAAGCACACATTAATCTCCTTTCTACTGAGGATATTTTGTATTTGAACAGAATAGAAATTCTCAAAATAACTGGTGAATTATTTGAGTGCAAGCAGTTTAATAGCCTTTTAGAGTTTATTTGAATTTTTCAGTTGTCTCTGATAAGATTTGGCCATGACTTGAAAAGTTCGATACAGTGGAAGGCATTTCAAAAAAGTAGAAGAATATATAGGGATATTTTATATTTAAGATAATTAATTCCCATACTGACCTTTTCCCCTATAAACTATTTAATTTGTAAACTCAAAGTATGTAATCTTCAGTCCCATATGAAACATGATGATCACAAAATAAAGAATTTCTCTTTCTGACATGGAGACCTCTCAGCTCCTATACACACTCACTCCTCAGTTAAGAGCTTTGTTGAATGCTGAGCATGGGACTTCCACTTCCACTTTCAGCTTTAATCATTTATTTGAATCAAAGTCTTCTTAAGTTCATTAGTTTATCTTCACTGTCAGTAAGAGATAATAACAGTTCTACCTTCACAGTGTTTATTAATTTTCTGTTCTTTTTTTTTTTCTAAACATGTACCTGGGATCAATGCTTACTTTTATATACTGAACAACCAAACTAAAATAGACATATATGACAGATGGTCATTTTCTCCAAAGTATTACAAACAGGACCTAACTCATTAATATTGAAGTCTTAAACAATCTCCTTTATTGACTATATTTTATTCCTATTTGGTCTTTTTTTTTTTTTTTAAGGTTTATTTATTTGACAGAGAAAGGCACAGCAAGAGAGGGAATACAAGCGGGGCGGGGAGAAAGAGAAGGAGAAGCAGGCTTCCCGCTGAGCAGGGAGACCAATGCAGGGCTCAATGCAAGGCTTAGTGCAGGGCTTCATGTGAGGACCCTGGGACTGTGACCTGAGCAGAAGGCAGGTGCTTAATCAGCTGAGCCAAGGGAGACTGCCCTCTGCCTGCTGCTCCCCCTCCTTAGGTGCTCTCTCTCTCTGACAAATAAATAAAATAAAATACCTGTATACTCATACCTGGGTAACATCAATGTAGGCCGTTTGTGTAAGCAAATCACTTATTTGGGGAAAAAAATGTAAAAACAACAATTAGTTATTTGTATCTGACATATATTTAGATTTAAATAAAATTTTGTATCTGGTCAAGAATAGTGCTAGCAAGTAATTTTCCTAAGAACAACTTTCTTAAAGCAATTCTTATACATGTTTGGCAAATTATTCCCATCTCTAAAGAAGGTTATTTATTCTGAGTATATTCTCCAAAAACTTAGAGGAAAACATTCATTTGAACCTCTCCTACTCTGTTGATTAAAATTTGTTTTAAGGCGCCTGGGTGGCTCAGTGGTTAAGCCGCTGCCTTCGGCTCAGGTCATGATCTCAGGGTCTTGGGATCGAGTCCCGCATCAGGCTCTCTGCTCAGCAGGGAGCCTGCTTCCTCCTCTCTCTCTGCCTACTTGTGATTTCTCTCTGTCAAATAAATAAATAAAATCTTAAAATTTGTTTTAAATTTGTGAAGGAAAAGTGAAACACTCATGAACAATAAAGAATTTTAGATTTAGCTACTCAGGATGGCTGGGTTCAGATTCTACATCTGTCTCAAAGTAAATGCATAATATTTTAAAAATCATTTTATTTCCTTGGCACTCTGTTGATCCACAAAATGGATATGATAATACTTACTATTTATAAAAATGTGCTTATCTGTTTGGATGATGATACTGCTTAATGAAGGTAAACTTATTTATAGTCTATTTGTTACTAAGCA
This sequence comes from Mustela nigripes, assembly GCF_022355385.1. NCBI lineage: Eukaryota > Metazoa > Chordata > Mammalia > Carnivora > Mustelidae > Mustela > Mustela nigripes. Next base: position 167,222,882 of record NC_081559.1, read on the forward strand.
CCTTTCTTAAAATAGGATGTCATTTTCATACTTGTTTTGCTGACAGATTATCTGATATCCATTGTCCTCTTTACAGATAAATTGATTAATTCCATAAACAAAACAAGAGTAGTTTCATTGGCAGGAAATATGATTGCACTAAATGGATGAGATAAATCACATCCTTATCATGTGTCCACATAAAGTATAAACTATACCAGTAAATATAGGAGGTCAATTCCCAACTTCTATTAATATTTATTTGGTATTTTGTCAAAGAACTTTTTCGTTTCTTTTCTTTTCTCTTTTCTTTTTTTTTTTTAGTCAGCTACCCCTGAGAGGAAATGAAAAGTATCAGACATGGTAGATATCATAAAGAAACCCTTAAAATTAAGATAGTTGTACTCCTTAATAATTTCCTGCACATTGAGAGAAAGTCCTGGTTACTCAGCATTAACACTAATGTTTCAGACCATTTCACTGACTGAAAGTTGCCCCTAAATAATCTGAGCACCATGGCATGCATTTATTTATGTTTATATCCTATGGGTAGCTATGGGGCACCTAGAACATTGATTTGCCACAGGCTGAATCAACATTCTAAGGAAAACTCAGGTCAAGCAAGTAGATACACATTTTTTTTTCCTTCCTTAATGTGTTTTAATCCATCCTACTACATGAAGGTGGATGAAAAGCATGCCTGAATTCTATTTTGCTCCCATTCTGTTTTTTTTCTTTTTTCTTTTCCTTTTTTTAATATTTAAATTCAGTTAGCCAACATATAGTACATCATTAGTTTCAGATAAAGAGTTCAGTAAGTAACTCATCAGTTGCATATAACACCCAGTGCTCATGACATCACATGCCCTCTTTAATGCCCATCACCCAGTTACACCCCCCCCCCTTCCAGCTCCCCTCCAACAACCATGTTTGTTTCCTATACTTAAGAGTCTCTCATGGTTTTTCTCCCTCTCTAATGATTTCCCATCCAGTTTTCCCTCCCCTCTCCTAGGATCCACTGCGATGCTTCTTATATCCCACACATGAGGGAAACCCTATGATAATTGTCTTTCTCTGACTGACTTATTTCACTCAGCATATACTCTCAGGTTCTATTCACATCTATGTAAATGGTAAGTAGTCATCCTTTCTGATGGCTGAGTAATATTCTATTGTATATATGTGTACGATATCTTCTTTTATTTTTTTAAAGATTTTATTTAATTATTTGACAGAGAGAGAGAGAGAGATCACAAGTAGGCAGAGAGGGGGAAGCAGGCTTACTGCTGAGCAGAGAGCCCAATGCAGGGCTTGATCCCAGGACCCTGAGATCATGACCTGAGCCGAAGGCAGAGGCTTAACCCACTGAGCCACCCAGGCGCCCCAATGCACCATATCTTCTTTATCCATTCATCTGTTGATTGATAGCTGAGCTCTTTCCACAGTTTGGCTATTGTGAACATTGCTGCTATAAATATTGGGATGCAAGTGCCCCTTTGGATCACTACACTTATAGTAGTGCAATTACTGCTTTTGGTAGCTCTATTTTCAATTTCGTGAGGAACCTCCATACTGTTTTCCAGAGTGCCTGTACCAGCTTGCATTCCCACCAGTACTGTTAAGAGAGTTCCACTCTCTCCACATCCTTGTAGACATTTGTTGTTTCCTGACTTGTTAAGTTTAGCCATTCTAACAGGTGTGAGGTGGCATCTCATTGTGGTTTTGATTTGTATTTCTCTGATGCCAAGTGATGTGGAGCATTTTTTTCATGTGTCTGTTGGCCATTTGGATGTCTTCTTTGAAGAAATGGCTGTTCACATCTTTTGCCCATTTCTTGACTGGATTATTTGTTTTTTGGGTGTCAAGTTTTATAAGTTCTTTATATACTTTGGATAGTAGCCCTTTATCCGATATATCATTTGCAAATATCTTCTTCCATTCCATAGGCTGCCTTTTAGTTTTGTTGACTCTTTCCTTTGGTGTGAGGAAGCTTTTTATTTTAATGAAATCCCAACAGTTAACTTCTGCTTTTGTTTCCCTTGCCTTTGGAGAAATGTATATCAATAAGTTGCTGTGGCCGAGGTCAAAGAGGTTGTTGCCTGTGTTCTCCATTAAAATTCTGATGGCTTCCCGGCTTCCAGTTAGGTCTTTCATGCATTTTGAGTTTATATGTGGTATAAATGGTATAAGAAAATGGTCCAGTTTCATTCTTCTACATGTGGCTGTCCAATTTTCCCAACACCATTTACTGAAGAAAACCGTCCTTTTCCATTGGATATTCTTACCTGCTTTTGTCGAAGATGAGTTGACCATAGAGGTTAGGGTGCATTCTGGGGTATCAATTCTGTTCCATTGATCTGTGTGCCTTCTTCTGTGCCAGTAACACACTATCTTGAGGATTATAGCTTTATAATATAGCTTGAAGTCTGGCATTCTTATGCCATCAGCTTTGGTTTTCTTTTTCAACACTCCTCTTATTTGTTTTTTTTTTTTTTCTGGTTCATATAAATTTTAGGATTATTTATTCCAGTTCTGTGAAAAATGTCAATGGTATTTTGATAGGAATTGCAATGAATGTGTAGATTGCTCTGAATAGCATAGATATTTTAACAATATTTATTCCTCCAATCCATAAGCATGGAATGTTTTCCCATTTCTTTGTGTCTTCCTCAATATCTTTCAGAAGTATTCTGCAGTTTTTAAAGTGCAGATGCTTTACCTCTTTGGTTAGGCTTACTCCTAGGTATTTTATGGGTTTTGGTGCCACTGTCAATGGGATTGATTCCTTAATTTTCTCTTTCTTCTGTCTCATTGTTTGCATATGGAAATGCAATGGATTTCGTGCACTGATTTTTATATCCTGTCACTTGGCTGAATTCCTGTATGCATTCTAACAATTTTGGAGTGAAGTCTTTTGGGTATTCCACATAAAGGGACAAGTCATCTGTGAAGAGTGAGAGTTTGACTTTTTCTTTGCTAATCTGAATGCCTTTTTTTCTTTTTGTTGTCTGATTGCTGAAGTTAGGATTTCTAGTACTATGCTAAACAACAGTGGCTAGAGTGTACATACCTGTTGTATTCCTGACCTTAGGCAAAAAGCTCTGTTTTTCCCTAATATTCACTGTGGGCTTTTCATATATAGCTTTTATGATATTGATGTCTGTTCCCTCTATCCCTACACTTTGGAGAATTTTAAACCAGAAAGGATGTTGCACTTTGTCAAATGCTTTTTCTGAATCAATTGAGAGGGTCATATGGTTCTTGTCCATATGTCCAATATGATGTATCACATTGACTGATTTGTGAATATTGAACCATCCCTGCAGTCCAGGAATAAGTCCCACATGATCATGCTGAATAATCCTTCTAATGTACTGTTGGATTCTATTGGCTAGTGTCTTTGTGAGAATTTTGGTATCCATGTTCATCAGGGGTATTGTTCAGTAATTCTCCTTTTTGGTGGAGTCTTTGTCTAGTTTTGGGATCAAGGTAATGCTGGCCTCATAAAATGAGTTTGGAAGTTTTCCATTTCTATATTTTAGCTTCAGAAGAATAGGTATTATTTCTTCTTTAAATGTTTGGTAAAATTCCCCTGAGAAGCCATCCGGCCCTGATGTCTTGTTTGTTGGGAAATATCTGATTATTGTTTCAATTTCCTCACTGGCTATGGGTCTGTTCACATTTTCTATATTTTCTAGTTTCAGTTTTGATAGTTTGTAAGTTTCTAGGAATGCATCCATTTCTTCCAGATTGCCTAATTTGTTGCCATACAGTTGCTCATGATATGCTCTTAAAATTGTTTGTATTTCCTTGGTTTTGGTCATGATCTCTCCTCTTTCATTCATGATTTTATTAATTTGAGTCCTGTCTCTTTTCTTTTTTGATAAGTCTGGTTCGGGGCTTATTTTTTCAAAGAACCAGCTTCTAATTTCATTGATCTTTTCTACTGTTCATTTGGTTTCTATTTCATTAATTTCTGCTATATCATTATTATTTCTCTTCTCATGCTTGGTTTAGGTTTTACTTGCTGTTCTTTCTCCAGTTCCTTAAGATGTAAGGTTAGCTTGTGTATTTGAGACTTTTCGAATTTTTTGAGGAAGTCTATATACTTCTCTCTTAGGGCCACCTTTGCTGCATCCCAAAGATTTTGAACTGTTGTGTTTTCATTTTCATTTGTTTCCATGATTTTTTTTTCTTATTCTTTAATTTCTTGGTTAGGCCATTCATTCTTTAGTAGTATGCTCTTTGGCCTCCATGTATTTGAGTTTTTCCAAATTTCCTCTTGTTTTGAGTTCCAGTTTTAAAGAAGTATGGTCCAAAAACATGCAGGAAATGAACCTAATCTTTTGGTACCTGTTGAGACCTGAATTGTGAAGAGTGTATGATCTATTCTGGAGACTGTTTCAGGTGCACTTAAGAAGAATGTCTATTCTTTTGCTTTAGGATGGAATGCTCTATAGCTATATGTGAAATCTATCTGGTCCAGTGCATCATTCAAAACCCTTATTTCCTTGTTGATCATCTGCTTAGATGATCTGTCCATTGCTGTGAGTGGGGTGTTCAAGTTCTTTTCTATTATGGTATTATCATCAATGCATTTCTTTAATTTCATTATTAATTAGTTTATATAATTGGCTGCTCCCATTTTAGATACTTATAATTGTTAGATCTTCTTGTTGGATGAACCCTTAAAGAATGACATAGTGTCCCTCTTCATCCCTTACTGCAGTCTTTGGTTTAAAATCTAATTTGTCTGATATAAGGATTGTTACACCAGCTTTCTTTTGAGGTCCATTAGTATGATAAATTATTCTCCACCCCCTCACTTGCAATCTGGAGGTGTCTTTGGGTCTAAAGTGAGTCTCTTGCAGACAGCATATGGATGGGTCTTGCTTTTTTATGCAGTCTGATACCCTGTGTCCTTTGATTGGAGTACTTAGCCCATTTACATTTATAGTACTTATTGAAAGATATGAATTTAGTGCCATTGTATTAACCGTAAAGTCCCTTTTCTGTAAATTGTCTACGTTTCTTTCTGGTCTATGTTACTTCTGGGCTCTCTCTTAGTTTACAGGATCCCCTTTAATATGTTTTGCAGGGCTAGTTTAGTGATCACAAATTCTTTTAGTTTTTGTTTGTTCTGGAAGCTCTTTATTTCTCTTTCCATTCTGAATGAAAGAATGCTCTATAAACTACTCTTGGCTGTGTGCTTTTCTCATTAAGTGCACTGAATATATCATGCCAGCCCTTTCTGACCTGCCAGGTCTCTCTGGATAAGTCTGCTGCCAGCCTAATGTTCCTACCCTTGTAGGTTAAAGAGTCCTTGTCTAGAACTCCTTTCAGCATTTTCTCTTTATCTCTGAAATTTGTAAGCTTCACTATTATACGTGAGGGTGTTCTTCCACGTTTATTGACTTTGAAGGGGGTTCTACCTCCTGGACTTGAATCCTTGTTTCCTTCCTCAGATTAGGTAACTTCTCAGGTATGACTTGCTCAAATATACCTTCTCCCCACCCTTTCTTCTTCTTCTGGGACCCCAATAATTGTACTATTGTTTTTACTTTATGGTATCACTGATTTCTCAAAGCCTCTCTACATTGTCCATTAGTCATTTTTCTCTTTTCCTCAGCTTCCTTCCTTTCCATCATTTTGTCTTCTATGTCACTGACTCTCTCTTCTGCATCATTTACCCTAACTGTTAGAGTATCCATTTTAGACCACATCTTAGTTAAAGCATTTTTAATTTTGGCGTGATCAAATTTTATTTCTGCACTAAGAGATTCTCTAGTGCCCTTTATGTTTTCAATCCCAGCTAGTAACTTTATAATCACTGGAATCGATAATGCAGGAATTCTCCTAAATTCCAGCTCTGAAATTTTACTTATGTTCATATCAATTCTGTGGCAGAGAGTATTACCTCTGGCTCTGTTGTTTGTTGTAAATTCTTCCTTCTAGTCATTTTTCCCAGAGAAGAATGGATGAACAATAAGACAAAATAAAAAATATCAACCACGACTCAAGGAAATACATATTAGACAAATCCAAAGAGTTTAGAAACCAAAAAATAAAAGGAAAAGAAAAAAAAAGTGTGTGTGTGGCGGAAGGTAGAATATAATCTTACAGGCAAACAGGGTGATCCACTTGGTCCTGGGTATATTTTGGTCTATTTGTTAGAAGACACTAAATCCCAAAATTTTAAAGAAAGCAAATCTTATATATACACATATTATATATATATATATATATATATATATATATATATATATATATAAAATATACAAAAATAAAATTGAATACAGTGAGAGGAAGCAAAAAATGAAGAATATATCTATAAAATGTATATGTAAAAATGAAAATTAAAAGACTTAAAAACAAAGAGTTGATAAAATAAACTAGATAAGAAGGAAAAAAATTTAAAAAGAAAAAAAAATTTACTGAAAGATCAAAGACTTGTGAAAAAACCCTCTAATTCTATACACCATTTTCCCTTAACACAGGAGTTTTTCAGTTCTGAGTTAGGTGTGTGGGTTTTATTTTTTCTGATCATTGGGCTCCTGCTCAGGGATTGTTTACCTAATCATGAACACACCTGTGCCACTCCTTCTGAGGAAAGGAGCCAGATCTCGCAGCAGCTGTCCCTTGCTGGGCCCCTACTTGGAGAGCAATCACCAGATCCTGCAGGGGTTCACAGTTTATGGCAATACCTAGCTGAGAGCCGACTCTTAGGCCTACTGATTTTAGCTGGCTTCCCTGATCTAATGCTTGGGAACTCTGCCACATTCAGGGACGCCTGTTCTTCCTGTGACCCTGAGGATCTGAGGCCACACTGTCCCACCTAGAGTTCTCCCTAGCTTCACCACCTGAGCACCTTTCAGGCAGGGACATCCCTCATAAAAGCAGACATCTAAAAGTTCTGGGATTTTGCACTCTGGGATATATCACTTTCTGATAGGGAGCTTATGGAGTCTCCTTTGTGGTTTATCTTCCAATATATCCCCTCAGATTCATGAGGTTTCTTTTTGTAGAACTGCAGCATTTTTTTGCCTAGAATTGAGGTTAAATTCACAGGTGTGCAGAATGATTTGACAAGTATCTAGCTGAATTCAAGGGACCAGACGAAATGAGGGTCCCCTAGTTTTCTTCCATCATCCCTCCCTCTGCCCCCATCCTATTTTGTCCTCTCTCAAAGTTCTTTGGGACTCCATGAAAAAGAATGGCCAAAGGGAAGTTAGGGTAGCCTGGAGTCTTTCTATCTCATATGGTTGGTCATTATGGGCTATAAAAGCTACAACCCTCAAAGCCCAGGCATCTGAGTGGTTAGGCCTCCAAGATTAGGAATAAAAGTGGAGAACCATCACAATTCTCTGCAAGTAGCAGTATTTTGGCATTGGATCAAAATACCAGAAATATTTTAATTAATAGGGACAATGATAAATAAAATAGGAAGTGAGATAAGAGGTAATTGCCTGAGAAAACAAGGCCTTTCTTCTCATTTTTACAACTCTCTGGAATGACCCACAAAAGAAAGTGCATGCAAATAATATTTTAAGTTCCAGGATGTGCTTTTGCTTTTCCAAGAAGGAGTGCCCACAGATAAATCTAAGAGGGAGGTCATTAAATTGAATGGGAGATATTTAGAATAGGCGGCTTCACCCCATGTAAAGCAACTGTAAGCCTTTCTTTGTGTTTTAAAACTTTTTAGATAAATAGTCAGATTCAATTAAGCTCTGCAACTTCAAGAGATGGTTCTTCTAAGGAGAGAGGCAGGAAGGACTACAGACATGGGATTCCTGATCTGCTAACAGACCTGTGGGAGGGCAGAGAGAATTAGGCTATTGTGCTTCAATCAGCAGCATCACTCCATGTCACAGTAAATTTAACCATGGAGCTTTAGAATTAGGATGTAGACAAATGCTTGAAATAGTACTTGAGAAAGTGGCCAACACATTTAGTATGAAAGAATTAAGGGCTTAGGTGCAAAGAATACTACAGAAAAATATTTTAAAACAGACTTAAGTTTTGAAAAAAGATTGACAAGAGGAGACAGTAAAAGTTGCCATAGCTAATCCCATAGTGTTCAGAGCATAGGTCATGGAGCCAAACTGCCTGGATCTGCATGCAGGCTCCACCCCTTATTTACCAAGTGATCCTGGGCAAGTTACTTCCCCTCTCTGTGCCTCAACTTCCTAATTTGATATATGGGAAAATGATAAAACTGTCTACCTGACAATGGCTTTCGAAAGTATTTGATAGATTAATACATGTAAAGTGCTTTCAAATGGCCTGATAGTTGGTAAAAGTATTCAACATTTAACTTTTACTAAAATGCAGAACTACCCCCAAGGAATAACTAATATTTACTTAACATTTACTATGTTAGACAACTTATACAAAGTAATTTATGTGAATCATCTTTACTCTTCGCAATCACCCTATAAGGAATCATTAGCTCGTTATCTGACTGGTAATAAAAGTGAGGCACAGAGAAGTTAAGGAAATTGCCCAAGGTCACACAGCAAGGAAGTGGTATTTTTCAAGATTCAAATCCAGCCAGTCTGGCTTTAAATACAGCACACTTCAACCCTGAGTAACTGTCTGTCTGACATAGAAAACAGTGGACACAAGCAATGCATTTACTATCTATTTCAGTGGGTTTAGACTACTCAACAACAGGGGCTGTAGTGCATTCATCACTGTCTCCCAGTACCTAGCAGGGTACTTTGTGCATATTTGATTTGATCACTAGCTAACTAGCTGCCTTTACTTTGTTAATGGCAGGTGCTTAGTTCCATGACTCACAACGGTCTGCTAAAATCCCATGACTGAACTCACTGCCATCTCTTATGGAGTAGTCCTCCAAACACTGCTATTGTCCCATCACCCCTTTAGAGTGTCCCCTGCCCCAATGAAAGGATAGTCACCACTGGTCACCTTGTTCATTTGCTCTCCCTTATGCCCATCCTCTGTCTTGTGCTTCCACTCCATGGTCACTGATACAAGGAGGATCACATTGAACTTAACTGAAAATAATACCAGAGGACAGAAGAGCAACGAAAAGGGGAGGCAGGCCAGGAATGAGTTCCTTTGAGCCCTTTTGTCTTTCTTGCTCTAAGGACTGCCTCACCATGTTTCTTTTATGGTATTCAAGTCTCAGAAGTCTCCCACTACAGAATGGGGAATAGTTTTACAAAAAAGCAGGCCAGGGGCACCTGGGTGGCACAGTTGTGAAGCGTCTGCCTTTGGCTCAAGTCATGATTCCAGGGTCCTGGGACTGAGCACTGCATCCAGCTCCCTGCTCAGCGGGAAGCCTGCTTCTCCCTCTCACACTCCCCTTGCTTGTGTTCCCTCTCTCGCTGTTGTCTCTCTCTGTTAAATAAATAAATAAATAGAATCTTTAAAAAAAGAAAAAAGAAAAGAAAAAAGGCCATTGAGAAGTCAGAAAAAATATATAAGGACTAACATAATAAGAGAGTTATTATTAATTCAAATAAGGCTTCACTTTGGAGCCCTCAGTATATCAAACAGCCATGTAATATTCATCTCCTAAAGAAAAAAAAAAAACCTCCACAGAACTAATAGAATTGAAGGTGTTGCCTACATGTAATTGTCCTCTTTCAGCACATTGTGATACACTGCAGCTTAGGTGTGTTTGGAAAGTGGATTCAAGTTTGGTTTTATCTAGTCTTAACTAAAGTAACCTTTGCAGTCAGGATAAATGTCTTAAAAAATACTAAAAGATCTTATTAATAAAATATTAATAATAAAAAATCTTATTAATAAAATTAATTTTATTAATATTTCAGCACAAATGAATAAGAAAATGGCAATTCTAACATTCCTATTCCTCGAATCATATTCTAGAAGCAAAAACAAAGACAAGGTAAGTAGACTGAAAAAGAGTCACTAAAAATTTTGGAAATATGTAAATGCCTACTTAAAATTCCAGTTTCCTGGGATGGCTGAGTGGCAGCATCAATTAAAGCATCCAACTCCTGGTTTTGGTTCAGGTTGTGATCTCAGGGTCATGAGATGGATCCCCGTGTCAATCTCCATTCTCAAAATGAAGTCTGCTTGAGATTCTCCCTTCTTCTCCCACTGCCCCTCCCATGAATTCTGTTCTAAGTGAATATGGTAGCTTGAGATATTGGGTAATATCAATGTAATTCATACTCCTAAATTTAAAGAAATAGAAACTATCATGCAATTGGATAATTTAGAAAATAGGTCTCAGTTACACAATTTCCCACTAATTGTCCAAGAGCTGTCTATTATCTTAACATATTTTGGTCATGTTAAGTTTGGGTGGGCCTCTACATTCTGAGAGTCTAGAAAAACCTGTACTTTTGTAACTTACACATTAACATTCTTGAACTACTATATATATGGCAGATTTGGACATTTTTACATCAACTTGCAAAAAATATTTAAACTAGTAAGCATTTTGATTCTTCCTAACTGCCAGGAGATAGGTTTTGACAACTTAACCTAGTAAATGTTTGATTATTTGAAAGTTTTGCTGCAACCATTCTGAAACTATATTCTTTTGAATATACTGGGTCCCCTGAGGAATGCCTCTGGAACAGGGGTCCTGGCAGCACCCCTCTCTAGTTCTCTAGCCCTTGCATTTGCATCTACATTATATATTAAGTTTCTACCTAATAATTTGCTTGGAAATAGGGTTTCATTGCTAAGAAATATTTAGACTTCATCAGTTCATGTGTTCAAATATATTAAACTTTCACCATATTAACATTTTAAAGTTATATTCAACTTATTCAATAATTCATTTATTCAATAAATACTAAAACTACTGCTTATTATAGCTCTGTTATTATTTAAGAACCTAGTAAAACTGAAAAACGAAGAGTAGTTTTAGTAATAAAGATAAAATTTAGTAATAAATTTTATTTAGTAATAAAGATAAAATTCTCATGTCTTCTATCTGTGTACTTGAGATAAGGTAGATGCAAGGTCTGCTGGTTACAGCAAATCTTTAGCTTTCATAAATAGCTACTGGTTTTTAATCTAGTCAATACGTATTAATAGTGAGGACAAGAACAGTGTTGAAATGTTTTACAAAATCTTGGGACTATCTCTAACGGTTTGGAAATGAAATATAATTTAAAGTTTTAAAATATCTATTCATTCTCTGGGAAAGGAAACCCTCTAATAATCTTTAGGGTCTAGTACTTAGACCCTGGTAGACCCTGGTATGATTCAACTCATTCAGCTTTCATGATCCTAGTGAGTTAAGCTACACATGTAACTAAATTTTAAAATATATTATCTTTCAAAATTATAATCAACAATTCCACAGAAATATACAGTAAGCTTACCTATTTGATACCAGTGAGTTTGATGACTTACTTTGTATATATACCTGTTTCAAGATATTCACATCTTACCTTCATTATACTAATATTTCAGTTACTGATTTTCTTTAGATACAGCTTGATACTTACACTAATTTGCATGCTCTTTTTATGTTCAACACAAACTTAGGAACTACATGCCAATGAAGACCTGTAATCCCTAACATGTGGTCATGTAGCACATATTTAGAAGTAACACTTATTACATTGATTTTACTCTATATTCTCCAATATTTCCTGCCAAATATGTACATGTCATTTACTATATTATTAGCTACCAGTAGGGTTATATGTAGCTTTATATGTTTTACATCACTTTCTCTGTTAAAGATTACCTTTTCAGATGTTTGAAGGAAGAAATCAGATCATTTGGATAGCAAGCTGAGACCAAACAAGCCTGAAAACCTCTCACTCTTAATATTTCTGTGTAAGAATTAAAAAAAATTGTTTAAGCACAAAGTCTCAAAATATAAAGAAAAGGTAATCCATGGAGTGCTTCATTCTTTAGAAATCTCTTTGATAAGGGAGGGGGCATATCTTTTGTACACTCTGTAAAGAGACTTAAACACTAAGAAGCCCTCCTCCCTCAGACCATGGGGCCAGAACCAAAGGGGTTTTGGAACTTCCAAACTTCACAGCAAACGATAATCTTATATTGGAACAAAAGGCAAAGATGACTCAGAAAGTAATTAGATTTGTGCATCTAAGCAAATGGTATTAAGAAAAAAGAAAAGAAGAAAAGAAGACAAAGCCCAGGAAAAGGATGCTAATGTTTCCACACAGAGACAAGGCCATGACAAAATGAAAACAAAACCTCCTTAATTAGCAAATTATAGCATAGGGGCTGATAAACCTCTGCACATTGTGGCTGACCACCCACTTGTTGCTCCTCCCCTCTCATCATCTCCACAAATGAGAATACCTGTAATGTTTATCTCTAAAGCAAATGATAGAAGGAGGAAAGGTTTCTAAATACATTGAACATAAGAGGCTATGCTAAACCACCACTCTATGAAAACAGAATGACTGGTGTTTTGTCAACATTCCTGCTGATGCCACAACCAGCAGGTTGCGACAAGTACAAAAAGCAAAGGATCCTGGCACCCAGACTTGGTAAACCCAGAGGCTGATGATCTGTACTGTTAATCAGGTACTTTTCTTTTCCAACATGTATTTGCTTTTGGAATATTTCCCTGTCCACATGAGATGGACAGGGGAAAGAAAAGACATGAAATTTCCCGGCCTGTACTCCTCTAAAATGTCACCTCACAGCATGTCCCCAGTACCAAGCCAAGAAATGGCTTACTCAGGCTCTTAGCCAACTGGCATGAACCCGAAGATTACTTGACCTCCTGGAGGGCGATCTTTTTCCCACACAACAAACCTTACAATTTACCTTGCAACAGTCCCAATATTAATACCATATTACTTCTGTGATATAGAACAGGGATCAGAAAACTTTCTGTAAAGTGCTGGATGTTAAAGTTTAGGATCTGTGGGCCATTCGATCCCTGTTGTAACTCCTCAGTTCTGCCTTTATAGGAAGAAAGCAGCTACAGACAATACATAAACAAATGGATGTTACTCTGTTCAATAAAACTTTATTTACAAACACAGGTGGCTGGCAGTACTTAGCTCAAGGGCCAGAGTTTGCTGATCCTTGATATAGGAAAAGAAACTCAGAAGATGAAGGTTTCTCCTGTTACATAGATAGATAATCCATGGAATACAGCTGAGTCTAATTTTCATATGTATATTTAATTATAGTCCAAATCTACTCATGCAATTCATTCATTTCTCTATTCATTAAAAAAGAAAAAAAAAACTGTTCTTATCAATTATGTTCCAGGTACTGTCCCAGAAAAGTAGATCTGCTTTCAAAAATGACAAATAAAATAATACATAAAAACTAGTGAACAAGCCAGGCAAGGAAGGTCTTTACCACATAGAGTGCAACATTTGGGAGAATATATTTTGCAAATATTTACTGAGGTTCTACTGAGTGTCATGCATTCTTCCAGGAGTAAGGTATACTACAGGGAACAAGACAGACAATGACCTCTTACGGCATTTACATTCTCAATAGATGGAAAAAGAATAAATAATGTGACAAACAATAAGCAATAAAAGGTCACATGGTGGTAAGGGCCACAAAAAAATAATACAGTATTATATGACAAAATGTCAGTTAGTAGAATGCAGGAAGGTGGAAGGTAACAGTACTCAAAAAAGACTTCCTGGAAAAATGACTTCCAAGCAAAGACCTGAATAAAAAGAAAAAGCCATCCACGCCAAGCTCTGGAAGAAGAATTTTCCTAGATAATTAAACAGCACATAAAGCCCCTGAGACAGAAATAAGCTGGTCTGGTGGGGAAATAACAAGAAGGCTAATGTCATTTGAGTAATTGGAATAAGGGAAAGGGGATAAATGATGTATCCAGAGAGGAGTCAGGGCAGGGGGCAGATCACCTAGGGCCTCATGGTAAGGAATGCGGATTTTTGTCTCACATAATGAAAAACTGTAGGAAAATTTTAAGGAAAAGAATGATACATTCTTAGTTTAGATTACATTGAACGAATAATTACATGTGAGACAAGTGCTACTGAAAAAGGGCTTAATGTGAAATGGCACAGTCAGGGGTAAAGAAGAGCTGCAATCATCCATGTAAAGGGCCTGCTTGCCCTGGTCCTAACAACCTGAGATCTGCCAGTTGTAGATTGTTCGGGGAGAGGCTTGCTCCTTCCTACAGAGAAATCCAAAAGGTTGTTATAGCTCCAACTGCCCAACTTCTAGGGCCCAGAAAGGTTACTCTGCCTTCTTGGATCTTTTGATTCTAAAATGTAGCAAGCAAAAAAAAAAAAACCTAACTATTCGTTGAAAAGCTAATAAGAGGTATTAACTAAAGAGTTCCAATTTGGCTTGAAAACCGAGGGTTAATCTCAAATGAACTTGGTAGGGACATTTCTACAACTGGATTTAAAAGGTAATTACTCTTTTAACCTTTCTTGGCAACTGCCGTTCTTTTCTACCTCTATGTATAGATCAAACATGCATTCTATGGTCAAACATGCATATTTTCTTCAAGTTCAGTGACAAGTTTTTAAAAACATACTTATCGATTGCCTGCTCTTTTCACACATTCAGGAAGCCTCTTCTCCCCAATATGTAAAAATAAAACATAGAACATCCTCTCTGCTTTATTTTGCAGGGTCACCAGCCACCAAAACAATGCACTGGTGGGAAATTATTTCCAGTTACTTAAATCCACATATGCACATACTATATGTAAATATGTGTCATTATTGCATGCAGTAACTTGTTACCTACTGGTCTAGAAGTACAAAATTATTTTTCCTCCCAAAGGCACATCTAGCTGACACTCAAGTAACTTAGCATGAAGGATTCAAGCAAATTTTAGCATCTAAAAGCAGTTACAAGGTCTCTTAATTTTCATTATTTCATTCTAGCACCACACAGTTGAGCACTTGATGTCTTTTATTTTTTTTTATTATGATGATAACAGAGACATTGTTCAAACGCTCAATAAACATTTCAGGTATATATGGATAAAGAAACATTCATTACACTCAAGGGGACTCATAGTGTAAGTAGAAAAACAGGATTCAAAACAACGAAAATGACAACAACCACATAACATGGAAGTGCAGTACGAACATAATACATGCAGCCTATTATGATAACACCAGAGAGCTCAGCCTGGGAGGGGAAGTGGAATGCATGTATATTTCCTAGAGAAACTGGCAACAAAGCTGACTCTTAAAGAATAAGTAAGTGGACAAGATAGAGTGAATCCAGAACTTCTTGAGATCCTAGATCACTGGCTAAGTACAATCTAGATAATTTTAACAACCACCTACTGTAGACGCAACATCGTTTTGATTAATATCAGGACAAAAGTAATTACAGGATGTAGTACTTTGCTTAAATGATAACTTATAATCTATTTAGGGAGGTAAATTATATATCCAAAATGAACTGTTAATAGTACATGGTAAATTAGAGACTGTAACATGTAGACAATGCATCTATTTGTTCATTCAACAGGTATTTATTGTCTGTCTGCTATGACTATACACTGCTTAAGGCCCTGGGCATATGGCAGCAAACAAACACACAAGGTCACTGGTCTCATGGAGGTCACATTCTAGTGGATATTTATATGGGTTAATATCTGTAATACATGAGTTTTATAAAGATCATCATAATTCTCTGAAACAAAGAATATAAGTAGAGGTTGTTTTTAGTAAAAAAACAAAAAAAAACAAAAATGCTGTCAATAGAAACATTTACCCAAGTATTTCAGTAAAACTTTTTCATACTTTAAAATAGTCTGGATGGCAATTCAGAACACATTTTCTACAAATAATCATCAACTCATCAATTTTAGTTAGTGTAAAATATTTACAGTAGACAGACCTTTGTTGTCTGTTACAAGGCATGTTTTTGACTAAATTTATTTATACTTTCAACAACAACAAAAAGACATCATTTGCCAAAGACAAAAGGCTTTCTAAGCATTGCCCCAAATTCTAGAATTTATATGTCTTAAATCTGAGTATTTAAATATACATATCTGTGAATTTCTTCTACACAGGAGAAAGAAAATAATTCAAGAAGCATGGGATCTAAAGTAACATCAACCACTAGATATCATCTCTCTGCTACAGAAAGACAGAAAGGAATCACAAGAAGGTGGCAAAGACACAAAAGCCATTTGTACTTATTGTCTTCTTAATATCTGGTCCCTCTCAGGTATTTGGTATACTTAACTAACATTCTGAAAAGAGCAATATGATTGAAGAAAGTCAAATGTAGACATATAGCCCAGGTGTTCTACCCAATAAAATGGTGATTTTTGAGCATATTATTTATAAACTTCTTCCCCATCTGATAAGCGAGAATAATACTATCAACCTAACTCACAATTTGTGTTCATTGACAGGTTACTATGCAAAGCTGATTTCCTTGAAAGAAATCTATCATATCAAGAGACAGGTGCCATAATAAGTCCCAACACTTACAGTGGCCAACACATCATTTGCCCCCTTGCATATTTTACTTCTCATTTTGTTTAGTTGCAAGATCAGAAAAGTTGAGAAATGAGATTCAAGAGTGTAAGTCTCGTAAAGTGACTTTTAGTGAAGTCTGTGTCTTACGAAAAATATTTGTAAGAGAATCCAGTTTACCAAATTTCATGGAATGTATCAGATTAACATAAACTATCATCTATCAGCATCTAGCATTGATAACACACATCCTGCACCAAAAACTTTCCTGAGAGTGATGCCATGAGCTGCATAATAATCACCATGCTTTGATTAATTATTTTGCTGAATAGATGAATTAACTGCATTTATACCAATAACCTCAGATTCTGCAGTGCATCGCTTTTTATGCTAACACAACTATTTAGAATTAAAATAGAAATTAGTACAATTTGCAGGACTAAGCAACCAAATAGTTACAGTAAAAAGATTTCCATTTGAATTATCAAAATAAATACATCACAAGAAATTTAGAACCTAAAGTAAGAAGAAAAAAAAAACCCTCTAATTAAGGGAAACTTGAGAGAGCTTTTTAACAAGTTCTTTGCTGAAAGAATTTATTTGGTTTCTTGATCCTCCTACCAATCGCATTAACAATAACAAAAGATATGCAAATTTAAACAGACAATAGTCAAGCCAAACTGCTCTGACTCATACCAACAGGGACACTTTCTGCATATAATCAGCTAGATTCACGTTAGCAAGAGTCAATGTAACCAAAGAACATTTCATAGTTATGCTTGGCTATAATCTGAAAACTATGCCATAATCATTGATCAAGAACAATGTAAACAAAAATCAAATTTATGTCATACAATAAATCAACATGCGAACTGTGCATGACATAAGCCCAATAGAATCATACCCTATCGCTGCTGAATAATTGCATAGCAATAAAAAAATATGCATTACTATGCTTGAATCACCATTTTGACTATATGTTTTAAGTAAACGAAATATTACATTTTTGGTAGACCAGTTCATTCAGGACAATTTAGGACTAAAGTTCCCTCCCCAGCCCCTTCAAAGAATCCAGACTAATTTATAACGATTGAATTCTCATTTAAGCTGTATGGATGGTATACTGACAATAGTAAAAAACTGTTCAACCAAATTAATTTATTTACTATAAAAATAAATTTTGCCAAAGAAAAAACTGCTGCTATAATTATGCCTGAAATTTAAACTATAATTATCAAAAGACTTCAGAATTATGTTTGCTTCCTATTCTTCTGTCCCTATTGGTCTTTTTCACCTGTGTCTATAATAGAAAGATTAACTACAACTTCAGGTTTAGAAACTGACTCTACCGAGTTTCAGTTAATTTGTCAAATAAAGTATCAGTGATCTTAGTTCAGTCCCTAGCGGACAAAAGTAGAATAACTGTTACTTGGCATGATTCAGCAGGCAAAGCTCAAAGTAAGTGTGACAACACAGGGGAAAAAATAAAAGCATTTGTCCTCTCCTTATCTTCTCCAAGGGTTTGCTCTGTTAACAGACTTACTTAAAGGAGAGTGGACTGGCTATGTTCCTACCTTTATGCACGAAATGAATTTTTAGCAAAGATAAGTGGGAGAAAATAATTTTCAAAAACTGACATTGCCGCCCTTCCACTGACATAGTTGAAGACACTTGTTATCTGCTGTTTACCTGTTACTCAATTAAACAGAGAGCAAAGAGAGAAGGAACTGCACAAAGTGTGCTCATATTTTAACAGACATATTTTCAACAGAAACTTTTAAATGCTTTATTGAGAAAAACTGAATAAAGTGTTCATTTTGATTTTTATAAATGGGGATCAACTGCATACTCAACATTAGTATTCATCTGGATACTTAGACTCCCACATGACACTGCTAGTAACTACAATGTCCTGAAAAAGGAGGTATTTCAGGAAGATGGCAAAGCCCATGTGGTGCTCAGCTCAAATCTGCAGGTGCACACCTGGCAACAGTGACCACCAGCTCAATCTCCCCTTTCACACCCAGCAAACAACTTCTTCCTAAAAAGTTCACATTAAAATTTACCTTCCAGATTTTTTTTCCTCAAAGATGCTAAAAGTATATGACAGAAATCTGTCCTTTACTACTCTGCTACTTGCTAAAATTAAGTTGCTTTTTATATATATATACACAATTTCTCCAGTCACATATCATATTTCACATATACTCCCATTTCATATTAACTTTACTAGAGGGTGAAGAAAAAAATGTATTTGGTGATGACTTCTCACCCTAGCTGCAGAAAATTTCCTGGTATAAAATCCATCTGATTCTAAACTAGTACTGCCATTATTTTCTTTTTTCACTGACTGTCTCAAGACGTTTTCTTTTTCTTTTTCTTTTTCTTTTTTTTTAACGTTGGGCTTTGACAGAAAAATCAAGCTCAATTTCAAATAAAAGGAAACCAAAAATGTGCCATTGCTAGCACATAATAGGTTGCCACCATAACTTCAGAGGCTTGCACAAGCCTGAAAACGTTGGCTCACCCATAAAGTCACAGGGAGAGAACAGGCTTGGATTTGCAAACACTGCCCCCCAGGAGCAAAAGGTAAACACACAAATGCCCCCCTAAGGAACTCGAAAGTTCGCAGAGATGCAAGAACGGAAAAGGCTCTGCAATTAGAAACTGAAAGCAATCACTTACTTTTTGTAGCCACTGAGTATAATTTTCCATCACATGCTCCAGATGTTGAAGTTTCTGGGAAGAGAAATCTGGTTCCACGTGTGGAGCATCTCTCTGCAGAGCGTTTGTGTTGTACTGGTCTGTCGCACTCTCACGACAGTTCCCGTCGTGTTCTGGAAGAATGAAAGTGTAGGCACACTGCCCATGCTGAATCCGGTTATATCTTCTCCCACCGTTGTCTGGACCTCGGCGCTGGTTGCTGCACCCTATGTGAGTCAGAATGGCAGCGAGGAAAGCAAAGGAAAGGAAAACTGTCATTGTACTGCCAGCACTCTCTTTCCGTGCCTCTCGCAAAACCTGTTCCTTTCTTCTGACCTTTAAACTAGTTTTTATTTTAGGTAAAACTGCTTGTTTGTTTGACTTTTTCCCCCTCAAAGAAAGCTTTTGAAGAAGAATCACAGAAAACTAGCCATTTGTTAGCTTTGCTCTAAAATGTTATTTTTTTTTATTTCATTGTAATGGTAGTTTCCTTAGTTAAAACTTGAGATATTTATTGCATAGTAGCTGAGATTTATTGTTTCCTCTCTGTGTAACCGTCCAGCGTGGAGCCTGCCTGAATCAGCTGCGTGTACATATTCTAGACCCTTTCCCCTACCCTATCTGCAGCAGATCTGCTATTTTCTCCCAGACCTCAGTGAGTTTTATTAAGGTTGCACATCCAAGCCAAGCTGGAAGCAGGCAGCCTTTCACAAGATGACTTGACAGGAATGCATGAGTGTGCCCCTATGCTAAGGATTGCTGAAGGCTTGGAGCAGCGGATCGGATCGTCTTACAAATTGGCTAGATGCGCATGACCTCGATCATGTATGGCCCTCCCGCCCCTTCTGCAGACAATTGCCTCCAGCCTTCAGCAGATTCAGGGCAAATCAATAAATAGAGCAGTCCACCTTAATACACTTTCGCTGTGCATGCTGACCTACTAAAACCTAGCAAACTAGCAGTATGTTTTTAAAGTTACTATTTAATTGGGGAACTCTAAAAAGAAATTGGCATGGTGTCCAGTAAAATAATTTTTGTTAGTGAAGGATAAAACTGTATAAACATTAATTTTAAAAAATCATTCTCGACTCTGGAAAAAAGATATTAAAAACCATTTCTAGAGATGGTGTTCTCTCATTGTATTCACTTAGACTTTAAGGAGTTGGAGAAAATTTTCAGGGAGGGTAAAATTAGCAAAAAAAAAAAATTCGTAACTTGTCACTCAAAGGTATATAGACAGCATGTGTATATTGAGCAGAATAAGCTGAGTACTTCCTGAGATACGGATTTTAAATAAAACTGTGTCCTGATCAGAATATAGCTCTGTGTGCTCTATGTACATAAATTGAGCAACTTCCTTACAAAAACAGTATGGTTACAATTTAAGACAGTGGCCAGAGAATTATTAATTCCTGTGGTACATCCTAATCTTAGATTTCACAAGGACCTCTTTGGTGTTGCTATGGCTATCTTTAACCGTGGTAAGGAAGTTCCCCATAAGGTCTCCTGTGGCTGCACCAGAAAACTCTTTGAGAATAAACATACATAAGGTGTGTCAATGGGCCAGGAAAGGGCTGTATGGGCTAAATCTCTGCTTCTATTAAGTAAGAAATAATAATTATCCAAAGATAATTTTCCACATGTAGAGTGTAAACATTTGCACAAAAGGATCAGCAAAACATAAAGAATAGATGATAATTATAGAATTAAGGTTATGGCGCTAAGTTCTTTACTAAGTGCGTGCAGAAAACATGAATTACGAGCAGAGGCTTTCATCAAGAACTGGGAGGGATTTTCAGGAATGGAGCTTCTCAACTGTAGTCATGATATAAAAACAGAAACCACAGATGTTGACTCTTGTGTTCTCAGGGTACAGGTCAATGGGTAAAGGGCAATAAGGTTAGAGATTGGTGTGTAGGGAAACGTTAGAGAAGAGGGCAAAACAAATTCCAGAAAAAAATGTGATCTCCTTGAGAGATAAAAAATTGTTCCAAAATTAATCAGTCTTTTCCATATCAAACAACAAATTTCTGATCTGAGAGAAATGGAAGCAAAGAATACCAAACATAGCAATAAAGTCCTTGAACTGCCTCTGCAGCTTCCTTCTGTTGTCTGACTTGTCACTCGTGAGGAATAAAAACAATGGCATTTATTAAGGGCTTAATACTTTCCAGGTCTGTGCACATACTACTTGCACACGATCTCATTTAATTATCCTAATGAACCCAAAACGTGGATATTATGTTTAATCCCATTTTATTGACGGGAAAACTGAGTCACAGAATGCCAAAGTGGTCACAACCCACATAGCTAGCTAGGGATGGTGCCAATGTGTAAACTCTGGCCAACTGATTCTAAGCCTGTCCTTGTAAGCTCCGAGCCATCCAAAAGGCTTCCAAAAGGGCTCCAGCTGCACTGATTCACAGTTGTAAAGCAGACTAAGTGATGGTACTGAGAAGTAAAACAACTGATTAAAAAGCGAGGTCATACCACCAAAGTGATTTAATCTTTCCCCTGTACGGAAGAAACCAACAAGAGTGGCAGGTAACCCATGCAATAGAGTTTTTCAGGGCCCATAAGGATGAAGTAAACTGGCAAGGCCCAGATTGTCTAAGAACATTTTCCAACAATGCTTGCTTTGAAAATTATTCCTGGAAAGAAGAGAGTCCAAAACCAACACCTTAAGTGATTTGTTAAAAACTAAATATAGCTGAAAATCAGCAGAAGACACAACAGTGAGTAGAGAGGTTTCTATTAAAGTGTTTCTGTGTTTTATAACAACCAAGATTTAAAAATCTGTTCCTCCATGGGATGTGGGTGTGTGTGAATCTACATGTGCTTGTTCATATAAACTTTTCCAATCTGAACAAATGAAATGAAGGAATTCACAATTTCCTGAGGGAAAAGTAGACAACCAAGAAAGGACAGCTGAAATGCAAGTACAAAAAAGGGAGAGGGGGCAGAGAGACAGTAAAAGAAACTGATTTCTTTCTTTTCCAGAAAAACAAAGAAACAAAAACCATGACACTGAAAGTATTAATGTCATTCTGGGGAAAAAAAAAAAAAAAAAGATGTCTTAAGATGAATTTTAAGTAGCTGGAAAACAGAGGGGCATGTACAATGAACTCATATGTTTTAGGACTTCAGTTGAGAAGACACTGGGTGCATTTGAGGCTCCTCGTGATATGCTAAAGATTGTAAGCTTCCAAGGACCTGAACCTAACCAAAGGCATTAATGGTGGGTCATTGTTCCTGACTATTCAGAAATGGTGCAGTTTAGGAGACTTCAGAGTTTAGGAAGGAATTTGAAAAACAGGCTATATTTAAAAAAGAAAAAAATCCCTCTGTCACACCTCCAAAACGGGAAAAAAAAAATTCTAAAGAATTAAATAATTGTATTCACTTGAATACTGACTGAGGCAACTTGATCTTGAAAGCTCTGTATCTGTGTGTGTGTGTGTGTATGTGTGTGTGTGTTTCCTCCATTACTAGAGCTCTGAAATAGGGAGGTTTATGCTTTAAGTGTCTGATCTCTTATCTACAATAGTCCTAGTAAACATTAGCCTCATCCAGAAATTTCCAGTGAGACAGGGAACACCATTTATATGGGAACCTGAGGCCCTAAATCTCTCCTAACAGCTAGTCTTTGTTACTTCCTTTGTGAAGCTTTCTTAATTTCTCCAGGCCCAATAAGTGACTCTCTCTGATGTGTTTCAATAACCTTCTTTTCATATCTCCATAATGGTACTTCTCACACTGCTTTTCTAATTATTTCTTTTTTGGTCCATCTCCCCCTCTAGCTGCGAGCTCATAAAGTAATCTGCTCTTTCATCACTGATTTCCCAGCACTTACTATGCATTTTGGTTGAAGGAATGAGAGAATAAATGAATGAGTGAATGAGCTAATTCAATTACTTAGTATCTGACCATTATATAACTGGCCACATCTGTTGCATTTTGGCAGGTGAGTCTGCCTAAAATTGGGGTGAAACAAAATTTATTCTAAAGAATGGGTTAGATATAAGAACATGCTACAATAATAATGCATAACATTTTCTAACCCATAACAAATTAATTTCCTCATTTAACATTGACAGCACCCCCATAATTGCGTATTATTATTTCAGATGAGAAAAATTGTAGCACATAGAGGTAAATTACCCAAGATCTATGATCCCTTACGTAGCAGAGCAGGAATTTGATCCTCAATCCGTCTAAATATGGGGCCCACATTCATATCCCTCCAAGCTATAATGCCTTCAGCAATGTCTCAGTACAGGGAAATAGGAAGAAAGCATTTCTTAAATTGAGGGGACAGGAACAACATGGCATCTATAACTAAGATGGATCTTCTTCTCCTCTTAACCATGGCCTTCATGGATTCATGTTATGATCTTCTAAAACAGAGCTAATGTTAAGGAAAGATGCACCAGTATGGTTTTCCCATCCACTAACAAACATCCAATCTGATTGTTCAGGTTATACTTAGGATGAATTCTCTATGTTTAGTCCTTTGCTATATTGCCTGTTATACATACTGCTATGTATGTATATACATAGTTTATTTCTCAAAAACACCATCAAGTACTCCTCTAGTATTCATACAGACCTCAATGATGGCAAAAGGGGCGAGAAAGCATTCTCCTCCCTTGCATACTGAACACAATGTCATTCAGCACGTATTATGTTAGATATATTCTTGAAACACATTCTGTATTCTAAAGACATCATATTTGATGGCTCTGCTCTGGCAGTTTCAGGGTTCAAGAATACCAGGAGGGCTATGGTAGTGGCAGCTATGTCTAAAAGGAAGCACTTGGCTGTAATCCCTGGAGGCAGAGCCAAGACCCCTTCACTCAACTATGTAGGCATCAAAGGTATCCACAACAGATGGAAATACCACAGGGCGCTAAAACAGAAAAACAAGAAGATGAAGGAAATCACCTGGTGACTGACGGCACTTCGTGAGTACATGGGAAATATCCATTGGTAACTCTCAAATGAACTGGAAAGACTACAAAGAGGTAGAGACACCGCAGTGGGTGGGGTGAGGAAGACACTGCAGTGGGTTGAGAAATATATGTAGGTAAAGAACATAAGTAAATAGCCCCCTGCCTTCTGACGAGAGAAATTTCTGGTAATCGGTGGATGTCTTGCTATCTAAGACAGTTTTTAAAATGGTAGCTATGTATAAGTTGGAAAGGGCTCAGACAGAATTACCTTGTTCCACATAACAAAAGTAGAGAAGGGACTCAAGGGAAGATCTGGGAATAGAGATGAGCTAGAGAGGTTTGGAGATGAGTCAGAAGAGAAAGGAAACTTGTGGCTGTGTGGCTATGAGAAACTCAGGAAGATATAGCAAGTACAGAGGTCTGCAGTGAAATGGTGTTTCCTGTGAGATAAAATCCCTCTTTTTTCAGCAAAACACATGCTTTTGGGCAAGTGACCTCTTCAGTATGAATGAGAAGAATCATTCTTGCTCCATACATGGAGCTAACATCTGAGTTAGACTGTTAACGTGAACACAAATAATTTATTTCAATTTGGTCTTTCACACTAGATTGGAGCCTCCCCAGAGCTGGGACTGCATTTGTCTTATTGATCATTTTACCCCCTTTTTCTGGCACATAGGGAGCAACTGATAAATATTTGTGATCCAGCTGACTGTCTAACTCATTCAACTTTGATTCCTGATTATGAGATCTGAAGACATAGAAGTATCCCCCTCCCCTGTAGGTTCTCTTGCCTAGGTTCCAAGACCTCACTTTCTGGAGAGTCGCATAGGAGATCAGGACCCATATACTACAAAGCAAATCCCAGAAATTGCAGTGGAATAGTACCCAATAGTCCTAGTCACCCAGTGGGAAGGCTGAAGAACCATTCAAGAAACATTATAGAAATACCTTCCAGGGTGAGGTTACTTGTTAATTCTACAACAGAGATAACTTCTACAAGTACCCAAGTAATAAAAGAAAACAAACAGCTGGAAACTGTAACAAGTAAAAATACAGATGCCAACATTCCCCTCATACCAGAATGGAGAAAGATTTCCAGTGGAGACCCAGTGAGATGAGATTTTATTATGGGAAAAAGCATATAAACTGCTTTGCATTTATTAACTGTCTTCTTTCTTCTCTTTTTCCCCATAGAAGTCTTGATTCCTACATGAGTGAAAAATGCAAAGTTCTCTCTGTCTCAGCTTTTACAACTTCAGGAAGAACATGTATTTTACATATCTTCTCAGAAACTCAGAACATGATTGGAAAGGAATGGCGAGAATCAATATGTGATGACTCAAGTACCCAATGGCACATGGATGGTGACTAATCCTCGTAGCCAAAGCTGATAAATGACCTCCACTGAGCAGTGACTAGAAGATACAGGGCTTTCTGTGATTATTTTTGTGATTAGAGAGTTGTGACAACCTCTGCTTATCAGAGGTTAGATGAACTGCTCAGTAGTAGTTAAGGTGGGGGGCAAATTGCTTTCTCTTTGTTTTTGCTTATTTCTTGTTTATACTATTAAACAAAATTGAATTACATTGAGTAAGATATTTAATTCTTATACTATTAAACAAAATTGAATTACATTGAGTAAGATATTTAATTCTTCTAAGATTAGTTTCCTTACCCCTAAAACGATAATGGATGATAATACAGTCTCAGTGTATGATACTGAGGATGATAATACAGTATACAGGGGGTTGTGAAGATTAAATATAATAATGGGTATAAGATACTGAACACTATATCTAAAGCATATCAGGTACTTCAAATGTTAATTCTTATTTCTAAATTTGAGCTCTTCCCTTGTGCTCAAAAATGATCCTACTTTTAAACCTATTTTGTTGAATTTTATGACTATATTGACCTAACTCCATTCCCTATCATTTCATCCTCTCACTTATTTAAAATTACTTCTGAACCTCTTAAAAATCACTTTTAAGTGACTAATATGGAACAGTGACGACATTCACAATGTCAGTTCACATAAACAGTTCTGGTTTCCTTGAAGTCAGGGACAAATGCTTCCTGCCTCATGACTGCATCCTCAGCACTTGGAATAGTGAGTGCCTGACACATAAAACATGTTCAATAAATATTTGTTGAATGAATGAAAGAAGTTGGAAATAATTTAGAAAGAATATACTATTCCACAGAGACATCTAGTAGGGCAGACAAATATATAAACCAGTCATACTCAGTAGTGTGATATGAATTTTATTCCCTAGGAACCATGGGAGAAATGTGGATGCCATTTAAGGCTTCATCACTATAACTTGTTATCAGACTCATTTCTGGCCAATTCAACTAGATAACCTTATTTTCAAGAGCTTCTTTTATGACTCGACTTGTGGCATATATCACCCTATTCTGTTTCCTAGGATGAGGAAATAAAGTGGCAAGTGTTTGCCTCTGATAAAATGAAAAAGAACTGAAACACTCTACTATTAATCTTATAAGAAATATATAGCTTGGCACAACTTATACATTAGCAAAGGGAATCTTATTTTATCTAGTTTTTCTCCAGTACTAAATTTGCTTCCACTTAGGCTCTAATCAGATTAAGAATTTGGCAATTCAATTAGAAAATAAATTCCAGTGGTATAAAAAGTTGTGAAAATATATGGTTTAACCAGGCTCTTAGTTCATAAGTTGATGGGCAAAAACTGGTATTTTTCAATGTTAACCTTAAATGAAGTACCCATTAAATCTGAAAACTTTTTTTGTTTCTTTGAACTTGTACTTTCATTGAACTTCTTCTTCATCCTCCTCTTGTGGTTAGTACAAATCTTTAAAAGGGAGAATTGTGGCAAATAAAGAAAGGCTAGAAGATCAGAATTAAATGACTAAAAAAAATCAGGAAAGACTGTCATAACCATTTCATTCTCTGTAGTTAAAATTCCTTTTTCTTATGATATATGTAGATGGGTCATGTTTAATTCCAGAGGCATAAAACAGCCTGTATATTTTGTAAAATGTTTCCCGAATTTATATTATGTTCACCCTCAGTGTATGTATCAAAACTGCATACCTGCCCCTTGTACTGTTGTTTACCTACTAGTTTCCTTAATTCAAATGTAAACTTTCTTTGTATCTTGGATTTGCCTTAAGTAAGAGTATCAGGAAAACCAATCACAATCGCAGGCGCTTTTTCCTAATGTATATTACAATGAACACAGAATGCTAAAAAGACTATCCGGCCACAAACCACCCATTACGTATTTCATGTCCTCAGTGGAATGTGTACCACACTTTGGGAAACATAACGTAGTGCTATCTACAGTAGGGTACTCTCTCTTTGCAAAATGAATGAAAAACAATACCTCCTGTCCACGTATCTGTGGAAAAGACTGTGATAAGCTGCTGAGTCTGCACTGGATTGCTCCCATTCTGCAGTCAAATCAGAAAAAGAAAAAAAGCTTTTGAAACAGAGTCTCCCATACACATGCTGCCAGAGAACACATGAAGAACTTCCCTCCCTCTCAACCTGGAAGTCACAGTGCAGGATCAGCAGCAGCCCTGCTTGTAATGCTGTCTTCTAACAGAAATTCCCCACTGAAGGCCTGAAATTGAGACTAATGATTGACTAGGAATTTCAACAGCTCTTCTCTTGAGTCTGGCAAGGGAAAAAATGGTGAGGTTATTTAGTGTCTGAAGAGTAACTCTTCACTCCTTTTTCGTCTTGTTTTTGGATGAGTGCTGGGGAAACAGTAAACAAATTTCTCCTCAAGAGTTACATTCCCCCTTGAAGAATTTACATTCCTTCCTGACATCCCTCAAAGAGCCATAAAAACACATCAGTTCAAAAGTGGGAAAGGAGAGTTAATATTTAAAGGAGCAGTTAAGAATAAATTACTCTCAGTTTAATAATAGCTAACATTTGAGTACCTACGATATGTCCAAGATTGTGCTAATCATTGTACCTGCATTATCTGTTCTGTTAGAATCACAATAACTCAATATGCAGGAACTTTTATTACCATCATTTTACAGAGGAAATAAACTTAGAAACTTCAATCAGAACTCAATCCCAGGACTTTCTGATTCCAGAGGTGAAACTTTTAACAATTACATATATAGAAACCCTCTGTAAATCCCTTGAAAGGACTTGCTCTTTTGGATTCCCAGAACTAGTTATCTACCTAATTTTTCACATACTTTCCCTATTTATTAAACCAACAAGAAGCATAGAGCCTGATAGCCAATTACACCAAAGGAAAGTTGTAATAGTTGAAAATGAGAGCCATCAATAGA
Source organism: Mustela nigripes (assembly GCF_022355385.1). Lineage (NCBI taxonomy): Eukaryota > Metazoa > Chordata > Mammalia > Carnivora > Mustelidae > Mustela > Mustela nigripes. The sequence goes on from NC_081559.1 coordinate 167,251,221, forward strand.
AGTTAATAATTATATTTAACAGTATGTCAATCATTTTATATACATTATCAAATTTAAACAAGCATATCAAACCCATTTCACAGATGAACAATCTAAAGCTTTAGAAAATAAGAAACTTGACCCAGGTTGAACAGAAGTGGCATTTTAACCAGGCCATCTCATTTTAGGACCCAATCATCACACTAACAAAATTGTCTAAAACAGAGGTGCCTGAGTGGCTCAGTGTGTTAAACCTCTGCCTTAGGCTCAGGTCATGGCCTCAGGGTCCTGTGATCAAGCCCCACATCAGGCTCTCTGCTCACCAGGGAGCCTGCTCCCCCTCTCTCTGTCTGCCTCTCTGCCTGCTTCTGATCTTTCTCTCTGTCAAGTATAAATACAATCTTTTTAAAAAATTGTCTAAAATAAGTGGCAAAAAAAAAAAAAAAACCAACAAACAACAAAACCAAAACATTTACAAGGTATTTATATGGAGGAGGTTAGCCAGTTGTATTTTCATCTTCACTGAGTAAAAAAGACAAGATTAATCCCTTGTCCTTAAAGTTGTATCCCAGGCTGGCAGCATCAGCATCACCAGGTATATTGTTCATAAAATACAATCCCAGGTTCCACCTGAACTATTGAATCAGAAACCTGAGTATGGGAGTCAGCTTATTTTTTACAAGTCTCACAAATATTCTGATGCTCATCCTTTTGAGAACCACTTGTTTGATTCATTAATTCCTTACCCTAACAGAACCTTAGGATCACTAGTGGATTTTACATAAATAAGATGCTGGGCTTGTCTCTAGAGATTCTAATTCAGTTATCTCTGATGCAGCATAGACAAGGATTGTTAAAAAAAAAAAAAAAAAAAAAAAGGTCACAGGTGGTATTAATGTACAGCCATGGTTAAAAAACAATGGCTTAACTGAGAGAGTTAACCCAAGAAGAAATGCTGTGAAAAGAGCTAGACTGGGTCTAGACAAAGAAATAAGTAGTAAACTTACTTAGACAAACCTAAAAACATTTCTGGAGAGTCTTTAATTCTAGGATTATAAAACAATGACCTCGGTGCTATAAAGTGTTATATGTTTAATTTCTGGAGCATTTAAGGACACAAAATGACAGCAGATTAAATAAACTAGACCCAAGAGGTTAAGTATATCCATGGTTCATATTGTTTGCTATTGTTGAAGTAATTTATCTCATAAATTTCTATTTTTAAAGCCTTTAAGGAATAAAATATTTCTATCTTTATCACTCAGGAGCACAATGCTGACCCTCATCTAATAATTTATAATTGCTACTATGATGACATTTTCATCTTTTTCACAAAGCATTCTTACTTGTCCCTCCCAAAATAAGCAGCTCATACCTATATTCTTATCTCTAACTGTTCCAATATCTGGTTTCTCACTGAGATGAATAAAAGCCTGGGAAATCAGCAATGAGAAGTAAATTGTCCTAAATGAAATACAGAAGGTTTAGAATTACTGGTTGAATCCTCTGATTATAAAACCTATACAGATTCTACATCTTTCACAAGGAAACCATGAGCTTCAGGAGTAACTATTGTATCAAATTGGCATTACACGTCTACAGCAGCACTATTCACAGTAGCCAAAAGGTGAAAACAATCCAAATGTCCACAAATAGATGAATGTATAAACAAACAGTGGTACATCCTTACAATATGATATTATTCAGCCACAAAAGGGAATGAAGTACCGATAGATGCTACCACATGGATGAATCTCCAAAGCATCATTCTAAGTGAAAGATGGCAGATAAAACTGTCATACATTGTGATTCCATTTATATGAAATATCCAGAATACGTAAATCCGGAGCAACTAATCAGATGAGTGGTTTTCTAAGGACTGCATGTAGAGAGGAGTAGAGAGTGACTACTTAATTAGCATTAGATCTTTCAAACTGATGAAATGGTATGGACCTACTAGTGGTAATGGTTGCACAACACTGTGAATGTACTAGTAAATTGTATGCTTTAAAATGGTTAAATTTAATGTTATGTGATATCACCTCAATAAAAAATAATTTTAACAATAACTGGCACCACATTTCCAAAAAGCACACTTGGAATCTGTATTCTGATTGGATTACCATGATATGCATTGAAACAAATGTATTTTTTAAAACTTTTATTTTGATATTATAGATATTATATATAAATATATAGAAATAATATAGATATTATATATAAATATAGATATTATATATACATTTATATATAGACATTATATATAAATCCTATTATAGATAAATAGGAATCTCCAAAGTTGGTACAGGAAGGACTCACATACCTTTCACTGTTTCTCCATTGGTATATCTTCTCAGTAATTATAATTTTAGTATAATATTATAACCAGGAATTGGCCTTAGTACAATGTGCATATATAGATCTTTATCATTTTATCACATGTATAAAATCATATAACCACCATAAGCAAGATACAGAAATATTCCACCACCACAAAGGTCTACCTCATTCTATTACTCTGCAGTCATACACTTTCTGTTTAACACCATCACTAACCCATGACAGCTGATATGTTTTTCCATCTCCAAACTTTTTCACTTCAAGGATGTTTATAAATGGTATCATGTAGTATATTATCTCTTGAGGCTGGCTCTTTTTTCATTCATCATAATGTCCTTGAGATCCATCCAAGTTGTTGTGTACTCATTTCTTGTTCTTACTGAGTACTATTCTATGGTATGGATACCACAGTCTGTTTAATCATAAACTATCAATGGAGAGTTTGGTTGTTTCTACTTTGGGGCTATAACAAATAAAGCTGCTAAGAAAAATTGTGTACAGGTTTTAGTGTAGACATAAATTTCCACATCACTATAATAAATGCCCAGGAGCAAAAATGCTGGATTGTATGGTAAAAGTGTATTTGTTTTTTAAGAAACTGCCAAACTGGGCACCTGTGTGGCTCAGTTATATGTCTGACTCCTGATTTTGGCTCAGGTCACAATATCAGGGTCATGATCTTAGGGTCAATAGACGGAGCCCTGTGTTGGGCTCTGCGCTGGGTGTGGAGCCTGCTTAAGATTCTTTCTCTCCCTCTCCCTCTGCCTGCCACAACAAAAAAGAAACTGCCGAACTGTTTTCAAGAGTGTCTATGACATTTTACATTTCTACCAGCAATATACAAGAGATCCACTTTCTCCAATCCTTGCTGGATGATTATTTGGTAATATCAGTATTTCTTATTTTGGCTATTCTAAGAAATGTGGAGTAATATTTTATCATGATCTAAACTTGCACTCTCCTTGTGACTGGTGATATTAAATACTTCTGCATGTGCTACGGTATACCTTTGTCACTGAAATTTCTCTTCATGTCTTTGCCCGTTTTCTGATTGGATTCTTTGTGTGTGTGTTTAATATTGACTTGTAAGAGTTGTTTGTTTGCTTTTACTGCGTTTTAAAAAATATATATATATTCTAGGTATAAGCCCTTAGTTACATGGTTGGCCAATATTTCTCCTAGTCTGTAGGAGAAATATTTATCTTTTTATCTGTTTATCTGTTTAAATAGATAAACAGTTTAAAGTCTGTTTATCTTTTTAAATTTCTTTCTTAATGAAGTCTTCATAGTACAAGAATTTCTAATTTTGATAAAGTCTAAATTATCCTATTTTTCAATGAATCATGATGTTGGTGTCTTTTTTAGGAAATCTTCACAAAGTACTAAAGGTTTTATCCTATGTTATCTTCAATTTGTATTTTAATTTTAAATCTCAACCATTTTAAGTTATTTTTTGTATAACATGAGATATAAGCTTTTTTTTTTTTTGCTTATGGATATCCAATTGCCTCAGCACTATTTATTAAAAAAATTATTCTTATATTGAATTGCTTTTGCAACTTTATAGTAAGTAAATCAACAGGCTGTATTTGTGTGGGTCTATTTCTAAGTCATTTATTCTTTCTATATGTCTCTCCCTTCACCAGTACCGTACCACTACACAGTCTTGGTTTCTATAGTTTATGATCGTTCTTTTTTTTTGAGAGAGAGAGAATGTACACATGCAAGCTAGGGAACAGGGATGGAGAGGGAGCTGTGGCAGAGGGACAGGTAGAATCTTAATAAGCAGGTTCCACACCCATCACAGACCCCAATGAGGTGGGGGAGGGGGCTCTATCTCATGACCTTGAAATTAAAGAATGGGATGCTTAACCAATTGAGCTCAGGTGCCCCTGTATACCAACATTCTTAAACACAGGTAAAGTGATTCTTTCTACTTTTTCTTTTAAAACGTTGTTATGCTATTCTAGCTCCTCTGCTTTTCCAAATAAATTTTAGAATAATTTTGTCTAAATCTATAAAAAAATCTTGCTGATACATTTATAGAAAACTACATGCTAATTTGAGGAGAACTGACATGTTGGCTATTCTTTACCTTACTGTGTCTTTTGATTCATGGATGTGACATGCCTTTCCATTTAAGATCTTTCATTTCTTTCATCAGTATTCTGCAGTTCTCAGTACACAAAGGCTACAGGTTTTATTAAATTTATACCTGTTTCATTTTTGAGTGATTACAAGTGCTATTGTTTTTTGATCTTGGCTTCTGCCTTTTCATTGCTAGTGAACAGAAACATAATTGATTTTTGAATGCTTATTTATATCCTGCAAACTTCTTTAACTCACTTATTAGTTCCAGAAGTTTATCCTCTTATACTGTTGGTGGAAATGCAAATTGGTGCAGCCACCTTAGAAAACTGTGTGGGGGAGTGCCTGGGTTAAGCCTATGCCTTGGGCTCAGGTTGTGATCTCAAGAGTGCTAGAATGCAGCCCCACATCCGGCTCTCTGCTCTGCAAGGAGCCTGCTTCCCCCCTCTCTCTGCTTGACTCTCTGCCTACTTGTGATCTCTCTGTGTCAAATAAATAAAAAAAAAATCTTAAAAAAAAAAAACAATAGTGGGGAGATTCCTCAAAAAATTAAAAATAGAGCTACTCTATGACCCAGCAATTGCACTACTGGGTATTTACCCTAAAGATACAGATATAGTGGGAAAAAAGAGCCGTATGTACCCCAATGTTCATAGCAGCAATGACCAAAATAGCCAAACTGTGGAAAGAGCCAAGATGCCCTTCAATAGAGGAATGGATAAAGAAGATATGGTCCATATATGCAATGAGATACTACACAGCCATCAGAAAGGATGAATACCCAAATTTGTATCAACATGGATGGGACTGGAGGAGATTAAGCTAAGTGAAATAAGTCAAGCAGAGAAAGTCAATGATCATAAGGTTTTACTTACTTGTGGAGCATAAGGAATAACATGGAGGACATTAGGAGAAAGAAAGGAAAAGTGAATTGGGGCAAATCAGAGAGGGAGGCAAACCATGAGAAACTATGGACTTTGAGAAACAAACTGATGGTTTTGGGGGCTGGGGGGGGTGAACCTGGTGGTGGGTATTAAGTAGGACATGTATTGCATAGAGCATGGGGTGTGGTACATAAACAATGAATCTTGGAACACTGAAAAAATAAAATAAAATTATAAATAAGTAAATACTAGAAGTTTTTTTTTGGTAGATTCCTTGGATTTTCTACATAGATAATCATATCATCTGCAAATAGGGATAGTTTTATTTCTTCCTTCCTAATTTATTTGTATTTTATTTTCCTTTTTTGCTTTATAGTCCTGGCTAAAACTTCTACACAATTTCTTCCATAAATTAGAAGAGAAGGGACAGTTTTCAACACAAATATGAAGCCATTATTACATTTATATCAAAACAAGACAATGACAGTACAAAAATAAAAACTACAACAAATATCACTTATGAATATACAAGCAAAACTTCTTAACAAAATGTTAGAAAACAGAATCCAGTAACACATAAGAAGAATTACATAACATGAACAAGTGGGGTTCCCATTTCAAGGATAAAAGTCTGGTTCAATATCTGAAAATCAATGTAATCTACCATATTAATAGGCTAAAGAAGAAAAATCACCAATCATATCAACTAATATAGAAACAGCATTTAACAAAATATGACATCCATTCATGATAATAACTCTCAGGAAAACTAGGAATAGAAGGGTTCATTCTCAACTTTACAAAATACGACAAATGAGGTATGTTATCTATTCACTGTTATGAATCAGGTACTAATATATGTGCCAAAAATCTACTGTCACTACACTTAGGTTAATAACCAGTAAATTCCACTAAACATACAGTGAGTAAAGTCCACAAGAGAGAAGTTTATAAATTCTACAATGAATCTATAGGGATACTAATTCAAAATGTATTTCATCCCTTGACTTGGAAAGTCTACCTTAGAAACAAAGTAGAATCCTTGTGTTTTTATGTCTACTATTTCATCCATTAATTCAAAAACTATTTACTGAAGCTATACCATATGATTGAAACTGCTGCAGGTGTTGGGAGTACAATAGGGAAACCAACTTTCCTGACACCATGAGACTTACATTCTGATAAGAGGAGATATAAAAAATATACTAAAGTATCAATATATGTCATACTGTATATTATATAATGATTAGTAGTATGAAAAAAAACGAAATAGGAGGTAAGAGAAATACTGTGAAAGTAAGAAGGAAATACTGCGGTGGTGGTGGATGTAAATAGGATGGTTAGGAAAAGCCTCACTGTAAAGGTGGTACATGAGCAAGTATTTAAGGAGATGAGTATGCTAGGTAGAATAATGTCCCTTTCCCAAAGATGTCCACATCCTAATCTTTGGAACCCATGAATATGTTATATTACATGGCAAAAAGGACTCTGCAGATATTAGCAGGTTACCAAACTTGAGATAGATTACCTTGGTGTACCTATCTAATTACATTGGTCCTTAAAATCAAAGCACCTTTCCCCAGCTAGGGTCAGAAGGAGATGTGATTATAGAAGAAAGATCAGAGGGAATCAATATTTTTTGCTCTAAAAATGGAGAAATGGTACTACAAACCAATGAATGTGGGTAACCTCTAGAAGCTAGAAAAGGCAAGGAAATGGATTCTCCTCTAGAGCCTCCAAAAAAGAATGCAGATCTCCCGACACCTTGATTTTAGCCCAGTAAGATGTGTGTCTGACTTTTGACATATAAGATGATAAGATAATAAGCATGTATTGCTTTAAACCACTAAGTCTGTGGTAATTTATTATAGCAGGAATAGAAAACTAATATAGTAAGGGAGTGTCTTGCTTCGTCAAGGAGCAGTGGCGTGGCCAGGGAGTCCAAAAAAGGGCAGTAGGAGAAGATGAGGTCAGAGTGGAGGTAAAAAGTCATGGAGGACCTTAGTGGCCAGTGTAATGTTTGTTTTTATTCCAAGGTGGGAAGCCACTGTGAATTTCTGAACAGAAGAATGTGACCTGTCTTGTATTGTAAAGGGATAGCAGCTCATGAAGGGCAAGGACAAAAGCCCAGAGCCCAGTAACCTAAATGATGGTGGGTTCAATAAGAGCAGTGGCTACAGAAATTAGAGGTAGTTAGGTAAATATTTTGAAGATGGAATGGAAAGGATTTCCTGGTGGCTTGTATGTTGAGTGTGAGAGATGTCTTAAGTTTTTGGCCCAAGCAAATGGAAATATGAGTACTGTTAATGAAAAGATTATGATATAAAGAAGATTACGAACAGATTTGGGAGAGAGAACAGGAGCTTACTTCCAGACATGTTAAACTTGAGGTTTATGGAAGAAACACAACTAGTAAGTGGTTAGATACATAACTCTAGAGTTAGGGGAATGGTCCAAAATGGAGACATAAATCTAGATATCATCAGGGAGCCTGTAGATGGTACTGGAAATGATGAGTAGAGGCAATCACCAAGGAAGTAAGGGTAGACAGATTATTAGAAAATTTCTAATAATCTAACTCTGAAGGTCTCTAGTGTTAAGAAATTAGGAATATGGGAAGTAATTAGAAAAGGAGCCTAAAGAGAGGTAGCCAGTGAGGTAGGAAAAAACATGAAAGGTATGTGTTCTGGATTAGTTGACCATAGAGTTGAGGGTCTATTTCTGGGCTCTCTATTCTGTTCCATTGATCTATGTGTCTGTTTTTGTGCCAGTACCATGCTGTCTTGATGATGACAGCTTTGTAATAGAGCTTGAAGTCCGGAATTGTGATGCCACCAACGTTGGCTTTCTTTTTCAATATCCCTTTGGCTATTCGAGGTCTTTTCTGGTTCCATATAAATTTTAGCATTATTTGTGGAAACCAAGTGAAGTACATGTTTCTGGGAGGAGGGTGATCAATTACGATAAAAGCAACTTTTACATCAAGTAATATGAGAACTGAGAATTAAGTAGTCATTTAAGCTACATGTAGGTGGTAGCTGCCCTTGAAAAGAGCAGTTTCAGAAGAATAGTGGGGATATAGGATGCTGATCCTGATCAGAGCTGGTTTAAGAAAGACTGAAAGGCAAGCAATTGGCACTGGTAAATGATGACGACCTTCTCAGGGAGCTCTGCTATAAATAGCAACATCAATCTCAGAAAAGGAGGCACCCATAAAAGCATTTGAAAGATTTAGCACTACATTTTCTGCTAATGTTAATGAAAATGAAAACACAAGATTTAAATCTCTAATCCTGGTTTGAAACATACTAACCTGTATACACTATATAGATACTGGATTTGTTCTTATTTTTATACCTTGTTATGCCAAGAGACTTAATGAAACAATATGTTTGAACTTGCTGATAAACTATCCTATACTTTTGCACAAATAAGCAATCTTTACTCTAAAAGCACTGCTGCCAGAAAATAAGTCTAACTATAGACATATGAATGCAATATAACCCTTTTGCTTGGCTTGATAAGATTTTTTTAAGTGAACTATTTTTATAGCAAAAATGTTGTAGTTTCTTATTATAGGGGGCAATGACTAGCAGCAGGAGGTATATATATATATATTTTTTTTTTCTTTGTTTCATTTTTGCCCCTTTACTATTGTAGGTTTCTTCTTTTACCACTTGCAGGAGCGGATCTCCTGAGTGTATGAATTGAGTTGGCAATACCTTTAGAAATGAAAGAAAAATCCTGTTGCTGGAGGATTTTCTAGCAATAATATCTAAAGAATCATGTTTCTTCTGGAGTTATACATGACCTTCCTGAAAACTATTTCCTTTATATGGGAGATAATCACATCTCCTTCCTAATTCGTTCCATCAAACATTGTATAAAAAGCTACTAATGAGTAAGTCAAAGGTTATTTTACCTGGAGAAGCATGATAGAAAGGAAACATAATTAGACTTGGTACTTTAGGAAATATGGTCTCAAAAAATATCCCTAAACACTTAGACAAATTTAGTATATGAGTAAGGAAGCATCTCTAATCAGCAGGAAAAGGATTTTTAGAAATAAGTGGTATTAGGACAATCAGGTATTCATCTGGAAAAAGACAAAGTTGGTTTCATACTTCACACTGTACTCCAAGATAAACTCCCTATCAGTTTAGGTTTTACATTTAAAAATAAGTTATTAGAAGAAAACATACTATTGGGTTACAAAAGTCTTTCTTAACCTAAACCTAGAATCCATTTAAAAATTTTTCTTCATTGTTTGTTAAAAATACTTCCTCATTCCTCTGTCTTCCACTCAGCCAAAAAGATCTCTTTTCTTTCTGTTCTTTAGCCATTGCTAGTGTTACCTATCTGTGCTCTACCATTTCCTGGATGCCATGCCCTGTAACCTTGTGTTGTGACCTCAGCATGACAGCTGTTCCGATGATTTTGGCTGAGGCTGTTGCAATTACTCAACAGGGGCACAGACTGGCGGTTCCTCACACCTACTGTATGCCTGCTGCTCCTGGCTGCTGGCCTCCTGACAGGTTAGGTTGCTCTGTCGATTTTACTAGGTAAAAGGTCCTGAGGGAAGCTTGTTCTGTACAGATGGACTGCTTAATGTTACTGACATCTCTGTAGCAAGACAGTGAATATTATTGCCCTGAACCTCCAGACCTCATTTTGCTGGGTCCATTTTCCACAAATAGCCAGGTGCTATTTGCCAGGTGCAGTGAGGAAAATTAAATCCATGAGATAGTAGATAAATTACAAAGACAATCACAGGTTCAGGACCTTTGTACAATTAGTCTAAGATTCAGATAATTTAATAACTATCAAAAACCAAAATGTTCTAAAATAACATTGAGAATATTATTTATTAGAGTCATTTTGGGGGTTCAAAAATTTTTAAATAAGGGAAATTTTAAATCATAAAATTCTGGCACTGAATGATTTAAATAAACCCTTTTATTTGCAGTTAAGAAAATTATAACTCAAGAAATCGCCCCATATCACAACAGCATCCAACTAGAAGCTGGTTAATATACTCCTATAATATAGTCATCATACTTTTATAAGATAGGTTCCAAATTAGGATTTCAGTATCCAACCACCAAAAGCGAATTTTATTTTTCACTTTTAATCTTGACCTCTGAAATCTACTCAGGAGGAACTCTTCTCCTTTCCCTTTCTTTACATTCTTAACTGATTTTCATAAAACATACTTTCCATTCCCATGGCAGGGTTATTTGACACCTGTAAGGGACTTGGGAGATCTTCAGGATAAATTCCTACATGGCAAACCAAATAAAACATGACTATAAATAATCACAGAAGTAAAAGCCAACCTCCTTGCCCAGGGCCTAAGAGGGATCAGAGCAATAAAAAGAAATTCAGCAGAAAACCAGTATGGTCCTAGGTAAGAGTGAAAAGCATCATAACCTGTTATTCTGTTTGCATCCTTCTATGTCTGGAGAGGTGTAGAGGGGGAGCGGGAGTGTCTATGGTGGGACCATCAGTACTATACTTGTAATTTCTCACATAATGATTTGATGCCTGTTAAAGGACATAAAGAATTCGTGGACTCTGCCTGTTGTCCCAAACACCTGGATTCAAATCCCTGTTCTGACACAGCTGCTGTGTGCTTTGGGGAAGGCTCTTAATTACTTTAAACTTGGGCTTTTTCATTTGTGACAGGGAAGTAACCCTGTCTCCCTCCCAGGGATCATGGTGAGGTTGAAATGAGATAGCAAAAGCAGAACGCCTGGTATTCACAGAAAGCCAATTAGTTCAGTTTTCGTTTGTTTTTATAAAGTAAGACTGCATTAATAAATAGGAGGAAAAATGCAAACAGTACAGAGTAAATCAGATTGTTGGTTTTGTTTCTTTGCAAACTAGTGATGTTTAAATACCCTTTCCAAGAATACTATAAATCCCCCCAAACTCCAAAGTAGAGTTCTTCCTAATGCCATTGAAAGTGCACTGGATTTGAGAAACTATGTAGAGATGCCATGTCTGATACAAGAGCTGGCAAAACATTTTTTTGGCCTAGTTCACTTCTGATCCTCTGAGATTTATTTCCCCCCTGTCCCTCTTCCCTTTTCTCTAACTCTGTTTTTCTTCTTCCTAGAACTGCCCCTGATAACTCCCTGGGCAAAAATCCAGGTTTTCTTTTAAACAGCATGTGCCCTCCTATGACAGGTTTAGGGAGAACTGAAGGGGGTGAGAGTAAATGCAAGAGAGAACATAACCCACATGCACTGCTACTCCTCCCAGTCCCAAGAACACCCTCAGTAACCTCTGTTGTAACCCTCCTTTGCTTTCTGGCTCAGCTCAGCTTGCTCATCTCTTCAGGGCAAGGGTGGAAGGGTCACTGGGAGGAGCCACACTAATTGCAGGAGGAAATCTCCTAGTAATGTGAAAACATGGGGGAAAACCAAGAAAGACAAATAGAAGCACGAAAGAGAAGCTGCTGCCAAAAACTGTTATTGAATCCCTTCGGATTTATTTAGAGCATATTGCTCTGCATATAAATATGAAACCAAACAAATCTCTAAGCCAGCCTGTTTAGACCAATTTGACTTTTCAATGGAAAATAAAGCTGTGCCTCTGTGATGCCAAAATATCTGGGTAAAAAGTGAAGAATTGTGTCAAATACAAATCTATTTTAAGCTTATTACCTGAGTCTGGCCCTGTGCTTGGGCACACATGAGAGGATAAGAGAAGCAGAAGACAGGGCCCTTCTATTCAAAGAGCTTACAGTATGGCAGCGAACATTAGTAAGGGGGAACACATAGAAAAACAGGGCCCTTCTTTTCAAAGAATTTAAAATATGGCAGCAAATGTTAATAAGTGGGAACACACTGGCTAAAATATCAGCCAACCATTACACATAGGCTGATCACTCTCCTATCATTTTATTTACCTACTATTATTTATCTCCTATAATTTTTTTATAGCTTTAACAACTAAATCTCTATCTATTCTCAGTCTTGCCATCCATCTGTCCATCTGCCCAACCATCCATTTCTTTATATCTCTATCTGAAGAGAAAAGTATTATTTATTTTCTTAATTTCTCCCCTCTAGAATGTAAGCTCCATGAGAAAGTGGGTTTGGTTTTGTTCACTGCTATGCCATGGTCCAAGAACTGAGTCTCACACTAACTGATACTCAGTAAAAATTTTTTGAATGAGCTAATGAATAGAGAAATGAGATATTAATAGTGAAATCAGAAAAATCTTCATAGACAAAAGACATCTTTGGCTGATATGAAGAACAAACAACTTTTGGATAGGTAAGAGGAAAAGAGCATTCCAGATATGACAGAGCATGGGTAAGAGGAAAAGAGCATTCCAGATATGACAGAGCATGCCCTAGGACGTCAGGGCTGGAAGAGCACAGCATAAGAAACATGGGGGAAATATTCCTACCCTCTCTAAAAGAATGTATATCAATGTCTGGATTCCCAGATTTGGTAGACAAAATATTAGAACTATTATTATTATTTTTTTAATTCAAGGGTGTTGATATCATTGAAACAGTCTCCAAGTATTCATCCTCTCTTTCTAGGAGCTTGCAACTCAGTACCTTCTTTATTCAGGAATGCCTCTTCATTGTTTATCAGAATAACTGCAACAAACTTTAGGAACCCAAGAATAAGAGTAGCTACTGTTGATGCCTGGCTTGTTTTCTGATTTCCAGTTTGGTCTCTGATCTCTTTTGTCCTTCCTCCTTTATAATACGTGTGCTGGTACTCAATATATACTTCATCACCCCTCTTCACTAATGCCAAGCTAATGTTTAGCTATATGTGACATGACTGAACCTTGAGGACATTGTGCTAAGTAAAATAAACCAGTCATGGAAGCATAAATATTGCATGATTCTGGTTATATGATTCTGGTTAACTTAAATAGTCTAATTCATAGAATAAGAGACTAGAATGGTGACTGCCATGGGCTGAGGGGAGGGTGAAATGGAAAGTTGCTAATCAATACACATAAATTCTCAATCGCACAAGATGACAGAGTTCTAGAGATTTGCTGTACAACATTGAACCTATAACTAACAATACTGTACTATACACATACAAACTTGTTAAGAAGGTAGACTTCATGTTAGGTGTTACTACCACAATAAAATAACAATAACAATAACAATAAAATTAAGTTATTAGATCAATAAACCCTGAGGCTAGAAACCCCGTGTTCTGTTTGTTCTACTGGCCACTTGGGTCTCACACACATGAGACAACACATTCATTCTTTGGTGATGACCCAAGATCCCAGGCACAGGTTTTGGCCCATCAGAAGATATATATATATGAGAGAGAGTTAATTCTGAAAGTAACTGATCATTGCTGAAAAAACCCAAGAGATCTGAGAATCATAGTCATTTCTTATTTAAGAAAGAAATCTTAGAAATAAAACACTCATTTATTCTCATCTTGAAAAATGCTGGCTGCTATTAATTATACATGCGTAATGTGTCTAGCTATGTACAGCCATCACTATTATAGGCAGTAAGGTCTAGGTTTCGTTTGTGTTATGTTAAAAATACATACTAGAAGTGGGTGACCTGGTTAACAGTGGACTGTTGATAGAAATAAAGTGGTTCAGTTAATCTTGACCTTGGACCATTTAAGCACATTACAAAACAAACACACTTTCCCAGCTATTTTGCAACTTAAATAGTTTGGTTTTAATTCTGTTGAGGCTGTCATTTTTATATAAATAAAAACTTGTTTAGCAGTATAAAGTATCACGGTGGTGAAAATTTGGTAGTATCTGTAGCTCTTCATTTATCTTTTATGAGCTTCTCTTTTTTCCTGCTTTCTCTTCATCTAAAGGTTCATCTTGGTCCTGAATTATTCTCAGGCTGTATTGTTTTCCTAGCAGCTCTCAGTCAATTTGCCTATAGACAATTTGCCAATGTTTAATTAGCCAAAAGGCAATTTCCCAAGTGGCTAAGCCTGTGAAAGCAACTCCCCAAAAAAGATGGCTTTTTGCAAACTGCTTTTTGGTAAAATTATCCACGTTCCTCCCTGGATGAGTGACCTTATCCATTCATAGAGTTTGAACTACGATTGTACTCAGCTCTCCAGCATCCATATCACTTGTATGACAGTCAACTTGAATGTTCCGTAGACACATTAAATTTTATATGCCTAAAAGTCCCTTTCTCAGTTCTAGTAATTCTAAATTGTTCCTCCAGTATTTCAGATCTCAATGAAAAGCACCACTTGTCACCCACTTCCCCAAATCAGGAACGTGAGCTGTTATAGATTTATTTATTCTCTCATCACCCTCTATGTGCAAACAGTTGCCTAGTCCTGCTGATTTGAATCTCATAATTAAAGAGAGGAATAAAATCATCAGATCTGTGTTTCCCATAGACTTCTAAGTGCTTCTTAATCAATCATCTTCTCTTCATCATTGTTGCGTACTGAAGGTTGGGTCTGCCCCATTCATTTCTCTCTAAGCGATTCCAAGACTATTATAATGAGATCATAATCTGCCTCCACCTAATTTTCCCTTTTCACATTCTTCCTCTACTTTGCTACTAGAATAAGCTACATTCCTATATTTAAAATTATTTACAGACTCTCTGTTATCTATATCAGTGGTCCCTAAAATTTTCCATGGAACACCAATCCTGAAAGATGGCCTGTATTCAAATAAGTTTAGGAAACACTGCAAGCACTGTAAGATAAAACACAAATACTACAAAATCATCTGTGTCCAAATAAGTTTAGAAAATACTGCATACTATATCTTCCTGCAAAATCACAAAGGCCACTCACACAATAAATGTCCTTGTAAGACTTGAAGAAAACCAATACATAACACTGTCTAACCCAGCATATCCCAGATGTATTCTCCACCACCAACCCCCGCCAAGTAACAGCTATTAATAAGCACTGGGAAACATTTTGAAAATGCTAGCATATTGTGATTTGATCATGCTAAGGAACTGAAATAAATGGCTTGACCCAGTCCACTGCCCCTGTCTTATTCCCTGCCCTCTTCACCTCACAGTTCCCATTCTGGGAATGTGGTATGACTTGCAGTTCCTCGTGAGCAGCATGTTCCTCCCCATGCATCTTTGGCATGTTGCTCCCTTTACCTGAAATGCCCTATTCTAAACCCACTACCACTTCCACCTTCTAACTCCTACTCATCTTTCAAAACACATCTCCAATTTCATCTCCTCTAGGAAACTTTCTGACCTTTCTGATCTTACCTTTTATTTCCCTCATAATGTCCTCCTACTCATCCAGCACTTAACATCTTTTAACTAAAGCCAGCTTTATTTCCCCCATGTCTTCTACATCTCCTCAGGAACCAAATCATTAGTATAAAGTAAGTGCTCAAGAAATAGTTGTTGAATTGAAATAAACTGACCCATGAAGAAGATAATAGATGATAATAAAATTTTTAGGAAGGTATAAAATACTATAATCCCTCAGTATTTAAAAAGTATATTTGAAAAAAAAATGTTTTCTTTTAAAAAAGGCAGTTTGTAGTGTTCATCCTATTTTTTAAATTAATGTCATTTTATTTGTTTATTTGTTTATTTATTTATGTATTTATAAATATTACTTAGTTAACATACAGTGCAATATTGGTTTCTGGAGTAGAATGCAGTGATTTATCACCTACATACCATGTCATTCTATTTACTAATATTAGTAATTTGTATTGAAATTTTCCTTCTCACTTGCATCTGATGTTTTGATCATAACAGATAGTCAAGTATTTTTTCTTTATTAAAAATAATGAAAAAAAGAAACTGCTAGAAATGCTCACTATGGCAACATTCTACTGTGGAACCACAATACCACTTTGGATCTTGAAATATAAACACACCTAAAGCCAATGTAAGGACACTGATTCCACATTTTTTTTCAACCTTATTTAACAACAGCTGGTCTTCATTTTATTTACTTCAAACCTACCAGTCCTGTTTAGGGTGTGAAACAGGTCTAGGCCAAGCCTCCTATGTTTAGCTGTACATAAAAGATGACAGCTTTTCTCCTGGGTAAAATTACCTCATGCCATGTTTCCTCCCAAATCTCAACTTACTTATATTCAAGATCTGGGTTTCCAAGAGTGAGCAGAGATCACTGACCAAGTACAATGTCCTTATCAACTTATGTGTGAATACAGGTTGTATCCATAGGTGTAATGTTTAACAAATGTTTGAGATGAATGTTCACTAATCCTAACTGATTTACTTCACATTAAAGAAGATATCTCCTTTACTTATTTGTTCATGCATTCAATTAAAGTATGTTGAACACGGGGCACCTGGGTGGCTCAGTGGGTTAAGCCTCTGCCTTCGGCTCAGGTCATGATCTCAGGGTCCTGGGATTGAGCCCCGAATCAGGCTCTCTGCTCAGCAGGGAGGCTGCTTCCTTCTCTCTTTCTGCCTGCCTCTCTGCCTACTTGTGATCTTTGTCTGTCAAATAAATAAATAAAATCTTAAAAAAAAAAAGTATGCTGAACACCTGTTATGTGTCAGTTATGACACTGTCAAAAAGGCCATAGTGAAATAATAATAGTAAACATAGCATAAATAATATATTAAAAATAGCATAAATATGAATAATGGTTGCACATACTGAGTATACACAATGTATAAGGTGCCATGCTAAGTCATGTGTATATATTATCCCATTTGATCTTTACAACAAGCTTATGAAGTCAGTGCATTGTTATTCCTTTTCATATAATAGGATACTGAGACTTAGAGATCTTGGTATAACACCTGAGACCAAAGAGCTAGCAAACATCAGAATCATGTTTGAATCCAGACAGCCCACCTACTGTGAAGCTCCTATGCCTGCCAGGCAAAAAAGCCCAACAGTGGTCACACAATATCACTCTACCATCAGACTTCCCACACATATACTCCTTGCCCAACTGCTGTTATATAATATCTTAAATAGAATTGATGAGGAACAATTTGAAGGATTTTAAAGTGGCAAAGGCATAGGAAATCAAATTAAAATGTTTATTTTTTAATCAAACAACTTTGGAGCATATGGTGCTAGCAACTACTCGATGAATATTAACTGATTGTAGTTAATGGTAAACTGTAGTTAATGTGGTTGTACTGTATGACCTTTGAGGTACCTTCGACCAGGAGATTCTGTGATTAAAGAAGTGGCTTAATCCAGTTGTTTCTAGATCCTGTCTCCAGACTATCTCTCAAAAATCACATTTAATTCAGGTTATTTCCAAAGGAATGGACTGGACTAAGCAAGCCACTCATCTGTATTTACACTAAAAGAAAGAGGTCACCTGCAGAAGAGTGGCCAGTTAGGACATATTTTGTCTCAACTTGTATGCTGTGACAGAATGGAACTCAAGATATAAAACACAGCAAATGTGTTCTATGGCATCATGTATAACTATGTCCAACTGTGTAGCAAATGAGTTTTCTGGGTCAATCAGCTATTTGAAAACAGTGATAAATATTTTTTATAGATCCAGCAGACTAGAAGCTGCTTTATAGGATTTGATCAGTGTAATGAATTATGGTAGATCCTGAATGTACAATGAATGCAATTCCCTGATGTTCATAGTGTAAATTTCCTGCCCTACCCCAGCCCCTGACTCACTTAACCATCTATTCTCCCCACAGGCCAAAAAACAAGATTGCTTGAACAGTGTATTTCCTGACTAATTTATTAAGATGGCTGCTTGGGTTATACAATATTCCCAACCCAAAGGCCACTCACTGGCAAGAGAAAATAATCCCTTTTTTAATTAAGTAGGAAAAAAATATCGGACTGAATTCCAAGCTATTTGACCAGTTTGACCTGGTCTTAGACCTCATTCACATTTCCATGAGCTCAGAGGTGAACTCCAAATCCCACTTAAGGTTCAAGTTTTGTTTAAAGTACTGTTTAGGGGAAAAGAGTCATTTTTCTAGCTCTCCTGGAATTTGAATGTCAGTAAGGTGATAACCAGGTGCCAAAGTGATAGGCTGTTATAATATAACATGATCCAAAGTCCACTTATACACAGAAGTTCTGGACTATGCAACAAGAATTGAAATGTTATACATCAATTCCTATGTCCTGAATGTATCTTTTCCCCATGAGAAACAACATTTTCATAGGAATTTTGGAGCTGGGTCAACCAGTGACCTGAAATTATATTTAAGTCCAGGATCCTTACATTCCTTAAGGAGGCAGTTGTAGCAAACCAAGTAAAATACCTTATGTAAGCCAGTAAAACTTATAGCAGCAATATGACCATATAATCATTGTCACTTAAAAAAATGGGTATTATGGAGGGCACATATTGCATAGAGCACTAGGTGTGTTGCATAAACAATGAATTTTGGAACAATGAAAAAAATAAAATTAAATTAAAAAAAAATCTAAAAAACAAAAATTGTATGGCCAGAATGAGAGAACACACCAACAATTTAACTCATGATGGAAACACTCCAATTTAATCTGCTTGAAGGTAGCATATCCTAGTTATTAAAAGCATATTCCCCAACAAACATAGATCTTGCTTCAAATCCTGCTTCTTTCATTCACTGCATAATCTTGGGTATGAAAGAGAAGTTTCAGCTTCCATAACTGTACCTCATGGAATTATTATGTGGTTTAAATGTGAAAATGTAGTTAGAGGCTCTTATTATACTGTTTGGCACACAGAAAGCGCTCAGCAAATACTAGCGGTCAGGATTTACCTATTCAACTGACAATTATGGAAAGTCCGAAAGGGTCAGGGACTAAGAAAAGACTAAGGGAAACAGACAAAAAGAACTAAAAGCAGGATGACAATATGGTTAAAACATTGTTTTTAAATTTTCGTTTGTTTGTTTTTTAACTTTTATGTTCTTGGATATTTTCCCATCGGCCCTGGTTCCTCCAATGAAAACAATGGTAAGCCTCTCTAAAACGGGATGCCATATCTGCAATTTCTTTTGAACGGCTTTTCTAGTATAAAATGATTACTTTGTGGTTGGCTAATTTTTCTCTGTCACAGGGCAAATTTGAAAGTTTATGAAGTATATACTCAACCAACAACATAGCCAAGGCTCAGTTATACTTTCGTATATGTGAGTCCTATCACTGCTGAACTGAGATCATACCACGGGGCTCTGAAGAGACTGATAGGATTAGAGGACCTTTACAAAACCAGAACTTCTAAAAACTAAACTAGATGCCCTTACCCTAGCAGAGACTTAGCATTTTCAGAACTGCTCAAAGTATCAGGGGTCCAAATCTCATCAGGATGTAGCTGATAGTCTGTCTTCACTCAACTTTGTTGTTGTGATTCTAGGCACATGGCAAAAGTATTATGGATTAGTTTAAAAAATTGTGTTGGTACTCACGTGTATGCATGTACTTGTACACATGTGGGTTGTGCGTGTGTATTCTGAGAGTTACCTAGAGAAACATTCCATTTGCAAATGACAAAAGTGAGCCACAAAAAGATAATATAATTGCTGAATTAAAATTAATAATACATATAATTAATGGTTTAGTAAACCAGTGACATAATCCCATTGTCTTCTGAACTTGGTATTTTATTTATTTATTTTTTTTAATCTTGAGAGAGAGTGAGAGAGAGAGCAGGAGCAGGGGTGGGGGCTAGGAAAAGAGAGAGAGGGAGAAGCAGACTCCCTGCTGAGCAGGGAGCCCCACACAGGGCTAGATCCCAGGACCCTGAGATCATCACCTGAGGTAAAGGCAGACACTTAACCGACTGAGCCACCCAGGCACCCCTTGATATTTTAATATTAATTATATGATTCAACTTGCTGTTTTACTCACATAAAAGCTCTGAAAATTTTATTGTCTTTGGCTCATTAGTTTGATCTCAGAATTTTGAAACTAAACTAAAAGCTGTGAATCAATTTTCTTTTTTTGACTTTGGATAAAACTTACATTAATTTCAATTTTTACACCATGAATACAATCCAGCATTGGCATCATCAGGTTATGACCCAGGTTACGACTTTAGGATTGAGTATGTTTCTAATACAATTCATCTTAATTTTTTTTTTTTTTTTTGAAACAGGGTAGGAAAGTGCTAGCTCCTGGGTTAGAATGGTAGTTCTGTGTTGTTACTGACTAATGATGGGAAACTAACCAAGTCACAATTTCTGTGAGTCTCAGTTGTTTTACTAATAAAATAAGAATCACACTAATGAGTACCAAGGCCCATCCCAGTTTTTAAACTCTATGATTCTTTTTTTCAACTAATAGTTAAGGTTTAGATTATCTGATGAATGCAAAATATAACATGTCTTTACTTAAAAATTAATATAATATATAATTTCTTGAATTAATAAATTCAAGAAACTTAACTGTGAGAGAATATTTGAGTTGAGGGTTAGAAAGATTCCTTTCAAATACTTCATACTATGAGTTAAATTCAAATAACTACTTCAGAAACTTTTATTTTTGAGGAACTGCTCGGAAGAAATAATTTTGTTAAGTAGAGGCGGATGACAAAGATTTTAAAATCAGAAAGATCTCAATTCAAATCCTGTGTTCATGGCATCATCTTGGGTAAATTATATCATCTCCTAGGCCTCGGTATCTTCATCTCTAAGGTAAGGATAATATGTACCTCCTAGTGCTGTTGTAAAGGTCAATGAGACATAAAAGGCATCTACCAGGTGGCTGGTACAGGGTAAACATTCAAATATAACCTACTTCTTCTTTTTCCTTTCCAAAAGTCTTTGTACTAAGGGCAAAAAATCCTTATTTTAGTAGAAGCAAGAGTGAAATCAATAGGCTGTGAATCTCCTGAGTGTAGGAAGGCAATATTTCATTGCAGTTACCAGTGTGCAATTTAGGGTCTTACAGACTTGCATGCAAATTCAAGCTCTGTGTTACCTTTGGGAGCATAGGCAATTTATTTAAGTTCTCTGAGATGCAGTTTTTCATCTGTAAATTGGTTATTATGAGGCTTAAAAGAGAGACACTGTGGAATAGTATCTATATCACATCATTAGAACGTAATAAATCAAAGCTGTTTGTATTATGCTTATGCTTATATTCTCCACACTTGAAACAGTGACTGGAAGAAAGAAGGAAATCAATGAATATTTCTGAAGGAATGACTAACAAATGATTGTTCCTTGGTTGATGAACAACACTGATAATCTCTGTGTCTTCTGGGAGCAAGGCAGGCCCTGGAATCCCACAGCTTCCTATGGAAGGCATGTCATTTTCAAAGACATCTTTCTTGACATGAAAACAATGCCATGTAAACCACTTGTGTTCTTTTTATGGAACCAGCTGGGGATTCCTCATGTTTTTTGCTCTTAGTTAGAAAAATCTTCCATGACATTTTTCGTGGGTGTGCCCCTGATTGTCTATAGCCCAACACTAGGGAAATTGGTGATGGTTGGGGGTGGATATGGCTAAAAACTTTGGGAAATCTGAAATAAAGGTTACATCAGTCGCACTGGGTATTCTTTAATTGGTTCCACAAAAAAGATCTTTAAATTGTTTACTCTTATAAACATAGGTTAAGAAATACTAGCACTTCATTAGATTTAAACAGCAACAATGACAAAATGACATTAGAGTATTTATACTTTGATAGGTATGTTCCTTTAGAATCCAAAAATATGAGTTCTATTATTAGAACATTTAAAATAAAATTATATCATAATTTTAGGCTGACATTTAAAAAACAACCTGTGAGCTCCCTCTGCTGGATCTTCAGACTGTAAGTGCCAGAAACAATTTTAGTACCTTATAGCTACCTCATCAATTGGATTAATCATGGTGAGGAGATTAACACAAAGAAGTGATGAGGTTCCATTTCCAAATCCATACTAAAAGAGTTTGCCAAATAAACTGAAATATTTTTTCCATTAATATTAAAAAATAAGCACTTTATTTTGTTTCATTTCAAGTAGGAGACAGCAGATTTTTTGTTTTATGTTTTTAAAAGGAGGCACAGACTTTCTTCAGGGAAGGGTCACATGTGGTCCATGGTGCCTGTTGCCAGGGTAACCATGTCCTCTGTCTATACATGTCAAGGCCAGTTGCTTCGTTTGGAGACAGACGCAAAGGTAATAAGAGTCAGGTCAAAAGAAACAGAAAATGCAAATTATGATGCTCACACTGCTTCAGAAAAATTCCAATGTGGTTATCCTGCAACTCAACTTAGAAAAGCTTCCACTATAATAATGAATTTCTTTAAATTTTATTCATACTACTGTCTACTTAAAAAAATATGTTCTGGTAAATATATGAGCACTTTATGCCTTTGCATTGGGGACTTTATTTACTAAACTTGGAAGGAGATGTGAGGACAAAATGTTCTTCAATAAAATTAGAACTTCTCTCTTTTGAGAGTCATAAAACATTTATCCAAAACTCTATAAAAATATTACCCCTTTTAGTTTATACAGTATTTATGAATAAGGGTCTTCTTCCTTTTTTTTTTTTTAAATGTCCAATGAAGATACTGCATTTACAAACTGTTTGCTGAAGGAAGGCTATAATTAGTATAAAGAATACTGAACTCCCCTTTGAGAATGGCAAGTTATTGGTTTACTTTGTTTGTTTATATGAAGTACAGAAATAGAACTTACTGCAGAAGACTGGAGTCTGATCTATTAATTTAGTGTAGATTTTTATAGTGGGATGCACAATAAATATACAAGTCAGTTCTCAGGTATTCATGAAAAAACACTATTTTGTCAAGTTTCATGGACTTCACACTATTTACTTTTTATTATAAAATTTCCAAACCCATAATTTTTTTTAAAAAACCTTACTTCATAAATATTGATAGTGGTTTCCATTTCAAAAATAGCCACAAATACATCCATATATTTAAATTGACCTCTTTCATAATATCTCTAGAAAGGTAACCAAAACAATTCCTTAAGTTGAAAAGTCCAAGTTACTAGCTACAAGGATGATATAGTTCCTTGTTTTGCTTGTAAAGGTTAAGCACATATTTCCCCAAAGTCTTCATTTTTCATTTTCTCTCTTACAGTACATTATGTTACTGGAAATTTCAAAAAATCTTCATCAAAAAGGAGTTGCATAGCCATTACTTCCTTTCCTGCAGGGTTTCCCCTTGGGTCTATCTCCAAAAGGAGTTGGAGGAGCTAAGGAGAAAAGATGTATGTGGTGAAATATACGAATGCAGAATGAACTATAATAGTCTTTTTTCATTTAAGATTTATTTATTTTAGAGTTTTAGACAGAGAGAAAGAGAGCAAGCGAGCAGAGGGAGGGCAGAAGGAGAGAGAGAGAATCTCAAGCGGACTCTCTGCAGAGTGCAGACTCTGATATAGGGCATCTCATGACCTGAGCTAAAATCAAGAGTTGGACGCCCAACCAACTGAGCAACCTAAGTGCTGCCCTAAGACAGAGTGTCTTGCAGAAACTGTGACCATATGCTCCATTTTACTGGAGACAATCTTGGTTGATGCTTATTTTTCTGGCATTATTAACTGTGATTTCATTCTCAAAAATGTCTGCTTTCAATGATAAATTATATGACTATCCTATTTACAGTATAAAGATTTCTGACTGCACTACCATTTGTTTTCTAGAATATCATTTCTAAATGTGTATTTACCTGAACTTTAATCTCTCCATATATCAGAAGTTGTTCGGTTGTCTGAGAAATGCTGCATTCTATAGGCAATAGTCTTCTTGGTGAGTCTAAGATGCATTCATACATTTAAGGCTGCTCAATTTTGCTTACTTCAAAAATTCTGAAATTTTTGGACTATCATCAGCCCCCTCATATTTTTGCACAATGCTTATTAATAAAATGAAACATGGAGCTATAACTATCCATAGTTACATGAGCACTGAAATAATATGCAACGTGAAGCTGTAACTATCCACAGTTACAAGAGCACTGATTTCTAATTAGCACAGGATACTATTCATATACTATTCCTACACTTATTTTACCCCACACCATCTGATGAATTAAAATTGTGGGGAAACAAAGGTATGCACCATTAGAATGCCAGCTGCACAAATTCTGCTTGAGAATATCAAGGGTGCTCTAATTTAAAGTAAAAAGTATTCATAAAGTTCATGTCTACAATGCTTAGTTAGATATTAGGTTGCATCTCCCCACAACATTCCATTGAATCCAGTTCTTTATTTAGTCCTTATGTTCAAAGCACTAGTTACACACTGCTTCAGGATGCAAAACAGAAACTGTTATATCCAGGGACTTAGAGTAGGTAAGAGAATCCTCCATTCCTGGTATGACTTACTCTGTTCATTTTTTCCCATACCTCTCATAGGTTTCTAACATGCGATGTAATCTTTAATTGATTTTACCAACTCTTTATTTTCCATCTTCTGAACTAAAATGTAAATTCCTTAAGAGTAAATGTTTTGTCTCTTTTATTCGAAGAGACTTTATTTTGTTTCTCTTAATTTACCTCAAACATTAAAAATAACAGCACAAAGTCTAGGCTTAATCAATTTATCTTGAACAGGTTAATGAATAAATGAACTCCTTAAGGGAATCCTTAGTCATGGAGCTTAGCTCATTTTAGGCATGATTTCCGACAAATGAAGAAATAAAGGTGCAAATGCATGAGAAAACAGGTATGTAGGGTGGATCTCAGAGAAATACATAAGACTGCAAAGGTATGCTAAGAATGGAGAAACTTGAATGTCATGTTAATGGCTTGGTTACCACATATTGTGCAATTACTATGGGTCTTGTACTATGTCCGGAATAATATCAACATATATTCCTATAACAAACCCAAAAGGTAAGTATTATTTACCCCCTATTTTAAATGAGAAAACAGAATCTCATGAGGGTTAAATAACTTGTCCTAAATCTTATGAACTGGCAATGAAGTTAGTCAAATCTAATAACCGGCTGACTCCAAGACTTATGTTCATTATATTGTCTTTCATTAGGCTGTGGAAAACCATAAAGATAAGTAAGCAGTGGAATAAAGTCTTTGCCTCATGTTTTTATAGATAACTGCCATCACTATAAGTGAGAGATTATATAATAAAAAATTGAATATGAGATTTTAGTAGGAGCTGGAGTTCCAGCTCTGGAACTAAGAATTCAGAAAGAATTCACAGATTCCAGAGTTGTGATGTCCAAGAGAGTGGCTACTAGCCTCATGAGACTACTGAATGCTTGAAATAGGACGAGTCCAAACTGGCATATGCTCTAAGAGTAAAAGATACAGATGGTACCCCCCCAAATATAAAATATTTCATTAATGATTTTAACTTATTATATGTTAAAATGATGACACTGTGGATATGCTGAGCTAAATAAAGTATATTAAAGTTAAATTAATATGTTTCTTTATTTTTTATAAGGTGGCTACTAGGAAAATTATACATGTGTCTTGCATTAGATCTCTTTTAGACAATTCTATTCCATAATAATAAAGGAGGCTCTTGAATTCTTAATCAATCATGGGGGAATAGCTTAGAATAAGTAGGCCAAGAAAAGAATCTTGAGAGAAACCTACATTTAGGAATCAGGTAAAGAAGGAAGATGTAGTAAAGGAGACTAGGAAGCTGATTGAAGATGACAGTATCAAGAAGTAAACTTGGCTACATGTTGCAGAAAGGTCACGGAGGAGGACAACAGAGTAGAGGCTGCTAGATTTGATAATAAGGAGCTTGTTTTTAGGACTCTTCAGAGTGGTTGTGGGAAAAGCTGGTTTTAAGAAAGGGGTAGAGGTGGGACTCAAAATACATACCATTTAAGTAAATGGATGATATGACCATGTTAGTTTAATGGAGGGAAAGAGATGAAAGATTCAAAAGGAAGAGAAGATCTTTGCCCTGGCAAAGTCCCATCATCAATTCTTGAAAAGTAACTCACCTAAGAAAAGATTCAGTATATTTTTCCATTGAAGCTACAGGGAAGGAATGGAAATTCAGGAATTCACATCATTTTACTTCCCATAGTCTCTGAGATGAAAGAGATAAGGTTATAGTCTGAGAGTCAGAAGGTTGAAGCTCAATTTGTGATCTTGAGAAGCGTGAGAAGGGTTTGGAAAAAACATAGCAGCATATCATCACTAAGGAATGACAGGAGATTGGGAAGTGAGCAGTGAAAAGCCAATGGAGTTTGGATAGCATAAATACTCAGAAGCATCTGTTGACACAATGATGTTGCTTTCTCCAGCAGAGCTAAACTTTCTGAGGTTTACCCAGGATTAGAAATTGACAAAACAAGTGTGAATGAAAGACAAACAGCTCCTTCTGTTGCTCCTGTGAGGTTAAACAAAATTGTAAACATGATGCCCCGATTAGTTTAAAAGAAGCTTCCAAAGCCAGGAGGGGAGATTTTAGAGGATGGAAGGGAGTCAGTCCCATTTTGCTGCAACGCATTTTCTTCATCTGCCAACTGATCTCACAGGCATTTATGAGGTGCCAGCTCATCCTTGGGGGGTTCCAGTCAGCTGGTGATTTTCTCTGGACTGCCTACCATGTGGACTTCAGGCTAGCACCAGCCACAGAGACAGCTTTCAGGGACTTTACCCAGCACCCACAAGTCAATTTTCTGTAATTAATCCTTTAATTCACATGATAGAGAAAGAGAGAGAGAGGTAATCTTCCTACTGTTCCTCCTTCTCTAGTTGAATCCTAACTGATACAAAATTAAAAGCCTAGAAAAAAGATGACAAAACCATGGAGTTCAGGAAAAAGAGATTTCTTTTACACATTCATTTATCAATTTATTCTAGGTGCCAAAATCATATGTCATATAAGATATGAGTCTTGACAAGCATTCATTAAACCAAACAAGTAAAATAAAACTGTCTGCATGAAGTAGAGAGGGGGGTTCAAGGCAGGGATGATCATTCTGCTTGGCTGGATTTCAAAGGCATGCTGACTTGAGAGTATGGTTTATTGTCTACATCATACATTAGAACAAGAACAAAACCAATTTCTCCTTTGGCCCAAGATACTGAACAAGAAGTAAAAGGTGAAACTGATGCTTAGAAATGATTTTCAAGAAATGGTGTGGGATCTTGATGTCCACCTCAGACATCACCTAGTCATTATCACTCCAAATCAGCTTATTCTTTCATATTCCATGAACAGTAATTTCCAAGTTCCTCAAACACAAATCTCTGCAATATTCTCTACTCTTTTTCCCCCCAATTTCTTTTAGCACCATTACCATCTTGCTGCCCACTGCTACTGCCTCCTTAAGTGACTACCAAATCCTGTTATTTCTATTTCAGTATCATCTCTTGCATAAATACCTACCCTCCTTAGAAACTCTGTTGCTACTGCCATAAATAAGGCCATCACTGCTGCTCACCTGGGCATTTTCACGAGCCTTCTAATGGGTATTTCTGTTCCCAAAGCTCCCACAAATCAGGCCTAGTCATTTTCTTGCATAAATATCGCTGAACCTCTTCTAGATATTTCAAACTCCTTATCACAATACCTTTTCATTTGAGGCTCTGACAAGCATTTTCTACATTTCCCATCACTTCTCATCATTTATCTCTAATAGACGTCTGCTGGTCATTCCTAAATGACACCATTCCTTCCAGAACTTTGTGGCTTTGTGTGTACTGTTTCTTGGCTTAGAATGCCCCTACAACCTTCTACTTGTGATAAATGTCTCTTAATTCTTCAAGACAGGTTCAAGTTCTCCATCAGGCATACACCTCCTTGACCCCAGAGCAACACATGTGAATCCTTTTTGACACAAATTTCATGTTAAATAATAATTATTAATTTATATAGATGCTTTTCATTTTGATACTGTCATCTCCTGAGGGCTATAATAGCATATATTAGTAATGCTCTAGCCAGCACACAGGAATGGCTTCAGAAAAGTTTATTAAACAAATGAATTAATGAATTAATTAATGGATATCACAGAGAACCATATTTCAAATGGAGGTTTACAACTATTGTGCAGGCCCTCAGCCTATCCCACAGAAAACTATTTCATCTATCAAATAAAATAGTGTAAGAGTATAAATATCTTTCCCAAATACTCCTTCTTAGAACTTCAGTTGTAAAAAAAAAAAAAACAAAAAAAAACACAGTATTTCATCCACTTAATAACTTAGACCTATATTGTGGCCTGCCCCAGAAAACTAATCACAATTTTTATACTATTATTTCTATAGTTAAGAATATTCCTCAGTTTACGAGAAGGGCCACTCCAGAAATCAGAGTTCTCCACCTACAGCCATGCCATCTGCTTGGTAAATAGGGAGAAAGACATGGAGGGAAGAATGTCAGAAACAATGTTTATTTTCATTTCACAAGGCACGGCTGCTGGGCCCTGGCATACAGTGAGAACATAAGCCTATGTTTGGAGGTATACAACTTCCCTCACCATAATCAAGACTACTTTCAGGCTATGTCAGAGAAGTCAGAGAAATGGGATTCACAGAACAGCTCCTACTCTCTAGAGTATCTCTTTCTGCCTATATATTCTAATGCCAGCTGCAATATTAACTTTAAACCATGGATATTTATAACTCTGGTTACTAATATTTTAAGAAGTCCCTTTGGATCTTAAATTATCAGAGAAATCACTGAATAAAATACTCCTGAATATCTCAATAACAGCAGCATTTTCATCTAAGCAGTCATTTGACAAACTTTGGTTGAATGCTTGCCATGTGCTAGCCAATGTACTCAACACTGGGAGTAGAGATAATTCATAGTCTTATGAACAAATTATCAGCCAATAAAATTTTATTATACATGAAGTTATATGTAGAAGTGGCAAAAATAGACTATTTCTGCCCTCATGTTTACTTGCTAGCGGGGAAAATGTGTATGATTATAATGTGATTATTTTTCAATAACTAAGTGTGTTTAAAGCATTTCAGAACCGTAGGGAGGGAGTTCCTTATCCAGATGAGGGAGAAATGAAGGTGGACAAATTTTAAAAAATGACCCCCAGGGGATGCCACCAAGATGGTGACATAGGTTATTCTTGACTTCAACACCCCCCTCACACACACACATACAAGAAAAATAATTAACATCTATTCAGGAACAAGACAGCACTGACAGACTCCTAGATCATGGGAGTGAGGCTGAACCACCTCCTATACCACAGAGACCAAGACACTGGATTTGAAGGGTAAGAGAAGTGGCTACACATTGACCACACTGCCCCTTTTCCAGGCCACTGCAGTATCATATGGAAACAGCTGTCCTGAGCCTTCAGTTCCTCCAGTGGGAAAAGAGAAGCCACAGGGACAACCAGTTCCCCTGGCATTGTGAGTCACTTCTCAGTAGTCCCTACTTAGTTGTTGCACCATGGAGATTGCAGGAGAATCCTCATGGCTCAACTGCTGAGAAAGTGACTGTGATGGAGAAGGGGGGAAACCTGCAACAAGCAGCACATGGATCTTGGCAGAGACCAGGGCCCAAGTAGTAGCCCCAACCAGCATGTTTGCTTGCCTGCTGAACCAAGGTGGGGGTGCACTCTGAACAAAGAATGTCATAGGGTGTATATCTGTCTGATTTGGACTGAAAAACAAGGGGGTTTGCTGTACCTAAAGCCACATTTGCCTATTACATGGCAAGAAACTGACCACCTGTTGGGGAGAGTGTCTTCCAGCCCTTTCTATCTAAGCAGAAGGACTGGTGACAACTCCTGGAAGCTGTGTAAATCACCATGCTTAAGCCAAGAGACAAGCAGGCAGAGTGACTGCCCCCACAGCAAAGCTAGTACCTACCACAGAGCACTCCTGTGCTTTGCATGGACAGAAGAATTAATTCATAGCCAAGGGTGAGGGTAGCTCCCACTCCCTCCTAGCAGGACTGTCTGTTTGGGAAATTGAGTAGTCTAGAGAGGCCCCACCCATTCTCTCTAAGGCATGAGGGCTGAGACAGCCTCATATTGGAGAATGTCTTCTAGCACCATCTGACCAGAATGCCTGGAAACAACTCCTGGAAGCTGTGCTGTCCTACTTGACTCAAGTCAAGAGGCAATAGTTAGCAGAACAAAGCCAGTGCTCTACTGTATCAGGGAACTTGGGGTGCAAGTCAGCTTGAGTTCAAGACAGCAAAGAGCTTTACTGACTTTAGAGCTGCTTCTCCCACTGCACCTGGACAGAGAATCTAATTCATAGCCCAGCTCATTGCAGAATAGAGCCTTCAGCCTGTCTAATCAGGAAACCTAACCAGAGACACAGGAAGAGGCACAGCTCATTCACTAGCCCTACATACAGTAACACTTAGACACAGCATATACAGGGCTTTCCTCATTTAAGGACAAAACTGGTGACATGACTTGACCAGAGAATTCAGTGCATAGTTTGACCTGAATTGGGTCCCTAAATAACAAACCACAAAGGCCCTGAGTCCTATCCTGCTGCATTGCCAGGGCAGGGAAGCTAATTCATAGCTCCAACTATTACTGAATATAGTATCTAGTCCTGACTAGCTGTAAGCCTGAATAAAAAATATGGGCAACTATGGAACCCATCCCTTACTTGGGTAGGGAACCAAGTCAGCAGTCCTAGCCAACTGTTCTCAGTCAGTGTAACACGCCCCCTCCCCAATCTCTGTCCTTAAAGTTCACACAGTTGCCTTGCCCCCAAACAGAACATGATAGCAGACTTCACCTGCCCAAGGACATTACCAGTAGATATACCTAGAAACACAAAAAGGGCCAACAGGTGAAGAACCATCTCTGCCAAAGCAAACTTACAAAGTCTGGAATAGGAGCCCAATTACTCAAATGCACAGATACCAATATAAGGAATCAAGGATCACAAAAAGCAGGTAAATATGACACCACCAAGGGAAATTAGTAAAGCTCCAACAACTGACCTTAAATAAATGGACCTCTATGTACTGGGAGACAAAGAGATCAGAGCAATCCTCTTAAAGAGGTTTAGTGAACTCAAAGAAAACAAAAACAGACAACTAAACAAAATTAGGAAAACAATGCATGACCAAAATGAAAAGTTCAACAAAGAAATAGCAATCATCAAAAAATAAGTAAGAAAGAGAGAAAGAAAAGAAAAGAAAAAAATCCTTGAGCTAAAAATATAACTGAACTCAATAAGTTTCAAAAGTAGACTCGAGTGTGCAGAAGAAAGAATCAGCAACCTGGAAGATAGGACATTGGAAACTGCTGACTCAGAGGACCAAAAAAAGAGTAAAGAAAACCTAAGGTACACAATTGACACACAATGAGAAGAAACAGTATTTGTATTATAGCAATTCCAGAAGGGGAAGTAAAAAGAAAGGGATAGAAAATATATTTAAAGCAATAATGACTAAACTTCCTAATCCTAAAAAGAAAAATGGGCATCCATACCATGAGATCTAAAGAATCTCAAACAAGTTGAACCCAGATGGAGCTAGATCAAGACACATTATAACCAAACTGTGAAAATCAAAGGCAAAGAATTTTAAGATCAGTAAGAGAAAAGAGAGAAGTTAAAAATAAGGGAAACCCAGGTGGATTTCTCAACAGATAATTTTCAGGACAGAGAATGAATAACATATCCAAATACTGAGAAAAGGTAACTGCCAACCAAGAATTTTGTGCTCAATAAAGCTATCCTTCATAAATTAAGGCAGTATAAAGGCTTTCCCCAACAAACAAAAGCTGAGGAAGTTCATTACCACCAAACCTGCCTTACGAGAAGTGAGTTCTTTGCATGGAAGTAAAACAAAAACAAAGACAAAACAAAATAAAACAAAAAACACTGATAACATCATAAATACATTAAGAGGTAGTATAAATATCACTGGTAATGGTAAATATATAATCATATGTAGATTCTATAATATGGTAATTGTGGTCCATAATTCACTTACAACTCTACTTTAAATTTTTAAAAAATGAATGCAGTAAAATAGCCATAACTGCAATAATCTGTTACTATTACATACACACACATTAACACACACACACACACACACACACACACACACATACAAACATGTAGGTTGTAACAGTAATAACCTAAAAAGTAAGTGGAAGAAATAAAAATGTAGTGTTTACTAATTCTACTAAAGTCCAGTTGTTATCAGATTAAAATAGGGTGTTATAAGTTTAAGATATTTATGTAAGCCTCATGGTAACCACTAGGGAAAATCTTGCAGTAATAACACAAAAGAAGTGACAAAAAAGTCAAAATATACTGATACCAAAAATTATCAAAACACCAAAATACAGCAGAATAAGAAACAAGGAACAACAGATCTACAAAACAACCAGAAAAAAATTCACCAAATAGCAACAGTAAGTACTTACCTATTGATAATTACCTTAAGTATAAATGAATTAAATTATCCAATTAAGGCACAGAATGACTGAATGTATATAAAAACAATATCTAATAATATGTTGCCTATAAGAGACTCACATTGCCTTCAGAGATACACATGGACTGAGAGTGAAGGAATGGGAAGAGACAATTCAAGCAAATGAAACCAATAAAAAAAAAGAGTAACTATACTTTCATCAGACAAAATAGATTTTAAGTAAAAAATGGTAAAATGAGACAAAGAAAAAAAAAAGTCATTATATAATTATAAAGGAATTAATAATTCAAAAAGATCTAACAATTGTAAATATTTATGTGTCCAACACTGAAGTACCTAAATACATAAATCAAAAGCTGCCAAGGACTAAAAGTGAAAATAAATAAAGAGCAATACAATAATAACTGAGGATGTCAATATCCCACTCTTAAAAATGGATAGATCATCCAGAGAATAAATAAGAAAATAGTGGACTTTAACAACACCAAACACCAAATGAACCTCACAGATATATAAAAAACATTCTACCCAACAATAGGAAAGCAATATTCTTCTCAAGTGCACAGAGAACATTTTATAGGATAGATCTACTTACTAGGCCACAAAATAAGGCTTAGCAAATTTAAGAAGACTGAAATATCAAGTATGTTCTCTGACTACAATTACATGAAACTAGAAATAATAGGAAGAAAACTGCAAAACTCACAAACACATGGAAATTAAACAACACTCTCCAGGTTGGTTCAACATCTGCAACATCGGCAACATCTGCAACATCAATAGATGTTAAAAAAGCATTTGACAAAGTACAGCATCCTTTCTTGATCAAAACTCTTCACAGTGTAGGAACAGAGGGTACATACCTCAGAATCATAAAAGCCATCTATGAAAAACCAATAGCAAATATCATTCACAATGGGGAAAAACTAAGAGCTTTTCCCCTAATGTCAGGAACATGGCAGGGATGTCCACCGTCATCACTGCTATTCAACATAGTACAGAAGTCCTGTCCTCAGCAATCAGACAACAAAAAGAAATAAAAGGCATCCAAACTGGCAAAGAAGAAATCAAACTCTCATTCTTTTCAGATTACATGATACTTTATGTGGAAAACCCAGAAGACTCCACACCAAAATTGCTGGAACTCATACAGAAATTCAGTAAGCTGTCAGGATATAAAATCAATGCACAGAAATCAGTTGCATATCTATACACCAACAACAAGATAGAAGAAAGAGAAATTAAGAAGTTGATCCCATTTACAACTGCACCCAAAACTATAAAATAACTAGGAATAAACCTAGCCAAAGAGGCAAAGAATCTGTCCTCAGAAAACTATAAAGTACACATGAAAGAAATTGAGGAAGACACAAAGAAATGGAAAAGTATTCCATGCTCATGGACTGAAGAACAAATATTGTGAAAATGTCTAAGCTACCTAGAGCAATCTACACATCTAATGCAATCCCTATCAAAATACCATCCACTTTTTTCAAAGAAATGAAACAAATAATCCTAAAATTTATAAATGGAACCAGAAAAGATCCCAAATAGCCAGAGGAATGTTGAAAAAGAAAACCAAAGTTGGCAGCATCACAATTCCAGACTTCAAGCTTTATTACAAAGCTGTCATCATCAAGACAGTATGGTATTGGCACAAAAACAGACACATAGATCAATGGAACAGAACAGAGAGCCCAGAAATGGATCCTCAACTCTACGGTCAACTAATCTTTGACAAAGCAGGAAAAAACGTCCAGTGGAAAAAAGACAGTCTCTTCAACAATGGTGTTGGGAAAATTGGACAACCACATGCAGAAGAATGAAACTGGACCATTTCTGTACACAACACACAAAAATAGACTCAAAATGGATGAAAGACCTAAGTGTAAGACAGGAATCCATTGAAACCCTTGAGAACATAGGCACCAACTTCTTCCACCTCAGTCACAGCAACTTCTTCCTAGAAACATTGTCAAAAGCAAGGAAAACAAGGGCAAAAATGAACTATTGGGACTTCATCAAGATCAAAAGCTTTTGCACTGCAAAAGAAACAGTCAACACAACGAAAAGACAACCGACAGAATGGGAGAAGATATTTGCAAATGACATATCAGATAAAGGGCTAGGATCCAAATATCTATAAGGAACTTGTCAAATCTCAACACCCAAAGAACAAGTAATCCAACCAAGAAATGGGCAGAAGACGTGAACAGACATTTCTGTAAAGAAGACATCCAGATGGCCAACAGACACATGAAAAAGTACTCAACATCACTCGCAATCAGGGAAATATAAATGAAAACCACAGTGAGATACTACCTCACACCAGTCAGAATGGCTAAAATTAACAAGTCAGGAAATGACAGGTGGTGGGAAGATGTGGAGAAAGAGTAACCCTTCTACATTGTTGGTAGGAATGCACACTGGTAAAGCTACTCTGGAAAATAGTATGGAGTTTCCTCAAAAACTTGAAAATAGAGCTACTCTATGACCCAGCAATCACACTACTGGCTATTTACCCTAAAGATAAAAATATAGTGATCCAAAGGAGCACATGCACTCAAATGTTTATAGCCGCAATGTCCACAATAGCCAGACTATGGAAAGAACCTAGATGTCCATCAGCAAGTGAATGGATAAAGAAGCTGTGGTATTTATACACAATGGAATACTATGCAGCCATCAAAACACCTGTAATCTTGCCATTTTCAACAACATGGATGGAACTACTGGGTATTATGCTAAGCAAATTAAATCAGCCAGAGAAAGAAAATTATCATATGATCTCTCTGATATGAAGAATTTGAGAGGCAGGATGGGGGTTTGTTGGGGGAAGGGAAGGAAAAATGAAACAAGATGGGACCAAGGAGGGAGACAAACCATAAGAGACTCTTAATCTCAGGAAACAAACTGAGGGATGGGGCAATGTAGAGATAGGTTGGCTGGATGATGGACATTGGGCCTCCCCAATGTCCATGTGCTATGGTGAGTGCTGTGAATTGTGTAAGACTGATAAGTCATAGACCTGCACCCCTGAACCAAATGATACATTATACGTTAATAAAAATTTTTAAGAAATAAAAAAGAATTCTCAATTAAAAACAAAACAAAACAACAAGAACACTCTCCTGAATAAACAATGGATCAAAGAAAATATTAAAAGGGAAATAAAAAAGTTTCTTGGGATAAATGAAAATGCAAACACAGTATAGCAGAACTTGTGGGATACAGCAAAAGTAGCTCTAAAATGGTAGTTTATAACAATAAATGCCTGCATTAAATAGCAAGAAAGATCACAACTAAACAACCTAACCCGTGCATTAAGGAAAAGAAAAACAAACTGAACCCAAAATTGGCAGAAGAAGAAGAAAAAGAAAAAAAAAGATTGGAACAGAGATAAATGAACTAGGGAACAGAAAAACAATAGAAAAGATTAACCAAACTAAGATGGTTCTTTGAAAACATAAAATTGACAAATCCTTAGCTAGACTAATGAAGAAAAAAAGAGGAAGGACTCAAATCAACAAAATTATAAGTGAAAAAAGAAACATTACAACTGATACCACAGAAATTCAAAGGATCATAAGAAGCTACTATGAAAAACCATATGCCAAAAAACTGGACAACTTAGAAGAAATAGAAAAATTCTTAGAAACAAAAACTTATCTAAACAAACTCAGAAATAGAAAATCTGAATAGATCAATTACAGTAAGAAGACTGAATCAGTTTCAAAAATCTCATGCCCAGAGAAATGCTCATGCCCAGATGGCTTTACTGGTAAATTTTACCAAACATTTAAAGAAGAACAAACACTAATCCTTCTCCCAAAGAATCAAAGATGAGGGAACACTCCCAAACTCATTTCACAAGGCCAGCATTGTCCTGATACCAAAACCAGAAAATGGTATCAGTAGAAAAAAAACTACAGGCCAAATCCTTGATGAATACAGATGTAAAAATTCTCAATAAAATACCAGCAAACCAAATTCAGCAGCATATTAAAAGGTTCATATATTATGATCAAGTGGGATTTATCCCTGGGATACAAGGATGGTTCAATACCAACCCATGTGATAGATCACATTAATATAATTAAATAAAATTATCATATGACTATCTCAACAGACACAGAAAAAAGTATTTGACAAAATTCACCATCCATTCATAAAGAAAACTCAAAAAATTAGCATAAAAGAATCATATCTCAACATAATGAAGGTCATATATGGCAAGGCCACAGCAAATATCACACTCAATGGTGAAATATTGAAAGTTCATTCTCTAAGATCAGAAACAGACAAAGGTGTCCACTCACCACTTCTATTCAACATAATACTAAGAAGCCTAGATAGAGGAATTAAGCAAGAAAAACAAAAGTTATCAGAATTAAAGGAAGAAGTATATTTGTTTGTATTTGCAGATGACATACTTTTATATAAAGAAAATCCTAAAGACTCAACCAAAAACTCTTAAATCTAATTAATAAATTCAAGAAAGTTTCAGGATTCAAAATTAACAACCAGTAGCAGTTCTACAGACAAGTAACAAAAATTCTGAAAAGGACCTAAAGAAATCAACTGCATTTACAATGGCATCAAAAACAATAAAATACTTAGGAATAAATTTAAGTAAGGAGGTGAAAGGTCTCTACTCTGAAAATTATAAGACAATGATGATAGATATTGAAGAAGATGGAAATAATGGGCAGGTATCCTTTGTTTATGGATGGGAAGAATTAATAATGTTCATACGTCCAAAAGCCATCTCTGAATTCAATACAATCCCTATCAAGATTCCAATGGCATTTTTTACAGAAGTAGAAAAAATATTCCCAAAATTATATGGAACCACAAAACATCCTGAAAAACCAAAGCATTCCTGAGAAGAACAAGTCAGGAAACAACATATTTCTTGATTTCGAGCTATACTATACTAAGCTATAGTCATCAAAACAGTATGGTACTGGCATATAAATAATAGATCAATGGAAAAGAATCAAGAGTCTAGAAAGAAACTCAAGAATATACAGTCAGTGGGTGCCTGGGTGGCTCAGTGGGTTAAGCCGCTGCCTTCGGCTCAGGTCATGATCTCAGGGTCCTGGGATCGAGTCCTGCATCGGGCACTCTGCTCAGCAGGGAGCCTGCTTCCTCCTCTCTCTCTCTGCCTGCCTCTCTGCCTACTTGTGATCTCTCTCTGTCAAATAAATAAATAAAATTTAAAAAAAAAAAAGAATATACAGTCAGTACATATTTGACAAGGAAGCCAAGAACACTCAACAGAGAAAAAGACAGTCTTTTCAATAAATGATGCTGGGATAACTGGATATTCACACATAAAAGAATGAAACTGGATCTACATCTTATATCACTCAAAAAATTAACTCAAAATGGATCAAACACTTGAATATAAGATATAAATATCCTAAAAGAAAACATAAAAATAAAATTATTTGATCTGTATCTTGGTAATGATTGCCAGATATGACACCTAAAGTATAAGCAGCAAAATAAAATAAAATAAAATAAATAAGTGGGACTACATCAAAATAAAAAGCTTCTTTTTTTTTTTAAAGAGTTTATTTATTTATTTGACAGAGAGAGATCACAGAGAGAGAGGAAGGGAAGCAGGGCCCCTGCTGAGCAGAGAGCCCGATGTGGGACTCGATCCCAGGACCCTGAGATCATGACCTGAGCCGAAGGCAGCGGCTTAACCCACTGAGCCACCCAGGCACCCTAAAAAGATTCTTCATAGCAAAAACAAAAACAAAATAAACAAAGTGAAAAAAGAAAGATGGAATGGGAAAAATATTTGTAAGCCATATATCTGATAAAGGGTTAATATCCAAAATATATAAAGAACTCATACAACTTAACACCAAAAAAACAAATAAACATACCAAATAACACAATTAAAAAGTGAGTAAAGGACCTTCATAAACATTTCTCCAAAGACTATATATGAAAGGTAAATAGGCACTTGAAGAGATGCTCAACATCATTACTCATTAAGGAAATGCACATTAAAATCACAGTGAGGTATCACCTCACACATGTTTGAATAACCACCAATGAAAAGACAAGACATAACAAATGC
Organism: Mustela nigripes; assembly: GCF_022355385.1. Classification (NCBI taxonomy): domain Eukaryota; kingdom Metazoa; phylum Chordata; class Mammalia; order Carnivora; family Mustelidae; genus Mustela; species Mustela nigripes. Next base: position 167,289,843 of record NC_081559.1, read on the forward strand.
TGGTGTAAATACAGACTAAAGGGAACTCTTGTGCACTGTTGGTGGGATTGTAAGTTGGTACAACTACTACAAAAAACAGAATAGAGGTTCCTCAAAAAATTAAAGATAAAATTACCATATATTCCAGCAATTTTGCTTCTATGAATATACCCAAAGGAAATGAAAGCACTAACTTGAGAAGATATAAAACCCCCATGTTTATAACAGCCTTATTAACAAAAGCCAAGACCTGGAAATAACCTATGTGTGTCCATGATGGATGAATGATGAATGGATAAAGAAGTTGTGATACAGACACAGATACATACACAAAATGGAGTATTATTCAGTCATAAAAAATGAGGAGATCCTACCACCTGAGACAACAGGGATGGAAATTGAAGGCATTATGCTAAGTGAATAAGTCAGAGAAAAACAAATACTGTATGTCTCAATTATATGTCGAATTTAAAAAGAGAAAACCAAACTTCTAGAAAAAGAAATAAAACTTGTGGTTACTAGTGGCTGGCGGTGAGGGGAAGGGAAACCGGTGGAAGATGGTCACAAGGTACAGATTTTCTGCTGTAAGGTAAGTACGAGGGAGGTAATGTACAACATGATAACTATAGCTAACATGGCTGTATGGGATATAGAAAAGAGAGTAAATCTTATTGAGCTCCCATTTCAAGGAGAACCTTTTTTCTGTCTTTTTCCTCTTTTATTTTTTACCATGTCTAGATGAGAAGATGGATGTTATCTGAACCTAGTGTGGTTATTATTTCACTATATATGTTAAATCAAATCATCACGCTATACACCTTAAATATGTACAGTAATGTCAATTATTTCTCAATAAAATGGGGATGGGTGGTATTCTTGCCTTTTAGGATTCCTGTCTTCATATAATCCCTTCTCTATGAGTGTGGATGGGACCAGTGTGATGGTTGTAACCAATACAATATGGCAAAAGTAATGGGATGTCACCTCCATGACTGTAACACTTACGATTTGTGATCACTTCTGTCTTTCTAGCATACGCCTTCTACTGCATTCTTGGCTTATACTCTTTGACAATATAAGAAACCATGTTAGAGACAACCATATGTCAAAGAACTAAGGGCTTCTTCTTACCAATAGCCAACTAGGAACTGAAGGTGGCCTCTAACCAATAACTGAAAAGTAAATGGAACCTCTGTCTAGCAGGCCTCAAAGAACTGAATCCTGACAACTATGTAAGCCTATGTAAGCCAATGTAAGCCAATGTAATCCTGCCAATGTAAGTTTGGAAGTGGATATTCCCCAAGTCTGTTCAAATGAAAACTCAGACTGTTTGGCACACTGGTGGTAGCCTCATAAAAGACAATGAAGCAGGATTCAACTAAGCAATGTCTAGATTCTTGAGTCACAGAAACCATAAATAATAAACAACAACAATAATAAATATCAATGCTTGTTTTTAAGTCACTGAGTTTGTGGTAATATTGTGTAGCAGTAGATAACTTGTACTGCAAGTAAGACATGAAGGAGACTGATGCCTGAATGATGTATTAAAGTATAAGACAAGGGGTGCCTGGATGGCTCAGTGGGTTAAGCCTCTGCCTTTGGCTTGGATCGTGATCTCAGGGTCATGGGATTGAGCCCTGCATTGGGCTCTCTGCTCAGTGGGGAGCCTGCTTCCTCCTCTCTCTCTCTGCCTGCCTCTCTGCCTACTTGTGATCTCTGTCTGTCAAATAAATAAATAAAATCTTTTAAAAAAAAGTTTAAGACAAGTAGCATAAGGTAGTGAAAAGCACTGTAGGCAAACGTGATAGCATAACTAAAAGAACATAAACACGAAGCAGGAGGGTTTGATGATTGCACAAGTATTTCTATGTTCATAAATCACAGGTACAAAGTGTTGAGTGGTGGAAGATAAGGAAGGAGAGGTATTTGAGTAGGGGTTCCACCGTGAAGGATCTTTGGTCTTGCATGTCATATTAATGATTTGAATTTTATCCTACTGATGATATGTAACTACTGAAACATTCAAGAAGTACAGGAACGATGGGGAGTTTTATGGTTTATGTAAGACCACTCTGGAAACTATATGAAGACATAACTTTGACGATTAACAAGAGCTAAAGTTGCCCTCCTGTTGACAAAGTGTTCCCAATGGTAGGTCAAAGCAATAAAAGATGAGGATTGGAACCATGTAAAGAATGGAAAGATGGTAATTAATTTGAGTAACAGCAAGTAAAATCAGCAGAATTTGGGAATTAGTTGGCATAAAGGCATGAAGGGAAGGAAGAAGTCAAAGATAATTATTTGATTTATAATTTGGATAATCATTAGTGATGGTTACATCAACTAGGACAAAGACTGCAGGAAGACAAAAAGCAGTTCCAGGAGAAAAAGATAAATGGAGTTTTTAATTGACCTGAAGCTCGGGGCTGAGCTCTGCATAGAGAAGTAGATCTGAGTCCTGAGCAAGATACTGCCTGAAGTTAAGAGTTAAGATTGACCAGAAACAACAGGAAAGATCAGATCTGTGAGCTGAAGATAGATCTCAAGAGAAAATAGTGGTTAGGGAATATACAGCAGAGAAGATTATAGCAGTGACAAAGTAAGAAGGTTAGAGAAAGAGACATAAGAAAAGTTTTAAAAGCTTGTTAGAAATATCATCTTAGAGGTGCCCGGGTGGCTCAGTCATTAAGTGTCTGCCTTCAGCCCAAGTCATGTTCCCAGAGTCCTGGGATTGAGCCCCTCATTGGGCTTCCTGCTCAGCGGGAAGCCTGCTTCTCCCTCTCTCACTCCTCATGCTGTGTTCTCTTTCTTGCTGTCTCTTTCTCTGTCAAATAAATTTAAAAAAAAAAAAAAAAAAAAAGGAAATTTCATCTTATATTTAAGAAATTCCCTTTATACAATTTGCTTCAGTTGATTTGGACTTGAGCAGACCAGTGTTGAGTATATATGAAACTCCTCTCTCTTATCTCACTTTTCTTCTCCATCTACCTTTCATATGTTTCCCTTAACCAAATTACTTTCTACACTTTTTTGGTAACAGTGGCACCAATTCTTTATAGAGGGTACTAGAAGGGAAGATTCTGGTGGTTAATTCTAGAGGAGGTTCTGATACTTTGAAAGATGTGCTGTGAATAATAACAAGTTGCCTTCAAGGAAATTGCCCTGGCTACTGGAAATCACAGAGAGATTAAGGACAGAGAGCCACTGAGAATTCTTTTTCAGAAAGCAGTTGACCATTATATTTTTCAGGAAAATTGATTTCATAGATAAACAGATAGGTATAACAGAAAGAACACTGGGGTAAAAGAATACCTTGATGTTAGCATTTTAAGAGTATTAAAGGACCAAGATTGGGGATGAGGTAGTAGGAATAGAAAGGAAAAGAGAAACTTTGTATGAAAACATGGCAGAATCTTTTACCACCCTTTGGGCCGTGAGGAAAGGATAAAAAGCTACTTGAATATTTCAGTACCTCTGTGCTGTGATAATATTGATGTGGTTACTGATTGGTGGTTGGAGCAGCAGAAGAAAAAACCGGTTTTCTAAAAATTTACAAGATGGCTTTATAGATGGTTTATTTGCACCAATGATGGGGTAGATAATAGAAGTTAATTGTGTACAGCAGAGACGCAAAGCAAGCAGTTAGTTGAGGAGGTGAAATAACTCCTACAGATCTGAGGCATACCTAGAAAGCATGGTTGGATCCTTTAGCATTAAAAACACCTTCAGAGTTAGAAAGCAGAGACCATTTTGGAAGCTAGAAGGAAGAAACAAAAGAGATAAGCAGTGCCTGTGAAGGTAGGAGAGCAATTAGGACTGCAGAGTTGAATAAAGAAATTTGTTCATTCTTTTGTGCCCTTTTATCTGTTTTCTGAGAAAGGAGACATGATTTAGAGTACATGTCTCACTGTTGAACTCATACAGAATACAGAGGTTATTTCAGTTCACCAGAGGACACAGAACACAAATGTAGCACCAATAAGAGAAGTGATGATAGATTTGAACATGAATTCCCACATGTTACAAGTAAATTTCCTTTTGAGTACAAATCATAGTGTCTGGTTTCAGGAGAAGATTTATTGGCAGCAGTATAAACCCCTGGAAGGTTACTGTCTTACCCAGCTAACAGGGAGAAAAGCATGGATTTATTTTTAGTTAGACATGCTGAATCTTAAAACCACAAAGACGAATCCCCAAAGTTCCTCACACTAAGCAAGACAAGGAATTTATTTTGTGACTTATCAAAAGAACAGTCTTAGATAATTAAACTAAAGTCATTTTACTTGTAAAATTATCTCTCACGATTGTAATGAAGTAATTTTCATTAGGGAGGTGACTTTTTAGAATGTTACACTTTAATTTGATCAGAAAAAATATACATCTACAAAAATATACAATTTTGTTTTGACATTTAAAAAAATATAATTAGCAACTGATATTCCCTGATTGTATCACTAAAACAAATTTAGATTCCAGGGTTCCAACAGTCTCTAAACCTTTTGAAACATTCTTAATCTCTGCCTCTAAACTCTGTTGAACTAAGCTGTCTTGGCAAAGAACGTCTATTTACAAAAATGTGCCATTTCACCATGACGGTTTCTATAAAGAATGATCAAGAAATTCCCTTGTCTTATTTCTAATATTCATCACAAAATTACCATGTCTAAAAAAAATAGAAAAGAAAAGTACTTATATTCAGCTCCTAAGAGATCAACCCAAAGCATACTATTTTCTACCAAAACATATTTAGATCAAGTTGGGAAATTATGGTCAGAATTCCAAATTTTCCATAAGATCATGATTAATTTGATGATTTTAATATAAATGATCAGGTGGATCTGGCTTTTATACATAACCTTTAAAAACTATTCAATTAGGCAGTGGGATTAGAATGAATGTCCTTTTACTACCCTTTTAGTATGCCATGATATTCCATGCTGTAGTGAAAACAGACACTGAAAAGGGTTTCAATTCAGTCTGTCTTTCTTAAATCTGTGTATTACTGCAGTTTTCATGTTCTATAATGCCTAGGATGGTTCCTTCCATAAAGTAGTAAGTATTCATGATATGTTTGTTGAAAGCATCAATTAAGTAGTATCAATATATATTCACCTAGATGTATCCTGGATGCTAAACACTGTGTGTTTGATTCTTAGGCAGACAGTTAAGTACAGCAGAGACTGGATTAATGAATAAGTAGGCATTTATTCTGTTAATTAATTCAAGAAACATAAACTATGTAATTCAAGCTTAATCTTAACTATGGCCATATCATTTATGAAATGATAGCTTTGGGATTTTTTTCTCTGTTGCTCCCTTCAACATTTTATTGTTAGATATACTAACAATGCAATACATATACGGGCCAATTACTTTGAAGTTGTGCCAAAATTTAATATAATTTTCTCCAAGTTTAAATATTTTAAAAAGAGAACACATACTTTCATGAAAGAGGAAATTTAAAATTTTAAAGGTTTAGAAATGTGTCCAAGCAAGTGGTTTTGAAATGTTGCTCTTCGTTATGAAAAAAAAAAAATCCTAATTACACAAACAACTATTTTCTGAAGTTCTGGTAGTATATATTTTAATAGAAGATAGTTAGCAAATCATTTATAATCACTCTCTACAAAGAGTCTCTTTATAGACAACTTATTTATTCCAAGGGAAATTTAGAGCACTCTCAATGCAATTTCATTAGACTAATATCTGTACATACAGATGCTTAGTTTGAGATTTATAAATAATTAAGGGAACCAAAGTTGTTTTTAATTTTTTCCCAATCTTAAAGCAGCCTTGAATTTTTCTAAAGAAATTATTAATAAAAAGAAAGAGAAAATTAGTACAGTTAAATGTGCTTTTGCAAAGGTATTTAAATTATACTTGCCCATAACATTTATATAAAAAATCAGTTTGTAACTTAATTCATGTAAGCTTATTTTGCAGTAAAGGTATAATTCAATTTGATGAGCTATAATAATGAATGAGTTGTATTTCTCAAGTCTTTGTAACAGACTTATAACACCAATTGTAATACTGTAACACACATACACAAAAACTAAAATTACATTAAGTACATAAAAATTATATTAAATATGAATGGCAAGTTTGTATTTAAGCAATTTAAGTATTGTTTAAGTAGTAAAAATTGGACCTGACTGAAAAAAAGGACAGAATAGATTCTCTAGTCTAAGCTCTCAAACATAAAATGTTTCAGAGAAAGTTGAGACATATGTATAATCCAAAAAGCATCAAAAACTGGCATTCTATCCTTGTTTTTTATAATTAAGTAGAGTCAAGAAAATATGAAAAACAGGGGGTGCGTGGGTAGCTCAGTGGGTTAGGGCCTCTGCCTTTGGCTCAGGTCATGATCCGAGGGTTCTGGGACTGAACCCCACATCTGGCTCTCTGCTCAGCAGGGAGCCTGCTTCCCCCTCTCTCTCTGCCTGCCTCTCTGCCTACTTGTGATCTCTGTCTGTCAAATATATAGATAAAATCTTTAAAAAAGAGAAAAAGAAAACATGAAAAACAGGTTTGCAATATTTTCATGTGACTCAAGAGCCATCAAAACTAAATTTAATTCAAAATACAAGCAATCTAAGACATGAATAAGGAAAAGCATATTTAACTTTTTCATTTAAGGTATTCACATGAAGATGGTTGAAATTCTATTAATTCTGGAGAAGGCTCTTATCAAAATAAGCTAGAGCATTAAAGTAAACACAATTACACATATAAGACTAAGATGCAGAAAATTATCTGCCAGGTAATTACTATGTCTAATTCTCACAATCACTCTGAAATGGAATTTAATCATGAAACTAAATGTTGTCTGTTGCTTGTATGGAATGAAAATTACCCTACAACAAATTTTAAAAATATATGGAAAGTAATGAATATTTTTGGATCCTTTAAAATGTCTATAATAGTTCTACCTTCAGGCTTGCTTATGTCAAAGTGACACACACACTCACACACACACATATATATATGTGTGTAATATATATATATATGTGTGTGTGAGTGATATATATGTGATATATATAATTAAACATATGTGTATGCTATATATGTGATATATAATTATACACATATATATGTGTATGAGATGTGATAGATATCATTGTACACACAAATTTGAGATATATTTATACATATATGTATAAATATGTATATATCCCCTTTGTTATAAAGCCACAAACAGAGTCAGAAGGGCAGGAAAGAAGCAAGGGAGGAAGGAAGGAGGGACTTTTACCAAAGCCTTAAACAGAAACCAAACTGGGTCATCAAAGAGGACCATCAGTCCTCTCTATTAAGAAAGGAAATCAATATTTCAAAACCCAAACTACCAATTATAGTAGATACGCTACCTCCTTAAATTTTATTGTTTTATGGATACATAACCAGTCCAATCCTGTCTGTATATATGTTTATAAGTTGTTCCTGCTGTCTCTTATCAACTCCCTCAAACTTTAGTGGTTTAACTACATCATTTTATAAAATCTCACATTTTTGTGTCACAATTCAGTTAGGGCCCAGTTGAGTAGTTCTCCCTTCCATGTGTTACTGACAGATTAGGCTACTCTGAAAAGTCCTAGGTGTCTTGGGAGAGATGGATGGAAGGCTAAGGTCAGCTTGGGCTGGAGCACCTGCAGATGGCCTCTCCAGCATGGAGTCTAAAAGTAGTCAGGTGTTTTTTTTTGTTTTTGTTTTTTGTTTTTTGTTTTTTTTTTTTTTTGTATGGCAGCTCAGGGATCCCAAAGGGAGTGTTTCAAGAGAGCCCAGGTGGAAGCTGCAAGGATTCTTATGACCTAACCTCAAGTGTCTGAGAATGCTGCTTCTGGAGTCCATCAAGCCAGACATGAAGGTCACATCAGACACAAAAGTAAGGGACTCCAAGGACTCCAACATCATGTCTCAGTGAAAAAGCAGCAAAAGATTTTTGGCTATTCTGAATCTTCTATACAAAGTCACACTGGAAGATATAATAGGAAAAAAGAAAGATATATAGAAACATACATTAAGAAAGATGCACAACTCAAGAAGGATATATATTTTGTTGAAGTCTTATCAATATTAATTTTGGAAAAAAATTGGTTGCTTCTAGTTATATCTTCTTTAAAATTGTTTGGGTTTAAATTATTGTAACCAATTTTCATGATGTGGAAATTTGAAAGCCACAGCTCCTTTTTGGAGCTTGTTTTACTGTTTTGTTTTGTTTTGTTTTAAAGATAATTATTTTCCCATTCCAAGGAGCCTACTTTAACCAAATATGAGGCAGATGTGAAATGACTTTGTTTTCAGGCATACTGATTTGGTAGGCCACTAAATTTTGAGGAGAGTATTAGTCCCATCATCTCCAACTATTAAGAAAATGACTGTGAAAATAACTGGTAACATAAAGTACCCACATTCCAGGTACTTCCTAGATAATATCACTTTACTCAAAGCCACTCACAACTTAGCAAAGACCAGCTAAAACAAATGTTGGATACAGTGTATATCTGAGACCATGCAGAACTTACAGTCCTCCAAAGCTTGTTTGCACTTGGGTTCATCCACACCAGGAGTTTAACACCTCATTGTTTTAATGTCCTATTCATAATCTTGTACTAAATTTAACTTTGACAGGGGGCGCCTGAGCGGCTCAGTGGGTTAAGCCTCTGCCTTCAGCTCAGGTCATGATCTCAGGGTCCTGGATCAAGTCCCCTATCAGGCTCTCTGCTCAGCAGAGAGACTTCTTCCTCCTCTCTCTCTCTGCCTGCCTCTCTGCCTACTTGTGAGTTCTCTCTCTGTCGAATAAATAAATTTAAAAAAAAAAAAATTTAACTTTGACATTGTACCATTACCTCCACTGATAGACTTCATAAGACCTGATTTTTCAAGCTCATTATTATATTATGTGTATGTAATTGAAGCTGGGGCTTATAACATCACTCCGTTCCTTTAGGAGACTCTTCAGGTAAAATTTCACTCTGCTTGAGTCCCAGAAATAGTGAGCTTCTCTGAAGCAACTAATTTGTCTTTATTTTGGGGCCACAAATCATGTAACTAGTTATTGTTATCATTTCGTCTTTGCCATGTCTGCTAAAAGTTAAAATTATTGCCTAACTCTTGGCAACTGGAAGTACATGCACTCCAGTGATAACTTCATGCTATCATTAACTCATTTTTCATTAACACATTTTCATGTGTTCTTTTTGAAACCTACTTTAAAAAAAAAAAAAAAACTAAGCACTAAAAGGCTAAATGAAAAGTAAATACCAAAAATTGTTCATTGAGTGTTCACTATGTATTACAAAGAGCTTACAAGTGGAATGCTATCTTACTAGGCCTTTGGATGCATGCTTTCCAGATATGGGAAACAGGGGTATCTACTTAACAGGTGATCCCAGCTGAGTCTAATCAGATATTGGGTCTGTGAGACTAGAGCTATCCCTCCTTGATCTATCTGAATTGAAGGGCTGAAAGAATAATAGAGTGTTAAAAGTTGGGATTCAGAAATTTTCAGGCCTATATGGTAACCATGATTAGTAAGAAAGAATGATATTCCCAGAAAAAAATTCATCCTGAAGAAAGAATTTGGCATTTGCTAATATTTTAAATGATAAATCTAAAACAACCCCAAATGGTAAATCATGTCTTAGTTTCCTAAATGTGCATATTATAAATGTCATTTGGGATGGGGACAATATCTTATAATTCATTAAATGTAAGGCTCAAACTATTGTAAAGATTTTTGCTATTGTTTTTCACTTGTTCTCTTTGGGAATAAACACATTAAACCTTGCTCTAAATATTTGCACGTTAAAACAGTGGTTCTCAACCAAGAGAGATGACCAATGACACTTGTTTGTCACAAGTGGGGGCGGTGTAGTACTGGCATCTAATTGATAAAGGACAGGGATGTTGCTAAACATCTTTCAATGCTCAGGACAGCCTCCCATGATGAAAAATTATCTAGTCCAAATTATCATTAGTGCTGACATTGAGAAACTCTGGGTTAAAGTTTTGTGCTATGATGTAAAATTCCTAGTTCTTAACTAATAACTAATATAAGAATTTAAAACATTTTTAAACTTTTGGAAAAAACAACTATTGGCTTTTGGTACTACTAGCGGCTCTCTGCAATTATGTTCTATTTATGTCAGCACACCCGAAATCTAGTATAAGGCCTGGCCTATAAAGACTTGTTGAAAGAGAGGGTGAATGGATGATCAACAGCCATTATGAAAGGATTCTGTTGATTTCCGAAGTGAAGAGAGTTGGTCTTTATTCTGTACAAGAGGTAACAGTCTGACTCTTCAATCACCCCTAGAGAAGGTCCCTTTTGCCCTCTCTTACTTGGTTCTCATCAGAGTCAGCATTATAGAATATCTGCAATTAACGTATTTATGGAGAGGATCTGCTTACAAATTGAATGAAATGCAGCACCTCTGCAATCTCAAGACATCTGATATTTCAGAGAGGCAGTCTAATGGATGAATGTGCTATCTCATCATCTAGACTATCCCAGTACTGTCCCTACATTATGTAAGCTTAAGAAGCAGAGTGCCTAGGTACGATGCTCTCTGCTTGTCTGAAGTGTAAACAAAACTACTTGGTTAAACAGCATTTCTGTATCTCCTGTGATACTGAAGTTAAAGCCACTGTCAGTGTGTCATATAATATACTTTACACACAACCCATGTTATTAATTCAAACTTGAGATTTGTTCCAGAAAAAAAAAGCCTAAGGATATCATTTTTTCTGTCACCGAAAATGCAAAACTATATATATATATATATAATCAACTATTTTTCTTTTTCACTTTAGCTAAAAGTAAAACAAGCTGCTTGAAATCATTTGTGCTTTCTGAGACTATAGGGTGAGTGGCTAGGATGACACACCCTGGAGCAAGGCTGCCTGGATTCCAATCCCAGAGCCATCACTTACTAGATGGAGACTTCACTTCTCCATGTTGTGTTACCATGTCCATGTCATATACTAATCATTTCTTTTCACTTCTCTGTACCTCAGTTTTCCCACAGCCAAAGCGATAATTATACTGACCAAGCCATTTTTAGGATTAAAACTATTAACTGTAAAGTATTTAAGATAGTGCCTGGTACATAGGAAGCCCTTGATAAGTATCACCTGTTAAAATTTCTGCCTTCTTCAGACAATTCCAATTCTGCTGTATTTTCTAATAGCCCTTTGACTTGTAAGCTTTATAAAGCCAGAGATTTATGCAGATTGTTCACGAATGAAATGTCAACTCACGGGACAATAGCTTACATATAGCATGTCTTTAAAAACAGCGAAAAAAGTCAATCAGAGAAAAACAAGTATCATATGATCTCTCTGATATGAGGAATTTGAGAGGCAGGGCAGGGGGTTGTGGGGGGTAGGGAAGGAAAAAATAAAACAAGATGGGATTAGGAGGGAGACAAAACCTAAGACTCTTTTTTTAAAAAATTTTTTAATAAACATATAATGTATTATTAGCCCCAGGGGTACAGACCTGTGAATCACCAGGTTTACACACTTCACAGCACTCACCATAGCACATACCTTCCCCATGTCCATAACCCCACCACCTTCTCCCTACCCCCCTCCCCCACCCCGGGCAACCCTCAGTTTGTTTTGTGAGATTAAGAGTCTCTTATAAACCCTAAGACTCTTAATCTCAAAAAACAAACTGAGGATTGCTGGTGGGGGGTGTGGAGAGGGTGGTTAGGTTATGGACACTGGGGAGGGTATGTGCTATGGTGAGTGCTGTGAAATGTGTAAGTCTGATGATTCACAGATGTGTACCTCTGGGGCAAATAATACATTATATGTTAATAAAAATAAAATACACGTTTTTAAAAAAGTGTTGAATAGGGACGCCTGGGTGGCTCAGTTGGTTGAGCAGCTGCCTTCGGCTCAGGTCATGATCCCAGTGTCCTGGGATCGAGTCCCACATCGGGCTCCTTGCTCAGCGGGGAGCCTGCCTCTCCCTCTGCCTGCTATTCTGTCTGCCTGTGCTCTCTCTCTCCCCCTCTCTCGCTCTGGTAAATGAATAAAATCTTTAAAATAAAAAAGTGTTGAATAAAAAATGGAGGCTTCACTTTCCCAACAGATAATAATTACACTGTGAAGCCTGACCCTCAGATGGGGAAATTGTTCAGAGAACAAAAGTGAACCTTACACCAAACTGAAAAATCTAGACCACAAATGCTGATGAAAGAATATTATACTAGGGCGCCTGGGTGGCTCAGTGGGTTAAGCCGCTGCCTTCGGCTCAGGTCATGATCACAGGGTCCTGGGATCGAGTCCCGCATCAGGCTCTCTGCTCAGCAGGGAGCCTGCTTCCTCCTCTCTCTCTCTCTGCCTGCCTCTCTGCCTACTTGTGATCTCTCTCTGTCAAATAAATAAATAAAATCTTAAAAAAAATATTATCCTAACCATGTTTAGATATTTCTAAACCATGATTACCTTCAGTTAGAGTTAAATTAGAGGGGATTCAATGAGATTTAAAAAAAAATTAAAAAAGAGGGAGATTTCTCTTAACATTCACTTACAAAATTCCTTAAAGAACAATTTTTTCACTGCAGGTGGTACAGCCTCTGACTATAGAACAAAAAATAATTGCACTCTACATGATAGATGCAGAGAAGAGTCAGAAACCTCTTCTTCCTCCAGAAAGCTTATCATCCAGTATCTAAGAGGAATGCAGTCTAGTTACTGGAGAATTTTTAGTTCCTGGGAAGTTTTTTAGAACTATGTGGCAGACACAAAATGTTAGACATTTTCTCTAAGAATCTGCTTTAAGTTTAGAAGCATTTACTTGAACATAAGATAGCATGTATCTTGTTCAGATTTTACCTTTCTTTTTTAAAAAGATTTTATTGATTGACTGATTGATTGCATGAGTGGGGGGAGGGGCAGAAGGAGATGGAGAGAGAGAATCTCTAGTAGACTGCACTGAGCATGGAGCCTATCACAGGGCCTCCATCCCAGGACCCTGAGACCATGACCTAAACTGAAATAAAAAGTCCTATGTTTAACCAACTCAGCCACCCAGGTGCCCCTGATTATACCTTTCTAATATAATCGTATCAGTAAACATCAGAGTAAATTATGGGATTTCAGGTTGCAAAGGAAAAGGCTATTACCTCAAACTGTACATTCTCTTACAGATTTGACATGAGAATTGACCTGTCCTAAAAAAAAAAAAAAAATCCCACTTTTCAAAAACCATTCTATAGTTATCCCAACACTACATAAATTACATCTTGCCAAATGCTGGAAATAAAGTTTTGGTCCTGTCATAAATAAGTCTAAGAAATCATACAGTGTTGAATTAACTAAAAATCAAATTTCACCTGCTGCCTACCACTTAACCTATAAAAGAAACAATGTGCTTTGTTGCAGGATTATTTGCAAAGGTGAATCTCCACCCACCAGAAATGAAATAGTGAGTAAGGTAATGATGGCAAAACCAACTGAAAAGATTTCACTCCTTAAGTTAGCTCTCAAACAGCTCCAAGTTTGAAGAAAGTCATCTAGACAACAGATTGGATACTTTCAGTTCTGTGGTAAGAAGGTACTGCTGAAGTCTAAATGATTCCAGTAGTATCTTTCTAATGCTCTACAACATTATAAAATTTGATTCCTATGTTATGTTACCATTCTCATGTCATTTATTGATCTTACTTCTCTCCTTTTTTCTGTTCTGATCATTCCACAAAACTATAGGGCTGGAAGAGAAGCTGATTTTTTACCATTTAACTAGACTCTGTTCGGGTTCCCAATTATGATGTGATTTTCAGAGTCATTCCAAAGCTAAACATCCATCATCTGACACCTTTAGATTTCTAAAGTTTGCAAAATGTACAATGTTTGTAATATTTTAAAGATTTTGCTTATTTATTTGAGAAAGAGAGAGCACAAGCAGGGGAGTGGCAGGCAGAGGGAGAAGGAGAAGCAGGCTTCCCACTGAGCCCCTAACTAGGGGCTCAATCCCAGGACCCTGGGGTTATGACCCAAGCTGAAGGCAGAGGCTGAACCAACTGAGTTACCCACGTGTCCTTGTTTGTAATTTTTAACATGTAATTAGAATAATTAATAGTCCTTTGTGATTTTTTTTTTTTTCTGAGCCTTCTTTTCCTTCTTCCTTAGATGGTTAAGGGCAAAGTTTTCTTCTCTCCCTGCCCCCTTTCTGGGCATTTGTTATTCTCTTAAAAAAACCTGAAGATCGCTTTAATACATCTTGAGACTTAAATGATGAAGGAAGAAGAAGAGGGATCTGTATTAAGATTTCATTAAATGTCAGGCACTGTGATTGGTTCTTTGTAACAGATTATGTCATGTAATTGCTACAACAACTTTCTGTAATTTACATTTTTATCTATTTTATAGATTGAGAAATGGGGGCTTAGCAATATTAGGTAACTTATCAAAAGTCATGCAGCTAGCAAAAGCTGGCTTCCCTTTCAAACCCAGGTCTTCCAACTGTATGTCTAGTGTCTTTCTCACTATACCACACAAGCACAAACAGGTCATTAGGAAACCCTCATCCTGACCTCCACTCTGCTAATCTAGCACTTACCACCAAAGAAATGTTCAGGATGCATCCCATTTGAATATGGTCATTATGCATAAATAAATCTTTTTACTTTGTCTTCAGCATTCCACATTGGCTAATTAAAAGAGGTTCAAATAAGAGAACTGCTTTCAGAAAAGAGAAGGCATATAGAAAATGATCATGTATGAAAATTCTCTGATTGAAATCTACAATTAAAAAGGAATTTGAGCAGTACTTTTTGACTAAAAATGGAACACAGAAGAATTCAGTATCTCACCACACATCTCATTTCTGGGTTTAACTTGATCTACCTGCAGAGTGAATATTACTTAAATCAATCCTTCTAAAGACATACAAGACAGGTACTATGATTATCCACGTTTTTAAGATTATCTCAAGAAACCAGTGTTTAAAATAATTAAGTGCTTTGCTCAGCTAAACCTCTGTACCATAACATTAAAATATTTGTGTGTAAGTTCTGGTTCTTTTCCTGGAGTTCCCAAAACATTTCTTCTTTCTATCAATTTATTTCACATTATCACCCCTATGGATCCTTCACCATGTTGCTATATGTCCCTATGGGTCCCTCACCACACTTCACCTCACTTTGCTACTCATCAACTCCAATTACTTAAATTCTCCCTCTTGCTCTTAGATCTTCTCTCATTCTGCTCAATGATTCCACAGGATGTTTCCTCTAACAGTATTGCCAAACTAAAGAGCTCCTCAAATCCTTCTCTTTCATAAGCATTCTCCATGCACAGGAAACAAAAACCAGTACTTTACTTTACTAATGTATTTTACATTACTAATGTAATGCATACATTAGATTCATAGACATTCTCATACTAAGAGTCATACAAAATAAGTTATGCTTTTTTATGTTCATCAAATAAGTTTCTATAATAATAACTGAACACTTTATTTTTGAGTTCCTATCTTCTAAAGGCTAATCTTTGTATCTGATAAGATAATTTTGTACATAGCCCTTCATTAGGTCGCCTCCTCTGAAGATGATGATAATTATGCCAAATGGCAAACTAGATCACAATTATCTGAAGATGGAGTTCCCAATGACACTGATAATTAGCAAACATTTATTTGGCACCTATTATGTTTAAGATCCTATGCTAAAGTACTCATGGGCCCTACAGAGAAACATTAATTAAACACCATCTAACTTATTTTGTTTGATTCTTCCCAAGTTGAATGAGAACGTAATAGCAGATACCCCCTCTGCTCCTGTTTCTTCTTTTATATTGAAGGGATGAGATGATTCCCAAATTCCCTTTAAGTTGTATAAGTCTATGATTCAATGTGGTTGTGTCATTCCTTAAATTGAAAAGTTATAT
Organism: Mustela nigripes; assembly: GCF_022355385.1. Taxonomy (NCBI): domain Eukaryota; kingdom Metazoa; phylum Chordata; class Mammalia; order Carnivora; family Mustelidae; genus Mustela; species Mustela nigripes. Next base: position 167,305,725 of record NC_081559.1, read on the forward strand.
CTTCTAACTTTCCAGATTAGGTAAGTTTTAATCTTCATAGTTGTAGAACTTAAAGAAAACTTCTGTTAAAATGATGCATGAATGACAAGAACTAAGTTGGATGTACTGTGGATTTCTCTTAGCAGTATTTTGATTTAAGTGTAAATGAATCATAAACATGAGGATTATATTTCTCCAAAAATCAACATGCCTAAAATCTCAGATGATATTTTCTTGGCAAAATGAATTTGGAATTTTATTAAATTTAAGACATTTGAAAAGTCAGATGATATGCTGAGAACAAGATATTCACACAAGACCTATACCTATGAAATGAAGTAAATTGAGACAATTTGTTGGGTATTAGAGACTAAGGAGTTCTGTTGATTTTATTACCCTGATATAAAAGTAAAAGTAAATTTGATACTTAACAGTCTATTTCAAGGCCCAAACCACAAAGATCTTACCACTCCCCACATCCACCCACATCCATTATATAGGCTTTTTTGTCCAATAGTTAAATTCTCCTACACCATTTGCCTCTCTGTTGATCATTTCTTTCAGACTGGCTTAACTGGACATGGGTCTTTCATCCATAAGTTCTCTCATCCTTTCAAGAACAGAAGCGCTTTCACACAACACGTATTTCAGGATTTCTAAGCAACTCTCAGATCATGATTACCCCATCTCCACATAAACAAATAAACGAGCAAATAAATAAATTTGTTCCCTTGAAGTTCTTGCTAACTGAGTATACATTCTTTACAGACTTTTTACATTATCTTTTATTAACCTCCTAGATATTTCCCTTGATTCATGCTTTGGCACCTACTTAAATAATTTATTTCCTGTTATTCTGTGTAATGTCATCATCTATTGGACAACTTACTCAAACCTGAATACAAATAATCATTGAACTTACCTTCTCCTTTACTACACTTATATCCTTCTCATGGACCCATGCAGAAATGTTCCGCTTCTGAAATCAGAAATGCGTCTCTCACTGTGAGACCACAGTTTCCTATCTTCCCACATGTCTCTTCAGTTTCCTAGATTCCAATTGACAGGTCTTTCACTCTCTCCCCTATTAACCACTACCTCCTTCTTCCTCTGTTATTTACGACTCATCACTTCACAACTCCTTTCATGACATTACTCTTGCAAACATCTTAATTTTGAATAAAGTCAACTAGGTTGAGGCTCTGTTTAGTAAATTGCTCAAATGGACATTAAACCAATAGCTAAGTTCATCCCTTCCTTCCCTAACTGCTAATAAGAAGAGAAGCAATTGAGTCACATGGCAATATTAACCATTCCTTCTTCATACCATTCCTCCCTTAAACCCTCAATTCTGAATCTATTTTCTCAACAAAGAAAAAACAATTCATCAGAGAGGGAGTCCCTCATTTAAAAGAAAAGACAGAGAGAAAAACCCAGATGATCTTTTTATACTTTACATCTTTAGAGTGGAATTAAAATTCCTTCTCTTCTATAGAGAATTGAGGAATGGCATTTTCTTTTTAACCCATCAACTTCCTCAGAAGCCTGTAAACCCTGCATATGAATGGCAAAACTCTCTTCTTTGTAAATTTAGCATGCAGCAAAATGACTAACACATAATAGAGGACCAAACAATATTCACTGAACACACGAATAAATGACTGGGTAATGATTACGGAATTTCTGATAAATATATTTGTAACTTCAAAACTGTAGCTAATTGCTACAGATATTCAGAACAGGCTTTTGGGTCAGCAAACTATCCCAAACCATTTTCATGTGCCTTTGGTTTTACTATAACTCAAAATACACTCTGCCAAGTATAATGCTCCATGGATTTTAAACACAAGATTCTTTCAAGGGAAATGTAATCCTAATGTTTATGATTCATTTGCACTTAAATCATCAAAACATCACTTAAGCATCCCACTTGACTATCTAATTTCGTGTTTCCCTAACTGAATAACTGTTTATGTGTTTAAGACAAAATTATTATCTGCCCTTAATTTTTAGATGATTGTCTCAATTATAGATTTGTATTTTTTGTGTGGTCAAGCTATAATCAAACAGCAATCAAATACACTCTGATTTCAGGATACTTCAGTCTTTATATTTGGGGATAAAGACTTGTATAAGAGAATTAAAACAAGAAATGAGAATTAAAAAGTGTTCTTTTAAATGAATCATTTACTGGTTAACATATAATCCATATAAGTCATCCTTAATACAGAAACATCCTTTGATCTGTTTAGTAGTTTTGCTGTTCCTAGTCATTTTAAAATAAAACAATTGTCAAGTCTCAAGAACAGTCTAAGAATGCAATAGAAAATCAAACTGGGATGCTGAAAATTGTTCAGATCTTCACGGTGAGCTAGAGGAAGAAATTAAATTTTCCTAGAATTTAGTTTTTCATGTTTTTAAGTACTTTTCCATGCCATTCTTAGTTTGTGTCTTTCCTTTCCCCTCCTCACTGACTCTGATCTAACTATGTTGGTCTTAACAGTATGAACTCATTTCTTTCTCAGGACCTATGCTTATTCTATCCTATCTCCTGAAGGCTTTCCTCCAGATAGTCACATCGCTCATCTCATTTAAGTTTCTATTCCAAAATTGCAAATATTCCTGATGAAAAAAGAAAAATGTTACCTATAGCATTTACTCTGATTAAAAGATGGAGCTAATGTTTATCAATTTTGCTTCACAAATGTATGGTCTCAAAATATTCAAAGATAAGAGAAAACAAATGAAATTACTTTTGCTGTTTTGACAGAGAAACAGGAAAGGTGGGTATTTGGACTCCTGGCTATGTAGATAAAAGAACGTTCTGATATGGATCTATACAAAATATAAGTAAAAACTGACTTCTTACTAATTATATTAAATATATAAATTGTGGCCTTACCAAAACAGTATTTTCACATTTTAGAGTATAAGAAAAAATATTATTCACATCCCAAACTCACTACCTTATTTTTTCTAAATGTCATGAAAATGACACTAGAAACTCATGGAGTAGGGAGGAACATAGAGACTATTTGAAGCATTTTTTCTTAAAAATTTATCCAATTCCTATTATCCAACTTTTATTAGCACCTAAATAAAACATATAAAATAACAATGCCCATCATTGTTGAACATTTTACAGCCTCCATGAACTTTGTGTGCTAAATGCTTTATGTATATTTCCCATTTAATCCTCACATCAAACAAGAAAACTAAGACTAAGAAAGTGTAGCTAACTTGCTCAAGGTTATCCTGATTTGTTCTGAGGGAGACTGGCTACCTTACCATTCTGCAGTAATGAATAATTTACCCAGCATGAGTACTCCTGTAGGTGTCAAGGCTGCCATCTTCACATAAAGCATGGCACTAATGTGGCCCAATCTCTAAACACCAATCTAGATATGAATATTTTTAAAAATATTTTATTTATTTATTTGAGAGAGACAGAGATAGAGCATGAGAAGGAAAGTGAAAGAAAAGCAGACTCCCACTGAGCAGGGCGCCCGAAGTCAGGCTCAATCCCAGAACCCTGAGATCATGACCTGAGCCAAGGCAGAGGTAACCCACTGAGCCACCCAGGTGCCCCTAGATGTAAATAATTTTTGAAAAGTATTAAGAAAATACTGATAAAAGATATTTCTGTTGATATTATTTCAAGAAATAAAAAAAAAAATAAATGGGCTTTTGGATTTTTAGTGTAAATTTGCAGAACTTTTCCCAAGAAAAAGTTGTATGAATACAATAAAAAGACATATGAGCCAAGTGCTAAGAAATGTTCTGATCTAGGGACAGAGAAGATTCATCATTGAGTACTTATTGAGACTCTTATTGAGTACTTACACCATCTTTGAATATAGTCAAGACAGTGCCTGGCACAGAACCAAACTCAATTAAATATTTGTTGAATGAGTAAATAAGAGGGACAAATTTCTCAAAGTCTGTGATCTAATAAGGGAAACACACATACAAGCATACAATTAAAAGGCAATATGAAAAGACCCACGGGAGGACATGAGAGGGAGCTGCTAAATCTCAGAGGTCCACTAAAAGTATAGGATAAAGTTGGTTTTGTGTAAATGGAGTTCACGATCCTAAAATATTCTAAGTGGACCTAAAGGCACTTAAGGAAAGGCCTGTTATGTGTTCCTTCTCTTTCTAGTCGTCCCTTCCCTACTATATAAGAGAAAATAAAATTTATCACAGCTTTACAAGTCAAAATTTAAGATTGTTGAAAATATTTACGCCACACTTACCTATAAACAAATATACCACTTTATTTTTCTGTGAAACTTGTGGACGAATAACAATAAATCTGTTTTTCTATTTAAAGATCTTAATGTAATTGAAAGAGCACTGGGCTATGTTATTTTTTTTGTGTGATTCTGGTTCATTTAAACATTGGTTTCTCTGGCTCTGTGTGAAAACATTCTCCATATGTACTTTCATAAAACTCATTTACTTAGTTGCCGACAAATATTTACTTACCACCTACTGTGTGCCAGGAAAAAAAGCATGATGGAATCTATAGTTTTATATACAAAGTAAAATAAAGATACTCTCTGGAAAGTTTAATACACAGGGATATTGGCCAGAACAATTCCTGGAGGCTTTACTACATGTGCCAGAAATATTAATCCAGGAAGAAGATATTTAGGAAATAAAATGAATACAAAATTTAATAAGGCCTTTTTCTAATTAAATGATGATCTTTAAAATTTTATATCCTTAATAAATTGCATTAAGCTTCAAAAGATACTAGAGATACCAACATGGGAGGTAGTTCTGAGCTTACTGAATATTCAGGGCAGGACAGATTAGAAGTTAAAAGTATGCTGTAGTAAGTTTTGTTTGAAAGAATACTTAGAATTTGATAAATTTCAGACAAACAAGAAAAACAGTCTAATAATTTTGATAGATATAACCCTCAGAAGATATAAAACAGAAAATACCCTGAATATCAAATAATAAGGGAGAAAAAAAATTAAGTATAGAAATAGAAAACAGAAAGTATTAAATAAATGGAAGTAAATCCTGTGTAACTCAAGTAGTAATAAGAAATGGGAAAAGTTCACTATCAAGACTTAGATAAACAAACTGAATTAAAAACAATCCAGTAATGTGACAAAAAGGAAAAAAGTCTGAAAAGATAGGTCTTTTCTCAAACTCTCCCCACAATGAGATTGTAATAAAGACAAGATACCATATTTTTGGTGTTTGATCCTCCCAGATGGTTTTCAAGTCCCTAGCTTTTCCTTTACTGTTTTGCCCCATATTTGAGCAATAAGATTCCCAACCTCCATCCGAGCTCCATCCACTAGCCACAGTAAAAACTCAAAGCCCCGGTGTCCCTCCTTGCTTCATTCCCAGGTGAACTGCCCTTATCTTTCAGGAATTCTTTGGCTGCTTATTTAACATGAGTAACAACCTTTGTTTTCTATCTTTATGGTACCTATGTGTCATTCTGCCCATTAGCCATAAAGGCTTGAGGGGAAGGAATCTGACTAGTAGCTATCCAGCATCCAGCAAGGGATTCTGGGTACTTAAACAGAGCCTTTTCTGACGCTACCTAAAATTGCAGCTTACTCCAGACAATCCTGTTTTTTCTCCACTGCTTTTTTAGTAGCATTTACTACCACTTAACATACAACAGATTTTTACTTATGGTTTTTCTTATTCTTCTATAACATGTCTTTCCTACTAAATATAAGCTTCTGACAAGCAAGATTATCACCTACTTATTTATCTAGGGCCTAGAACAGCACCTGACAGCAGACATTCAATTTTGTAAAATGCAATAATGAAAAATATATACCAGGTCAACATAAACCAAAAGGAAGCCTGAGAATCAATTTTAACATTAAGAAAATAATATTTAAGGCAAAAAAAAAAAATCCTGAGACCAATGGGAGGATATAATAGAATGAAAAAGGACTCAACAAGACGTAACAATCATGATGTAATTACCCATGATAAAATATATGATCTTTATGACAATTGATTTTAAAATATGAGCTAAGTAAATACATGTTTGGAAAATACTAGCACAAAAAATAGAAAACCTAAGTAGACCAATAATCAATAAGGAATTAAAAATAGTAAACAAAAAATCTGTCCTTTTTCCTGCCTTCAAGCACCTTCAAACTTGAGATGGTTTTACTGGTGAATTTTTCTAAACTCAAGGAATAATTTTTATGTCATCCAAGATATTTCAAAAATTAACAATTAAGAGGGAAGGTTTCCAGGCTTCTATTATTAGAACATTTTAATCTCTTATTAAAATCAGTTGAAGGCAACAGAAAAAGGAGATCATATTCCAATGACACTATTCACATAAATACAAATTTTCTAACTAAATACTGAATCAGGTAATTGAGTGTGCTCAAATAGAATTTAAATCAGAAATGCCAGAGTTCTTCAATAGCTGCATATTTGCCAATGAGGTATTCACTTTATTAATGAACTATAAGAAAAAAGTAACAGAGATTCAGGGGGAAAAATACAGGAAAATTGAATGCCCAATTATGTTAACACTCTAGAAAAAATTTCTAAAAGGCAAATTCCCTTACACTAATAAAATACAGTTGCCAATTTGACAGCAAACATTTCACGTAATAGGGTAATTTCAGAAGAATTATTTTAAAACTGGAAATAAGTCAACAGTGATTATTATAACCATATTGAGCAAAAGAACCCTAAGTGTTATGGGCAAAATAATCAAGCAAGGTAAAAAGAAAAAAAAAAAGGGTCAGGAAAAGACAACATTGATATTTGCATATGCGATAATTTACAGAAAAGATTCTGAAGACTCAATAAAACTATTGGAAATATAAGAGATCAGTCAACTAGCTGACACAAGGCCAATTATATATAAATATACATATATACACATGTAACATATTTATGGCTGATTATATATATGTATACATACACATATATATGGATCTTGTGTCAGCCAGTTGACTGATCTCTTATATATCCAGTAGTTTATATACCTCTAAGGATATCTCGATATTTCTCTACTTCCACAATAAAATATTGGGCACCTGGGTGGCTCAGTTGGTTAAGCGTTTGTCCTCAGCATAGGTCAGGATGCCAGAATCCTGGGAACCAGCTCCCTATTCAGCAGGATCTTGCTTCTCTACCCCTCCCCTGGCTCATGAGTGATCTCTCTCTCTCTGTTGCTCACTCTGATAAAATCATTTTTAAAATGTAATAAAACATACAGATGCAGTTTATAATAGCCAAAAAAAAAAAAAAAAGGACTAACTTTCAGAAAAAGCCAATTCTATTAAAGGACAAAAAGAATGATAAAATGCAAGTATATATACCATGTTCATGCATGGTCCATCTTATCATTACAAAGCTGTCAGTTCTCTCCAAATAAATATGTATTACTTAAATTCAATTTCAACTGAATTTCAAGCAGAATTATTGGAGGAAGCTTGGTGACTGGTTTTAAAAATTCATGAAAGAATAGATATATGGAAATATGTAGGGCAATCTCTGAAAGAGTAAAACCTTACACTGCTTTATCATTTCCGTTCGTCCCATCTATTATGATGCTGGCTTATACTTTTGGACCTAGGTTTTATTTCAATTGCTAAATTACTTAAAATTCTACCAGCTGCTTAAATTCTCTTTTCATACTTCCAGGATTAGATGCAAAAAAGGCAATAGGCAGTCTATGCTCTGTTTACTCTCTGATCCTCCCCTTTACAACACTTATAAATATTAATCCATTCATATGTATCTATATAGTCCTCATTCTATAATGTGATTTGTCACAAACATTTTTCTTCTTTATAAAGTATAAATTTTTTTTAATATTCTCAAATATTTTTAAAGAAAAATAATATAAACTAAGTGGGCCCAACTGGTAAGATCCTTGATTCCACCTACAATACACTCTTCTCTGAACAAGATTTTCTTCCATCTGAGATTCTGAGAGTGCAGCACACCGTGTTCTACTCTTATAGGCTGACTTCTCCTTGTGTCATTTCAACTGTCACAGGGAAAGAGAAAGATCCTCGATTTAATAAAAAAATCTCCCTATCACAGATGCTTGCCTAATTCTCTCCTCTTTTCACTCCCTGATTTTCACTTTATCTCACAGACATAAATACAATGCTGTTGATAGGCCCTAAATTTAATCTGCAAAATGAAAGAGTTTTAATCTGTTATTTCAAGCTTCTATAATTATAGTAACTGTATATAGACAGCAAATGCAAATCACAAGACTAAGATTTATACCTGATCTGTGTACCATGGTTTTTAGCTTTATATGGCCATAAAAATCATTAATAAAAGTAATTTTGTGACTATAAATTTATATCTGCTAACTCATCTCATCTTCACATTTTGTTTCCCATCCAAACCAATGTCAAGATCTTTTGCAATGTCTTCGTTATAGGACCAGAACATCAAGATGCACAAACTATTTAGTGAACAGCAAAATAGTATTTTATCACAGCATTAATCTGTAAATTATACCATCTATTACATTTTGTAGCAGTTTCAGTATAGTTTATAAACATTTAATCTAGGGTTTTTTTAAGGATTTTATTTATTTATTTGACAGAGAGAGAGAGAGAGAGATCACAAGTAGGCATAGAGGCAGGCAGAGAGAGAGGGGGGAAGCAGGCTCCCTGCTGAGCATAGAGCCTGATGTGGGGCTCAATCCCAGGATCCTGAAATCATGACCTGAGCTGAAGGCAGAGGCTTAACCCACTGAGCCTCCCAGGTGCCCCTTAATCAAGGTTTTTAAGAAAGATTTCAATTCTCCATTCTTTCTTCCATTCTCTTAATAATCTACCACTCTGACTTCCTTAATTCAAATTACCATATTTTACTGTTCTTTCTAATTCTTAAAGGTTCTTTCTTAATTCTTAAAGCAGCTTCCCTCTTAAAGACATAGTTTCTGAAGACAGTCACTAGTTGGACTACAGACACAATTTTTGTTCAGTTTTATTTTTTAAACTTTCAGGTATTTAAATTTTGGAATAGTTTTTGAGGAAGGGTTTTTTTTTTTTTATTGTTGTTGTTTGTTTGTTTTTTAAAGAAAGCAACAAGCAGATCATTTCTTGAAGTTATAATACCAGTTCCTAAGTGTGTATGGATTTCATTTACAATATAAAGCTACTAAAAGGGGAACTCAGACCTCCCACTGTATTTTGAAAGAAAGTTTTGGATCAAGGCAGAAAACATGGAACCTCCTTAAATCCTCCATACCAGTACAATAAATAAATGATTACTAATAATCATATCAAGAAACAAATGCTAAATATGCAATAAACATTCAGAGAAATGAGCAAAATCAACATGAACTAAATTTAAATTGTGCCTTCTTTAGTTATTAAATCTGTGGTTTTTGAATTGACAATAGAATTTTTAAAATGCATATGAACTTATAATTTTACTTACTAATATCTTAGTTTCCTTGGTAGTTTTATGATAATTTATTTGCATATAGCTCTCAAGGCTTAAAATAAGTTCGATATTCAGGATTTTTGTAATAATTTTCCCATGTGTCATGTGCTTTGAATTAGACAAGCCGTGTTTTGTACTCTTCTTTTAAAAATAACAGCTGCTTCAGTATTCCCATCAAGTTCTCAAATATAATCTGAGTGATTTATCTATTGCTAGGTTTTCTACTTCATCAATGGCTGCATAAAACATGGTATTATTATTCTCCTCTTCTTCTGAATACTTGCTCTTTTCTTAGAAGAAAAGAGAAATTAAAGACTGAGAGGTTAAGCTTTTTAAAAGCAATTCTTATTGCTATGGGAGAGAAATGAAATGTGAAAGCATGACAAAGAACTAAAAATTATCTACTACTGCGTTGAATTTGTTTGTATTTCCTTTATTGTATCAAAATAGCACCAGAGATTTTCTTTCCACTAATTCCCAAAACATTTCTACAGAGCAAAATAAAAATGTAAAAATTAACACTGTCATAATATTAGTCTTATGCCCTCAGGCATAAGAAAATGAAAGCTCTAGGTCCATTTCATGATATTTTATTCCTTCTTTCCCCTCTCATGCTTTGACCTACTTTTACCACTAAGTTTTAGCTAGCCTTTTTTGTGGTTCTGAAATGTTTATATATTTTCCTCCATTTTCATTCTAATGCATATTTTCAGAGGAATAAATTATAATAATTTGAAAGAATAACTAACAAATTAATGATACCAACATTGAAGAAAGTTATACAAAATTATTCTGTAATACAAATGTTAGTATATAAAAATTTAATTAAATTTTGGTTTCACTATGAAGTATATGAAAATTTTAAATATTATTTTTTTAAATAGAAATATAATGTCATGAGCTGAAAAGGAAAGGTAGGAAAATACTACTCAGTGAAAAAAAATTAGTGAAATTGAAGTAAATAAATTAGTTTCTAAAGAATAGGGTTCATAGTAAGAGTAAATAGAATTCTGTGTTAATTGTACTTTCTTGTTCATACATTTGACCTTATTAATTTTAAATACCTTGGCAATGTAATATGGTATAATTCTTGATGATGTGATTCTTTTCTAATCTAGATGAAATAGCAAAGGTGTTAACGGGGGTTCCTATATTTATTGGGAGAAATCCATTTTTAGATCATTAGAAGTATAGCTTTCTGAATGTCTAGTCCTTGTGGTACTTACAACAAATGAAACATCACCTTAAAATAGAATAAGAACCTAGTATTGTAATCCACTCTACCTGGTTGAGGGAACCTTTTTTTTTTTAATTTTTTTGAAGATTTATTTATTTTAGAGAGAGAGAGTGTGCACACATAGCAGGGAGAGCGGCAGAAAGAATGGGTGAGAAAGGGAGAGAAGAGGACTACCTGATGCGCAGAGAGCCTATGTGGAGCTTGATCCCAAGTCCCTGAGATCATGGGCTAAGCTGAAATCAAGAGTGGACACTTAACCAACTGAGCCACCCAGGTGCCGCTAGTTGAGGGAAGCTTAGTGAGTCTACATTCTCTAAAAAGCAAGTGAAAAAGAAGGCATTTATTCAATTGGTAAGTCTATATAAAATTTAATGTTCAGAATGTTTGCAATATGGATATATTTTAAAATCCGTGGTGATGAAGACATATATGAAAATAACCAAAGTCAGCATTTTCTTTCAGTCCTTGTATCATAACTGGGCACATAAGTCATTCGCTATAAGTAGCTAAATGAAAAATACTGTATATATTTCCAAAAAGTTAGAAACAAATAGAAGAAAAGATGTCTATAAATACAGAAACAAGAATATAACTAAGAATAAGCAAGAAATACACAGGGGATATATAAAAATATTTCTTAAATATTCAGAGAAGATTCAATATTATAATTTTAACAATTTTTTCTAAATTAACCTATAAATTCAATTTAATGTTAATAAAAACTTAAAGTATATTTCTTCTAAATTTCATAAGCTTATTTTACAGTTATATTAAAAGTAATTGTAATTATTTCTAATAATAGGTTGGGGGATGGAATGGAATGGGGGATTCACTCGTTCAATAATAACATTCATTATTAAGCTATAATGTTTTACATGCTTTGGTATTGGACATAGATTAATTAGTAGAATAGATCCAGAAATATAACCATATGTATCATGAAAAATACATAAATTAAAGGAGCTGCTTTAAACATGTGACAGTTCAAAGATGAATTTAATACCTTTTTTTATTATTTGAATTGTTTAGCTGAACATGCATATTTTTAAAATAGGATGCGTATATAATTATTAGAAAAGTTATTCATGCAGACACATATATACATAACATAATTTGTTAATATATACATATATAAAAACTAAAAATATGTGTGTCTCCATATTAATATGGTATATACAAATATGAATATATGTGTGCATACATATGTAGGTGTCTAAATGCAAATATGCACATATATACACATACATGTGTGTTTCAAAGAAGAATAAATTAAAATGCTTTAAAATATATTAAATATATTGGTTTTTTTTAAGACTTTATTTATTTATTTGACAGAGAGAGAGATCACAAGTAGGCAGAGAGGCAGGCAGAGAGAGTGGGGGAAGCAGGCTCCCCACTGAGCAGTGTGCCTGATATGGGGCTCAATCCCAGGACCCCGAGATCATAACCTGGGGTCATAACCTGAGCTGAAGGCAGAGGCTTTAACTGACTGAGCCACCCAGGTGCCCCAATATATTGTTTTGTTATAATATTTCTAGTTTTGGGTTTTTGGTTTTGCTTTTGTTTTTGCCTCAAGAAAAGTATATATAATAATCATATAATCTTAAGCTCAGGATTTGAACAGGAAATAGCATTTGATCCTTTTTCATTTTCCACTTAAATTACAGCAATATAATGGTGTGGAAAAAGTTTCTAAAAAAAGACTGAAAACACACTTTCTGCAAAGATGAGGTAGTCTGGAATTATAAAGCAAATAAAAATAAAAGAATTCCGATAATGACTTAAGAAAGTACATCTAGTAAAAGGATTCTGATAGGACAATAATGAAATGATAATCCTTTGTGGATGGAGACATTCCACCCCAAAATACATTAATAAAATTTAGGTGAAAATATAAGCAAAAGATTGACAGCTCTGATATTAAAAATACAAATAGGCAAAGAACCAATCCAAATTTCATGGAGTTTAACTTTCAAACAGGATTTATACCATTGTTCTCCAGGTTCATTTACTTTTGGAAAAACAAAGCTTTCTGTTTTAAGAGAATAAAGCTTATTTTAAAGAGAGGGAGGGAGTACTCCTCTACTATATATCAATAATTTCAGAATAAATGAATCCAAAATATATGGATCGAGTTTCCTTCCAAAAGCACATGGCTTATAAGTTAAAGGAAAACTCCTCGAGGCTACGTGTTTTATCAAACCTAGAACAAACAAAAATAATTTTGAGATGTAAAAAATATACTGAAACTATAGCCAAATGTACCCATCCCTGAATTAAACAAAACACCATGACCACAGAATTCTATTTACACTATTCAGAAAAGAACAGCATGAGAAAATCCAACAATTACTAGAAGGTAAAATATACTTCTTCAGGAAATTCTGAAGTTACCTACTCTCTGTTACAAAAATATACTGTATTTATAACATTTAAGAAAAAAAATGTCATCAAAGCATCAAGGAACTTAGGCATATGAAAAGGCATCACTCTACAATGTGATATTCCAATATGAAAGATGGTGATAATTTGGCCCTGTGCTTCATTAAGATGCCTTTTTCTTTCACTGACAACTATTCCCTACTCTCCCTATCCTAGACTCACACCACTTCCCAACACCCGCACACACATACACACACGCAGTATTTTTTGCTTCTTTAGAATAAGAGAAAGTATCTCAATGACTGTGATGCTGTGGTGATTTTGTAATGGGTCAACCAGCTAAGCCGATCTATGTATCGCAGAATTCTTATCGCTATATGTATCATTACAGGGTCCACAAGAGAGGTTCTGGTGGGGGATTTTAAAGGTTGGAAGTAAAGCAGCACTTAGCTTGTTGCTGATCCTTTCGCTCCCCTGCTGGGCATGAAGGAGTGGTCAGGCCTGGAACTCTCCCATCCTCCTCCGTATTGACCTTCAGCATTTCCAACTCCTGGGACAGGAGTCTGTGTCTAGCTCTATGATAAAGAGCCCTGGCTTTTGTAGGAGACCCACACCAATGCGGGTCAGGGGCAATAAAAACTAACAAGGATTTCAGTCCAAATTCACAGGCTTTTTTTTGTTGTTGTTTGTTTGTTTTTTGTTCTCCCTCACTGTGTGTGTGTGTTTCCAGCTCATTCTAGTTCTCCTGCACTTTATACTCACCTTTCCCTCCCTAGGACTACAAGGTCCATCATACATGAAAATAAAAGTTGCAAAGGGGCTGTTTAACCAGCTGCCACAATTGTACTGGGTTAAATCCCTGAAGCAAAAGACCTAACATACACATACACACATACGTGTGCGCACACACACCCTCCTGCTTCTTTAATTAAATTGTGATCACTACAGGCAGATAGGCAGTTTATCTTGGGAATCAGAAAGACCCTTAAAGTGTGCTACCATTACACAGCTATATACACTGCTAATTTTCAAGTCCAGTTCCAAGTAACAAGTATTTGTTCAGATGCAGATGTTTATTACAAGTTCTTGAAAATTCTAGTCAGTATTCTTTTAGTTGCAAGTGACAGAAATGTAACTTAAACTAGCTTAGGTCAAAGGGAATCTACTGAGTTGTGGAAGCAAATAATAAGAAAGCCAGGAAAAATAGAAACAGGAATTGAGATATTATCTGAACTTTTACTGATCTCTAAATTAACTCTCTCTGTTTTAAATTCTGTCTCTCAAACTAATCTTGTTAAGAAAGCTTTAAAAAATACTGGTACTTTCAAGCTTTATATGAGTAAAACCATTGATACAGTCCTAGAAAAGAAAAAGACTCTTTCAGCTCCTTAAAAATCTTGATGGAGGCCTCTAATCAGCCTCCATGATTAAGACTCAGACAGGAAAAGGAGAGAAACTAAGAACTAGTTGGCAGATCCCAAGAGAACTACAGGATTCAGGAAAGGGGTGTATTTCCCCAATTAAGACAAGGTATGACTATCAGAAGAAGAAGGGAAGGGGTAGAGAATTCAAAAATAAAACTACAGATATCCATGACACTGGGTTGGTACTAATCATAATGTATGAGTTTCTTTCAAGGTTTTGTCTACTTTCTCTCACATATAGGAATTATACAACATGATTTATATAGAATAGCAGGATTATGCATGATGATGCAAACATTTTTTTAAAAAGGGTCATGGCTAATGAGTTAATGTCACTTTGCCAGAAGGTCTATGCCCTTAGTTAGTCCGTTGACAGATCCATCTTGTTCAACATATTTATCAATCATTTGAACCAGGACAAAGATAAGTGCTTATTAATTTAACAAGAATATGAGAAGGAAAGGAAAATGCTTGATGACAGAATACAGATCTAAAGGCACATCAACATAAGCTGCAGTAATAGAGGAAATAAGAGCTGGGATTCTCTCCAAACCTGTGATTTTATAACTCTTACAGACTGCAAATTAAGAAATATTGCTACAACTAGTTTCCACATATATTTTCAGAAATTGATGGGAGGTGGTTAAAAAGTCAAATGCATTTTCTCTTCATCTATATTGGTTTCATATTATTTTAATATAGTATATATAATATATACTACATATGTGAATATAAATATATAAATTATTCACACATGTATATTTGAAGTTACATAACAGACTTAATCTTATGTCTTAGTTACATACCCAAGCTAATCTTATGCTTGATCCACAAGTTCTGTGATCACAGTGATTATAATTTGCTAACTAAACTCTAGCTAAAAATCTCATCTGTGACTTTCTTAAATGACCTTTTTAGAATTAATGTTTATGACTCAATCTGGAAAGGACATACATATATATAAGAAGTGTTATTAGAATCTCAACTACAGTAAGAGATAAGACTGAAAACACTTGAGATTCTGTGATGTAAAGATGAGAGACCACCATGAGAAGGAGAAATCATATGTTCTCCTGAAATATGTTCTAGTTTATAGTGATTCTTACACCCCTCTTTACCCTATTACCACATTACCTAATTACCATCTGCCCCCAACATTCAACTCTGACATTGTTTAGTGAGGCAATGGGAACAGGCTTGGGCTGCCCAGATCCTGTGAATCTATTATAAAACTGAGTCTTTTCTGCAGACACATATTAGAGAGCTCAGATCTCAATGGGGAAAGACATCAATTCAGAGTAGATCTTTGACAGAATTTAAAGAAAAGTGTCAATGAATACAAGGTCAAAGAGTACATGTAAAGTAACAGATTTTGAAAATGAATATGAAACTAAATATTACAATGAAACATTAGAGACACAGTCACAGAATAATAAATTTTAAAAGCAAAATAAAGACAGTGTAATAAGAATTAAGTTCTAATGAAGGAACAAGAGACCTGAGTTCCAGTAAAACTGGTCATTGTTATTAAGTGATAGAGCTGAGAAGAAAGAGAACATTAGATTGTGGAAAGATATAATCTACTCCTGAAGTTCCCTACTGCGTTCTTTATTAAATTTCAATGTGATTCCCTCATGGCTCAATGATTCACTTGTGCATAAGCATTTGATGTGTATCTATTAGGTGCATGGAATCATGCCAGAAACTTAGTAAGAAGCCAAAGAAATATAAGACATGGTCCACATATCCTACTATATCCTACAATTTGGCATATGCATGAAATAAATGATAATACAAGATACTGCTAATGTAAATGAAAAAAGAAGAAAAACAGAAAATAGATACTCTAGGAATTCAAAGAATGAGCATCACTGTCAACTTGTGCAGTTAGATAATTATGTAAGCACAATCAGAATATGTGGTCAAACCTTCCATAGGAAGACTTCTAAACGTAATAAATACTGTTTGTTTACTAAAGGAAAATATTCCCTGTCTCTTTTTTTTCCTCACATCCCGTATCTAGTTAATCCAAAATTCCTGTGGAGTTTACACTATGAACATATCCATTCCCACTTGTCTCCATACCCACAGTCATCTCCTTCCATGCCACCATCTTTTGTCTAAATCACTGAACCAGCCTTGCAAGTGTCCATTCTTCCAGGTAAAACTGGGTTAATGATTGAGTATCTAGATGAATACGTCCTATAGGGAAAAGGGAAATAGAGGCACAGATTTAAAATATTACAATAAAAATGTCAATCTCTATAGCAGGGGTCAGCAAATTAGGGCCAAATATCATTTTCATATATGAAACTTTATTGGAACCTAACCATACCTATTCGTTTGCACATCATCTATAGCTGCTTTCCTACTACAACAACAGCAATGAACAGTTACTGTAAAGATCATCTGGGCTGTACCAATTGCAAATATTTTCTCCCTTGCATTAGGTTTCCTTTTTGTCTTGTCGATGGTTTCCTTCACTGTGCAAAAGTTTATTTTGTAAAATTCATTTAGTGGCTGGCAATCTACTGAATGTGGGATCATATTTAGAAATCTAGGCCAAAGCTTAACCCTCCTCAATTTCACCTACAAAGTTAATTTAATGGTGACTAGGTAGGACTAGAAACTATCTTCCAGATAGTGGATAGAAAGTATTACCCTTTGGGGCATGTAGTGTTCAGCAAGAGGGCTACACACACTACAGACCTTATGTGGATACTACCCTTCCTGGATATCAAGAATGTAAGAGCCCCCAAAGAATTACTTCTAATGATAGAGTGTGCCTATAAGTAGGGGACCCTAGAGTTTAGGTCTCTGGACATCTGTTTGGCCAGTAAAAATAAGCTAGCATATCAAAGAGAAGATTAAAAAAACAGCAAATATGCTAGATGAGACATTTTCTCTAAAACTGCCAATCTAATTCCTTAAAATGTAACACCAGCTTCTATTTTGATAAATTCCAAGTGTGAGCTTGAAATTTATTATCAGCCAGTGTTCTCCATATGGACCAGTAGTTAGGCATAGTTACTACTCCTGACCATTGCTACACTCTATCTCCAAGTCAATTAATCTACAGAAATTTATTTGCAGCTTTTATTAATGTTTTCTTGCCCTTTGACTCTAAAAACAAAGATAGGTCTTAAGATAAGCTATGTAAGCTCAAAGAAGTACCTACAGATTAACACCAAAATGAAAACCAGAGCTGTCAGAATAGATTTTCCCTTCATGATGGTAAAATATGCATGTGTTCTGAACTCTGTTTTTTTCGTATACTGAAGACTTCAGACCATTGGCTTACCTTCAGACCATTGGCTTACCTTTTGCTTTACTATAAAGGAGAGAAAAGGTAATATTTTTCTATATGCTATTGATAAGATTTTTTATTGTCTTATAATCAGAGTTGATTTAGTAGATTGGTATTCTTTCAATACAGTTAATCTGAGTACTGTCCAAATCAATGTCTTATATCTAGGCAAAATAATCCAAGCCATCATTTTGGAGAACCATTCCCAAATATTGATTAAAAAAAAAGAAACCTTTAAATGAGTTCGTTTCCTTACTTAGGTGGTGTATTTTGAAAAAAGCTTTAGAGTTTTACCTAATTTGTAAATTTTAGAACTTACTTAAATTGTGTGGCATCAATTAAATTGATTTTCTAGAATTTTAATGTTTGTAGTAGGAGTAGGTGTTTTGAAATATCTAAAAATATAAAGCTAAAAAAATATAGGCTACAATGATTTCTGCTATGTACTCCGATAGAATTTGGGTCTCCAGGGCCCGTTTATTTCCTGTAGTTAGTGGGGCCAGAAGTGTATGGTAAATAATTAACAGCCCTGACCAGGGATCTCTATTCTGAGGAAGGTGGTTTCTTTAGTGAAAGCCTGGTTAAAATTCTCAGTTTTCATTAGAAGGTATCATTTGTCTCTTTTTCAAGGCAAAATTTTGGATCTTCCCTTTAATCAACCGCACAGAATATCCGTACTCCAGATATTACCAGAGAGCAAGCCTAAATCCTTTTTGCCCCCCCAGTACTAATAAAAATAAACACTAAAATAAATTATATTAATTGAGAGTTGCCTGGAACCATAGAATTCATCTTTTTCTCTTGACACTTTTTTTTTTTTTTCTGGTTAGATGAGAATATCAGAGAGCTTCATATACAGACATTTTATCACCCAATCATCCTCCTAGATTAAGGCATATGTGGTAGGCTGAGTAATGATCCCCAAAGATGACCACATCCTAATTTCTGAATATGTTACCATACACAGCAAAAGGGATTTATAGATCTTGCAATGAGGAAATAATCCTGGATTTTCCCACTGAGTCCAATGTAACCATGAATGCCCTTATAAAAGATAGGCAGGTGGGTGACAGTCAAAGGAGACTTAATTACAGAAGCAGAGACTAATGGCTAGGAACCAAAGAATGTAGGTAAACTCTAAAAGCTAAAAAATGTACAGAAAACATTTTCTCCAACAGCTTCCAGGAAGAATCCCAGCTCTGCCAATACTCTGATCTTAGTACTGTTAGACCCATTTCAGAGCTCTGACCTCCAGAATTATTAGATATTGTTTTGTTGTTTTAATCTACTAGGTTTGTGTAATTTGATACACCACAATAAGAAGCTAATCTAGGAAGCTGAAAGAAAATAGTATGCAAAACTTCTTATGCTTTTCATTATACTAATATTTGTTGAGTATGCAATTAACTCCACCACACTAGGTCTTCTTTTTAGAGCTATTTAAGAGAAAAAATTTTCAGGTATCAATACACAAATAACTTGTCCTCTCTTGAGCTACTAAAATCTGTGGATTGTATCCCTATTTTTCTCACGAGGTCATCACTACTAAGAAACTCCAATCCAATCCACTACTATGAGCACTTGTTGTATTCCTGACTCACCTTTACTTTTCAGTTTTTATTTTCTCTGTACTCTTTTTATAACTCCTTGCTTATGTACAAGCCATTTCAAATCATTTTTGAAGATGAGTATAAGTAAGTCAAAAATTAAATAAACATTTTTTAAAGATTTTATTTATTTACTTGACAGAGAGAGAGTGCACATAGCAGAGGGAGAGGGAGAAGCATGCTCCCTACTGACCAGGGAGCCTGATGCGGGACTCGATCCCAGAACCCTGGTATCACAACCTAAGTCAAAGGAAGACACTTAACGGATGAGCTACCCAGGCACCCCTAAACAAATAAATTCCTATAAATATTTTATTAAGAAAGATCTTCTTCATGCTTAAATGAAGTTCTCCCCATTGTAAATTAATCTCATTAAAGATCTGGCCTATAAAGAGGAGATTTGGAAAGGAGCCATTTTGGAAAAAAAAAAAGCATAAAGCTCTCTCATTTTCAACTCAGACTAGCAAATAACATATTTAATTTATAACTTTAAAAAAAATTCATTTATGGGGCGCCTGGGTGGCTCAGTGGGTTAAGCCGCTGCCTTCGGCTCAGGTCATGATCTCAGGGTCCTGGGATCAAGTCCCACATCGGGCTCTCTGCTCAGCAGGGAGCCTGCTTCCTTCTCTCTCTCTCTCTCTGCCTGCCTCTCAGTATACTTGTAATTTCTCTCTGTCAAATAAATAAATAAAATCTTTAAAAAAAAAATTCATTTATGTAAATTCCATTACATAACCTCCACTCTAGAAGCAGAATCACTGATTATATGATTTCTCAAATAATGTGATGAATAACTGTATTCTTTTTCTAATACCATATGTTTATCATTTTTTAATTGTTCTTCATATGTGATAATGAGACTGATATTGGCTATGTCCAAAAAGGGATTTGATTAATAATGGTAAATGTGTTTTAAAAAAATTGTTCCTTGGGACACCTGGGTGACTCAGTCCATTAAGCGTCTGTCTTCAGTTCAGGTTATGGTCCCAGAGTCCTAGGATAGAGTCCCACATCAGGCTCCTTGCTCAGTGGGGAGCCTGCTTTTCCCTCTTCCTGCCACTGCCCCGGCTTGTGCTCTCTCTCTCTGACAAATAAACAAATAAAAGTCTTTAATTTTTTTTTTTTTAACTTTTGACAATGCTGCTCACTCTTTGGTTAGGCCTTTGTAGTCTGTAACACTGGCCTCCCATTTTTGAAGGGCTCTCGTGTAAGGATGAAAAGCTGGCTCTCTCTGCTCTTTACCTTGTGACTCATGACATTGAAACAACCTAACTTTGTCCCTCATTGTGAGAGAAATGTTCTCATTTAATAGCTGTCACAGACCATAGCTCATTCAATGAGCTCCACTTGGCTGTAACTCTGCAAATATATTTCCTATAGTTGGTGCTGATATTGGGGAATTAACCTTTCATGCCGCTTTCCATTTGATCCTACCTGTTGACATTTGTATGCCAAAAAAAGAATACCTCAGTGGCATGAGAAAGAATAGATATGAAGTTCCAAGTGCTTGTCTGCCAAGTCAACAGGTTTAACTGAGGAGGGTGACTGGGAAAAGTATAATGATCATGCCAGACATTAGGATATATGTTTAGAAACAGGGGGGAAAAAAAAAAAAAAAAAAAAAAAACTGACCAGGAGGAAAAACTGGTGGGAACAAAGTCTCTGGGAAGTAAACAGAAGATGGCAGGTGACAAAGTGGACCACAAAGAGGTGAACAGAGGAAGACAATATACAGAAATACTTGTAGCACTCAACATGAAAACTGGGCAGCCAGTCAAAGAAACATCAGCCTTGACTGGTCAAAAGTACATTTGGATTTGGCTCTTCACATCTTGTTGTTGAGCAAGGATTCCTTGATTGTGTGGGAAAGTAGGGAAGGTCAGCACCCAAAACATGCATGGAGGCTCATATACAGAATAAGGGTACAGAAAAATGGCAGATTATAATACTGCAAGACCACATCATAAAAAAATGTTCATTCTAGGTAATGAGTATGTGTTTTTTTTTTTATTTTTCTTTTAATGTAAAGAATCGGGGTAAAATGCTTCTAAATGTACACAACGACAGGTGCTTCTATCCTCTGGCTGGTTTGTTTCCTAGCTTTCTGAAATTACATTTTCATCTCTTTGTTTAATGACTATTTTCTTCAATAGGCTATAAGCTCCAAAAAGGCAGAAATTATATCTCTTTTGTTCACTATCTAGTATCCAGCAGCAAGTCCAATGTTCATCACACAGAAGGCACTGAATAGATATTTATCAAATAAATTAGTATATGAGTAACAAAACTCAAGTTTATATGGGTACTTACTGGTGTGTGGCTGACTTGTAAAGCCACACAAAACTAGATTCGGTTTCTGTATTGACAAAACATTAGTATACTAAAAACATCTAAATAAGTATTTCTAACTAAATATTTATCATTTTCTAGGCATTGTATTAAAAAAATAAGACTTGGCAATATTTTCTGTCTTTTCTGGCCCTCGATGACTGAGAACAACCATAAATAAACCTAGAGACCTATCTGCCTTTGAGTTTTTGTTTTTAAATTTCTGATATATGGAAATCACTAGAAACACTAAATATTTAAAAGGTGGGTAATTTAGGGGCACCTGGGTGGCTCGGTGTATTAAAGCCTCTGCCTTCAGTTCAGGTCATGATCCCAGGGTCCTGGGATCAAGCCCCACATAGGGCTCTATGCTCTGCAGGGAGCCTGCTTCCCTTCCTCTCTGCCTCTCTGCCTACCTGTGATCTCTGTCTGTCAAATAAATAAATAAAATCTTCAAAAAAATAAATAAATAAATAAATAAGTAAATAAAAGGTGGATAATTTAGATTAGTTTTAGGATTTAACAACAGATCCAGTCTTTCCTCCATATTAAGGGGATGTTCTGAAGCTATTTGTCACCCCTACCTGTTGGCGTTTAGATAGCACTTGGTAATCCAATGACTTAATGTAGACATTGCCACACTCGAAGGAGACAAGGATATCATATTTCAAGAGCTCAAACAACCTCAGTATGTCTAATCTCTGATTTCTGTTTCTGGGAGAGGATCCAAACAGAAACTAGTTTGTGGTGTTTTAGGAGGTAGCATGTTCCTGCTCACTAATGATACTGGTAAAATCTCAGGAAAAACATGTGCCTTTGCATAAAGGTCTCTGAGTTCATAGGGCCCTCCTGAATCCCTTCCTTCTCATCGACGATCCATATAACCCCTGTTGCAGGAGGTGGGTTTTGTGGAAGAACATCTATCTTGAAACCCAGGAGTAACGGGAGAATGATGGCAGAGCTTGTGCATGTGTGGGGGCAGAGAGTCAATGACTACTCTGTAAGCTTCACCTCGAATTTGTTATGAACCTAAAACATACACAAGCTCTGCCATTATCAACATCCCCACCAGAGTGGTAGAGTTGTTATAACTGATGAATCTACATTGTCACATCATTATCATCAAAGTGCACAGTTTATGTTAGGGTTCACTTTTGGTGTTACACATTTTATGGATTTGGATGCAAATTATTCCTGAAAATGCTAAAGAACAAGTCTACTGCCAGTATATTTAATAATTCAAAATTATTAATTAATAAAACAAATCTTGTTGCATAGTAACTATAGTTGACTGGGATGTAACAAAAGAACACTAAAAAACAGACCTTTGTCTGCAACGATTTTATTATTTTAATGGAATAAAAAGTGACATTATAACATAAAAGTCTTACTAAGGTGCTTTTTTGAGTGTCTACCAGGCAAAGCAATATCTTAGGATTGTTACAGGGAAAGAGATGGGCAGATAAAATAATTTAGATGTATACTCTTCCAAAAGCTTTTTGTTCTACTGAGCTTTAAGTTATAAAATAAATATCTAAATAATTACAATTGAAAGTGACAACAAGATGTGATCTAGAATTGTTACCCTATAAAGAATTGTTGGAACTCACAGAGAGGAAAGATTTATTTTGGCTAATCTGACACTATTTAAATGAGGAAGTGGGTTTATTAACAGGTTTAAACAAAGGCTAAAGCTTTATTCAGAGAAAGAGAAAAGATCAGCAAAGTTACAAAGTCAGAGAAATGTGGAAAGGGGCCATTTATTCATTCAATCAATTCATCTTATATTTATCCAGTGCCTACCAGAAGCCAGCCGCTATTGTTGGTGCTGGAGATACAGCAGTAAATGAAACAGACAAAAATCCTATCCAGGGGCGCCTGGGTGGCTTCTTGAGTTAAGCAGCTGCCTTCAGCTCAGGTCATGATCCTGGGGTCCTGGGATGGAGCTCTGCATGGGGCTCCCTGCTGAGTTGGGGAGTCTGCTTCTCCCTGCTCTTCCCCTTGCTCATTCTCCCTCTCTCTAGCTCTCTCTTCCTCTCAAATAAATAAAATCTTTAAAAAAAAAAAAAAATCCTATCCAGAAACAGGGCTTAGGATCACAGGGGAAGAGAGGAAAAAATGAAATAAGATGAAACCAGAAAAGGAGACAAACCATAAGAGACTCCAAATCTTAAGAAACAAAACTAAGGGTTGCTGGAGGGGAGGGGATGGGCAGATGTAACTGGGTGATGAACACTGGGGAGGGTATGTATTGTAATGAGCCCTGGGTATTATATAAGAGTGATGAATTACAGACCCACACCCTTGAAACAAAAAATACATTATACATTAATTTATTGAATTTCAATAAAATAAATTAATAAATACGAATTTTTTAAAATCCTATCTTTGAGGAACTTTATGTAAGGAAAGCAAGTTTCAGTTTGGTAGAAGCAAAAAATTGATCAATCAATCAGTCAAAAAACACTGGGGAGGAGAGGCAGATAATGTTTGGGAAGATACAACAGAGCCAAGTCGTAGACAGTTCCGAAGGTCAAGCCAGAAAGTCAGACTTTTGTTGTTTGGATGAGGGTAAGCCATTAAAAGTTTTTTAAGCAGCAAAATATCCTAATCAGATTTGTACTTTAGGAAGATTAATTAGGCAGCTAATTAGTAAGATAAACCCAAGAACCGAAAGTGGATAGACTTTGCACAGTTCTACAAAAAAATAACAGAGACAAGGAGGTCAAGGGAAAGATAGGTCAGGTTCTGGAAGACGACATACAAGTATTTAGAGGTGAAGTAAAGCTATAATGACACAAAAAGTATGCATCTACCAAATAAGTCAAGGCAGTGCGTGGCCCACACTTCATAATGTAGTTCTGTACAGGAAAGAATAAGTATGTGGCATCCACCTTTTCCTCTGATAGTGGTCAATTAATTTGATCTTTACCCCTTTACAAGCCTTTTGTTTTGCTAAAAGCAGTGACTACTGAAGTAGAAATGCATCAGCTTCAGATAATCAGACCTCCCATCATTAAATGTCCCTATTGTGAAAGGAACTCTGAGGAACTGGGATAAAGAGGTCTTTTTGTTCCAGTTTAATTCCATTGTCTTCCTTGCTATTCATCTGTTTAGCAAATGAGGAGAGAAATTAATGACAATGATGAATGAAAAGCAGAGAGAAATGTGTAGGCATTGTAGACTTAAGCCAATCCACAGTTGTCTCCAAAATGAGTTTGATGCTTATTTTCCCAGTCTTTAGACTCCTGCCTTTATTCTTCATTTTTTTTTTCTTTATTTTTCCATTATTCTCAATGGCACCAATGTACAAAGTGAGTCCATGGTGGGCTTGCAGTAAGAGAGGTAAAGAGCTGTCTACGTATTAAATTCCCAGCTCCAATATACAGGAACTGATAGTTTTTTTCAAACATTACCAACAGGAAGGATTATAAGAGAGACAGAAATATAAGAATCTCAAGTTACCAGAATAAAACACAGAAGATTATCAGTACTCACAACCTTTTTGAGCACATTAAAAAAACAAACAAAAAAACAAAACCGAAAATGAAAAAACACATACATACAAAGAATACACACACACACGCACACACACAATATACTCCAATGAGGATACTGACAAAGGATTTAACTATTACCTAAGCTTTTTTTATATGATCCTCACCTACTCTGTCAAGCACACATGTTCCTTTTTTTCTCCCTTCTTTGACAGCCTTATTTTCTCAATATAAAGAAACATAAAGTACAGGATATCTCAAGTCATGGCATTCTTGGAGCAAATTCAATTTCATCATTTATATTCTATTTCCTTGGGCATTTTAAACTTTCTGAGCCTCAATTTTCTCATCTGTAAACAGGACTAATAATAATATCTATCTCTAGGTTCAAGTGTATATCCAATGAGATTACACAGATAAATGCTTACAACGTCAGGTATTTAACAAGCAGTCAGTAAATGTTATTTGTCATTGTTCTTATTATTAAACTTCTTAGATGAAGGAAGCCACTTAAATAAAAGGCCAGATTCCTTGGACATGTAATGCAATTAAATCTCAGTGTGTGCCAGCATGTCTTAGAAGTGCAAACTCACTTAAAATGCAGGCATCCTGGGTCACTATTATCACTTCTAAGAAGAGTGAGATACTTACAGCTCCGAAACTTAAAATAGCCCTGAAGTGTTGGCAAAGATATCCTTGTTGTGAAGGTACAATAAGTGCCCTTTTGTGAATTTCACTCCCCAAGTGTTAACTGACATACAGCATGCAACACTTGACAGTCTCATTCAAGAGCCGTTTAAAAGAAAGTGCCTGAAATACAGAGAATTTGGCTGCTCATTATAGACACCACTTTGGCAAACATCATGTTGAGGCATCAAAGCTTTTCAAACACTGGAGGACCGAACTCAGACTCAGATAAGCAAAGCTGATAAACAAATTTTCCCTGATTCCAGGGTATATCTGTCTAATATAATTGTTCTGACCAGCTGAAACTACAGGCTTAGTATAATTTAACTTAAATATTCCCAACAGAAAAACTATTTTTTAAATTTCTATGTGGTTTCTTTTACACCTGACTTTTCTGAAGTAGCAAGTATGAGGATGGTAAGTCTTCACCAGCAGATGCTAACCCTTTCCTCATGTGAAAGCCCCTCTCCCATAGACACCACCTTCTTAGGTTCCCTTAACTCCCCAGGCTATTTAAGAAGTCATCTTAATACTGTAATGACAGAAGGTCTCTCACTTCTCCATGAAACTGTCCATGTTCTGCCTTTACTACTGAAATGGAAACAAATTTTTAGAACAAATCTAGATGTAAGAAAGGCCCTATTGTTGTTTGCACATATGCAAATACTGGACATATCATTTGTGGTATATACATAGTTCAGACATAAAGAGCTACAGAATGTGGATCACTTCATGAGTTGGTACACTGCACCTTTCCTTTTATATAAGCTTAGTATTACGTGTATCAAAAGCACAAATGTTGTGCCAGAACAGAGATAGCTGCACAGGCTATCAATCAAACTATTACTTACAGCTGTTCTTTTCAGGATTACCTCCAAGAAGGCCTTTCATCTTTTATAAATAACCCAGTTACCTTCAGTTTACTTACCTTCTTAACTGGCAGCAAATGCTGAGTCTCAAAACAAAATCATCATGAAAATGTGAATAGATTGTTTCATGCAGTATAATAGCATCATTATGAATTGGAGTAGAGGTAGAATTAAGGGAGTAAAAGGGTCCGAATCCCTATTCCAATTCATGGAGGGGAGGAAGGACTTACCCCTACCACCACCAAGAAATTTTCTGGATGCAAACTGGATGTTGTAAAATTCAACTCAGTTCTAACACTATCTACCCAGAAGTAGCATCAGATTCCCCAGGTTAAGGGTTCATTCGGTTGTACAAGTCAGCTCCCCATCCCAACTTCAGACACTAGTCACAAGCCTGGCCAAAAATGAGAGGTTCCCAAGACCCCCCTCTTTAGGTTCCATTAATTTGCTAGAGCAGCTCACAGAACTCAGGAAACGCATTTATTCACTGGATTACCAGTTTAATACAAACGGATATAACAACAGGAAGAGCTAGGTGAAATAAAGGTATATGACAAGATATGGGAAAGGGCGCAGAGCTTCCATGCCCTCTCCAGGTGGGCCAGTCTTCCAGCACCCCAACATGTTCACCAACCTGGAAGCTCTTTGAACCCTGTCCTTTTGGGGGTTTATGGAGGTTGTGTTACATCTGCATGACTAATTAACTCACTGGCCATTAGCAACTAAACTCAATCTCCAGCACCTCTCCCCTCACCAGAGGTTAGGACTGATGGGAGCTGAAAGTTTCAACCTTCTAATCACATGGTTAATTCTCCTGATAACCATACCCCTATCCTTAGGTTACCCAGAAGCTTCCCCAAAATCATTTCATAAGCCTAACAAAAGACATCTTCATTGCTCTTATCACAGGAAATTCAAAGGGTTTTATATGAGAAATATTTTTTGGTCATCTGAATGACCAAATATATACTTTTAATAAATCACAATGTCACAGGGAGCACAGAAGAGAGATCTTATTGAGGAACAAAAAAAGTATTGGGAAAGCTTCCCATGGAGTGAAATCTGAGCTATGGAATGATTAACCTGGCTGTGGAATAAGTGGAGCTGGGGTTGACATAAGAGATGATATGAGACAAGATGGGGAAGAAGGCCAGCCTGTGACAGAGAAAAGCAAGACCAGGAAACAGAAGACAAGAATTTATGCAGACCAATTCTGAGCAGTATAGTGTCCGCGGACAGCAAATTATAAAGCATGGAGTTCAGATGTGAGGCAGGAAGTTAAGTGAAATCTGATCCTGAAGGGTCTTAGAAGCAAGGCTGAGTGAGGACTTTGGGTTTTATCATAATCACAGCAGGATGCTGTATTAGTCTCCTATTGCTGCTCTAACAAATTGCCACAAATTTAGTGGCTCAAAACAAACAAACAAAAAAAAATTATTACCTTACGCTTTTCAAGTTCAAAGTCCAAAATAGGCTACCAGCACCGTGTTCTGTCTGGAGGCTCTAGGAGAATCCATCTCCTTTTCATTTCCAGCTTCTAGAGGTTGCCCACATTCATATCTCTTAGCACATGGCCCCGGCACAGAAATTACCACTTCACTGTCACATCTCCTTTCCCTTTCCCTCTTCTACTTCCCTCTTTCACTTTTATAAAGTGATTACAGTAGACCCACAAGGATAATTTCCCCCATCTCAAGATCCTCAATTTAACCATATCTATAAAGTCTCCTTTGTCATGTAAGGTAATGTATTCATAGAGTCCTGAGAGAAGTATATGGACATCTTGGGGGGGGCATTATTCTATCTACACAGAAGCTTTTTCAGGTTTTAAGCCAGGAACCAAAAGATCTGAGTTAACAAAGTTAACTGAAAATCAAGGATATTTTATAATTTATGAGTTTCTGTATTTTAGCAACATGAGGGTAATCATGTTAAAAAATATTTCTTCCTTAGGAACCTTACTGTCCTATACCTAGTACTTCAATCCTTTCTTTCCCATGCAGGGAAAGAGTGCGTGTGTGTGTGTGTGTGTGTGAAATTATTACACCATTTAACAAGTGTACAGGTAATATATGAAGATGAGGGCTTCTATATCTTAATTATGTATGTTTAATAAATACATTTGGGTTCTTAGCCTGGAATCATAACCACATGACAGTCGGCACTTTATGGCTATGAGAAGTCAAGGGCAGTCCAGGCAGCAAAGACAGGCTGATCTGGAGACAAGCCTCACTTTGCTACTTCACAATTCTGTGTTCCTTGACAATCTGCTTGGGCTTCCTGTGATCTATATTCCTCATCTATTAAAGGGACACAAAAATGCCTGCCTGGCAGCTTTGTTGTAAGAGTTAAATAATATAATATTAGCAATAGCATTTTGAAATTCATGGCATTAGGCTTTTATAACGGAGGGTACTACACTCCTACACACATGTTCTATAGCACCTTACTTCTCAAATATGGAAATTAAGCATGACTCATACATTGCAAGCTATAAAAACACTAGATAAATCTCTCATATTTAATCTAACCTGTGAAGTCAATAAAACTATTCTTATATAACTATTCTTATAATTATTCATCTATTCAAACACAAAAAAATTGTGAAATATTTTCATTGTATATTTTATAAAGCCACCTCTGATTCAGCATCTCTATGGAAACCACTGCTGGCCTGGAGATCCCCAGAGCATTTCTGTGGGCCCAGTCTGGCAGTCTCAATCTTTACTATCATTACTCCCAGCTACTAAAGAAAGAGAAACCAGTAACAACAGTGATCCCAGGTTCCAAAGTAATTTTCAGTCTTTTTTTTTTTTCCTCCAAACTATGGTCACCTTAAGGGTGTGAGTACACAAGATATTCAGAAATCTGAAAAATGTTAAAATCACATTTTATTTGAAATACTGACATGGTCCTCAGGCCTCTTCAGCATTTAATCCATTAGAAGATGTGTATAAAAATTAAAGCTAGGACAAGCAAAGGAAGGCTCCAATTATTAATATGTTCTTGTGGATGCTCATCTCAGCCAACATCAGGGCACAGATATAAATTAAACAGCCTTCAGATGACAGACATTATATAATAAACAAGCTGGGCCTGGAGTCAGAAAGCCTTCATTTTAATCCTATAAACTGGAAGAGCATGTACAAAACGTTTATTCCAACTCCCTCAAGATGTTGATTCATTCACTCAGAAGAGATTTATCCAGGCCCTACCATTTGCTGGGCACTGCCCTAGGCACTAGGAATAAAATGAGCAAAGGAGACAATAGACATGAAGCTAAGAAGGTATGTGCCCAGCAAGTGTAGGCTCCATGGAGACACCTGTGCCATACATGTAGTCTTTTCTCTTTTTTTAAAATACAATATTATATTCCAAGGCTTGTCAAATAATCAACTTTTAGAAAATAATTTTAAAAGAAAGGTAATACATTTATAAAAATAACAATTCAATAAATATTGTTTCTCTTTGTTCTTCTATGCAAAAATCCTTGATGATCTTTAGTTCAATGAACTATTCATATAACTTTTTCTTTTAACACTTAATTTTTGATATTAACTCTTTAACCTATTCCACTTGAGTGAATTCTGCTCGATGAGGAAAGAAAGCCCAGTACTGCACTGAGCAACAAGTAATCTATGAACTAGTGACTCTCAATCATTTTTTTAGAAAATCACTGTTGAGTCTGTTTTAGCCTTTCCTATTACTGTATTACACCTGCTAAGTCTAGTACCATACCTGGTTTTTATAAATATCCCAATCTTTTAACAAATTCTCACTTGCTAAGACGAAATATTTTTTTTTGGCTCTATTTTCCTTTATTTTATTAGAATTTAGAAGATGTGGGGCACCTGGGTGGCTCAGTGGGTTAAAGCCTCTGCCTTCGACTTTGGTCATGATCTCAGGGTCCTGGGATCGAGCTCCACATCGGGCTGTCTGCTCAGTGGGGAGCCTGTTTCCCTTCCACTCTCTCTGCCTGCCTCTCTGCCTACTTGTGATCTCTGTCTGTCAAACAGATAAATAAAAATCTTAAAAAAAATAATTTAGAAGATGTGTTGGTCTTCCTAAGAGATTTAGGAGGTAATTTAGGTTACACACAATTTTTATTTTAAATGCTGATCTTAGAATAAAGTGGCTGATATTTCTTATAACTGATGTTTCTCACTTATACGGGACCTACTGAGCAGGATTTCTGGAGAAATGTCAGACTTCAGGGCTGGCACAGGGTAGTAACAAGATAAGCCTGAAACATCTTGTACTGCCAGAAAGCAAGGAAGTGGTAAAAAAGTAAATAAATAAATTTTAAAAAGATAGGGTCATAAGGACACAGGAGCTAGAATGAAGATTTTCCCACTCGCCATATCTGCAACCATGTGAGCACCAAATTAATTAAGTTCAGTAATTAATTATAAACCAATGAAAAACAGGAATTTATGAATCCATAGCATTAATAATCAGATAAATAACTAAATGGAAGGAAAGGGAGGAATTTGCTTATAGGAGAATGACAAATGCTGACTAAAGATACGAGGGGAACACTAGGGGGAGAAAAATCATTATTTTACAATGATCACAGTGAAGACTGAATAGGAAAGAAATGTCAATAGATGCTAAATCTAGAGAAATATTTTGCTGAAAAGGATATGTGCATGGTCTTAAAATGTCTTCCTATAGACTGCTTTGTAGTTATTAGAATTTAATAATGAGGAAATATCAGACAAACTCAAAGTAAGGAATGTTCTATTCAAAAAAGGGAGGAGGTGTCTGGGTGACTCAGTCAGTTAAGCATCTGACTTTGGCTCAGGTCATGATCCAAGGGTCCTGGGATGGAGCCCACATAGGGTTCTCTGCTCAGCGGGGAGTCTGTTTCTCCCCCTACCACTCACCTCACTCTTGTGCCCTCACGCACTCTCTCAAATAAATAAAATTTTTTAAAAATAAAAACAAAAAGGGAGGGCATATATTCTTTAAAAATGTCAATGTCATAAAAGATAAGGAAAAGCTGTGGCAATGTTCCAGGTTAAAAGAAGCTAAAGAGCCTTGTGCTGTCTGATCCTTAGGTGGGATCTCATACAAGAACACAGAAAAATGCTATATATAGGACAGTATTAGGTCAACTGACAAAATAAGAATAAAAATACTAGCTTAGATAAAGCTGTTTCCTTAATTTTAGTCAAGTTGAAAAGTACTGTGATTATATAAGAGAATATTCTCTTGGGAAATACACATTAAACAATTTATGGTTAAAGCCCCATGATGGAAGCACATATACATGACTCAGAAAAACAAATTATGTAATATATAGGTAGATGAATAGAAAGGATAGATTTAGAGAACAGATGAAAAAGAGAATGGTATAAAATATTTACATTATGCAAATCTGAACAAGTACAGACATTCCTTATATTTAATTTTGACATTTTTTAAAAGCTTGAAATTATTCTAAATAAAAAATTAAAATAATAAAAAATAAACATAAAATAGTGAAACAATGGGGGGGAAATGTGAAAAACCTTTCCACTGAACCATCTTATCAAAGTAGAATTTCCCATTATTTTGTTGCTTCACCTAGTTAATTCCTTTCGCAGTAGTCAAATGGTTTGAATTATTTATTTGTTCATTAATTACTGATTGTCTCCCTAGGAAACAAAATTACCAAGTACAGGGATAATACTTATGGTTTACCACAACCCCGGCATCTAGCTTAGTGAGTGGCATAATGTAGGTACTAAATAGATATGTTCATTTATTTATTTATTTATTTAGTCATTTATTTTTAAAGTTTTTTATTTATTTATTTGACAGAGAGAGATCACGTAGGCAGAGAGGCAGGCAGAGAGAGAGGGGCAAGCAGGCTCCCCGCTGAGCAGAGAGCCCTATGTGGCGCTCAATCCCAGGACCTTGAGATCATGACCTGAGCTGAAGGCAGAGGCTTAACCCACTGAGCCACCCAGGTGCCCCAATAGATATGTTTATTAAATGGGGAAAAAGCTACTGATTTTCATATATTTACCTTAATATCTAAGTACTTATTTTTTGTTTCTAGTTTTTCATAATGGAACATGTAATACTTAAACAGTATGGGATTATGTGGGGTAGAGAATGCATATATTGAATTTACTTATATAAGGTAACATGAAGAGTCCTATTAGAGAGTTATTATTAAAAGAATGTGATATCGGGGTACCTGGGTGGCTCAGTGGGTTAAACCTCTATCTTCATCTCAGGTCATGATCTCATGGTCCTGGGATCAAGCCCTGTTTCGGGCTCTCTGCTCAGCAGGGAGCCTGCTTACCCCTATCTCTCTCTCTGCCTGCCTCTCTGCCTAGTGATCTCTCTCTCTGTCAAATAAATAAATAAATAAATAAAATCTTTAAAAATAAAAAAAAAAGAATGTGATACCTACATTTAAAGGACTTAAAATTTCATTAAAAATAAAGCAAATTATTTTATCTTTAGAATTTGAAACTTTGGCCCAAAAATTATACAGTATTTATTTATCTCCATAAATGAAATACTGAAGTAAAATAAAACTGGTTTAACACTTCTGGCTTAGTATCTCTGTATCCATGTTTGTGAATTTTGGAGCACAGTCAATATAATCAATCAATTAAACTCCTAAGAAGCTGAAAATCCTCATTTTTAGAATCAATATTGAAATGATGATAGTTTTTTTTAAAGATTTTATTTATTTAATTGACAGAAAGATAGGGAGCACAAGTAAGCAGATGGCAGGCAGAGGGAGAGAGAGAAGCAGGCCCTCTCCTAAGCAGGCAGCCAGATGTGGGGCTCGATCCCAGGACCCTAGACTCATGACCTGAGCTGAAGGCAGCTGCTTAAACAACTGAGTCACCCAGGCACTTCTATGACAGCTCTTTTAAACATTGAAGTGGAGTAACAAATTTGAAACTTTCAAAAGATAAATAAACCATTGAAAAATACCGTACAACTTTCTGTATTAATAATGATCTCATCTAATTAACAGTGAGTGACTTAAGTGTGTGATTATTTTTGGTTCTTCATCAGTTACTTCTCTCCTTGAAATATCATAAAATATCCATGAATGTATACAAGAAATAAAATATATTTTTGCAGTTATCTTATTTGGCAAAAATTATAAAATATATAATTACCTAGTTCTGATTTTAAAGTTCTAAACAAACAAAAAAAATGTATAAAGTATAAGAAGGAGTTCCCTAAGCTTAAAAAAGCTAACCTTTTAAATATTGAAACTAATTTAGAGAAAAAAAAAAAACACAAAAATAATGTTTCCAACTTTCAGCCTGTAGAAAATCAACTACATAGTTGAGCAAAACTGCCAAAAACAGTCATTTAGTTTTGCTGATTCCACCAGAATGGGTTCCTTTGATATGAAGTGTTGACAGTTAAAGTGATGACCCTGGTGGCAAGCAAAGAGTGACAGACAGCAGCTCCCCTAGTATGAGCTTATGGTCCTGTTTGAGGCAAGCAATGAACTAACGGGTAAACTAGCCAGAGACTCAATAGTTTTAGGATGCCACACGGATGGGCACTTAAGTAATAAAAATTAACATCACCAGTGAACAATATGAAAATTAAAGCAAGAAAACAATTATATATGTGATAGTAGCAAAAAAGATAAAATATTTAGATACATTTAATAAAAGAAATTAAAGATTTGTAAATTGAGAACTATAAAACATTGTAGAAAGAAATTAAGGGAGTCAAAATAATTAGAAAGTGATTCAATTTTCATGGATTAGAAGATTCAATATGTAAAGGTTTCAAATCTCCCCAAATTGATCTATAGATTCATCATAATTCTCATTAAAACCCAGCTATCTTTTCTGTAGAAATTGACATTCTGATTTTAAAATTTATATGGAAATGCAAAGGACTTAGAATCAAAACAATTTTGAAAAAGAATAAATTTGGGGAATTTAGATACTCTAGCATCAAACTTTACTTTAAATTTATAATGATTAAAATAATGAGATAATGGTGTAATCCTAGGCAGATAGATTAATGGAACAAAACTGACAGTCCAGAAAAAAACCACAATGTCAGTTCAATGGAGAAGCACAGTTTAAAAAAAAAATGTTCTAGGACATTTGAGACAATTAGAAATACATTTGCAAATAATAAAATAAGCTAAAAATCAAAATTAAATTTTGACTGTGTATCATAACCATATATAAAATTAAAACAGATCAAAAACTGAAATACATCTGTGTTCATCAAGGATATTGGTCTATAGCTCTCTTTTTTGATAGGATCCTTGTCTGGTTTTGGGATCAAGGTGATGCTGGCCTCATAAAATGAGTTTGGAAGTTTTCCTTCCATTTCTATTTTTTGGAACAGTTTCAGGAGAATAGGAATTAGTTCTTCTTTAAATGTTTGGTAGAATTCCCCCGGGAAGCCGTCTGGCCCTGGGCTTTTGTTTGTTTGGAGATTTTTAATGATTGTTTCAATCTCCTTACTGGTTATGGGTCTGTTCAGGCTTTCTACTTTTTCCTGGTTCAGTTGTGGTAGTTTATATGTTTCTAGGAATGCATCCATTTCTTCCAGATTGTCAAATTTGTTGGCGTAGAGTTGCTCATAGTATGTTCTTATAATAGTTTGTATTTCTTTGGTGTTAGTTGTGATCTCTCCTCTTTCATTCATGATTTTATTTATTTGGGTCCTTTCTCTTTTCTTTTTGATAAGTCTGGCCAGGGGTTTAAGAGCTAAAACTATAAAACTTCTAGAAGAAAATATGAGAGAAGAATCTTCATAATCTTGGATTGGACAAAGTGTTCTTAGACAAGACAGCAGGTATATATGCCATTTTAAAAAGCTCTGACAAATAAGGCTTCATTAAAATTAAAAACTTTTGCTCATCTAAAAATACTATTAAAAAACTGAAAAGACAAGTCACAGACTGGAAGAAATTACTTATAAACTATGTATCTGATAAGACTTGTATCAAGAATATATAAAGAAATCATACAATTCAATATTTTATAAAAGCAACCAATTTAAAAATGAGCAAAACACTTGAGTAGATAGTTTACCAGGAAAATATATTATTAGCTAATAAGCATCCGAAAGATGTTTAGTATCATTAGAGAAATACAAATTAAAACCACAATGACAAATAACATACATACCAAAATAAGTATAATTAAAAGACCTATAGTAATAACAAATGTTGACAAGGATGTAAAGAAACGAACTCTCGTACATGGTGATAGAAATGTAAGAGTTCTGCCTCTTTGGAAAACATTTGGCACGTCCTGAAAATGTTAACAATAAACTTATCAAACGAACCAGCAAACCCATTCCTAGAAATCTACCCAAGAGAAAGGAAAATTTACATCCACACAAAGACTTCTATGTGAATGTTCTTAAGAGTCTTACTGATCATAGCCAAAAGCTGGAAATAATTAAAATGTCTACCAACTCATCAATGGATAAACAAAATGTGGTTTATCCACAAAACACTATTTTACTGGGATACTATTCAACAGCAAAATGGAAAGAAGTACTGATCCCACTAGGACTGATTTGAAAGTCTTTTGAGGATGTATGGAGAGTGATGGAAGAGTTTTAAAACTGGATGGTGGCTATGGTTGCACAAGTACATAAACTTACAAAAAGTTATTCAACTGTAGCCTTACAATGGGTAAATTTTAGGTATGAAAATTATATCTTAAGTTATTTAAAAAAGAATAATTTGCTATATGATGAATGAACAAAGTGAGGAAAATATCCTAAATTATTATTTAATAAAATCTAACATGTCCCCTGCATATATACATCACCCACATATCCCTATACTTTCATTTTACACAGTGGCCTGCCCCCATTAAATTATATCATGAAGCAACCACTCTGTAGGATAGGGTTATTATAACAAAAAAGAGTTAATACAAAGAAGTCAGTTCTGTCCTTCAAGCTTAAAAATACATTTCTAAAACACGTGGAAGGGATAATAGCTTTGAGAATGTTCTCCCAAAAGGGAGTAACACACTGTGTACTCCACCCCACCCCCACCCCAGGCTGAACCATGGGGTAGGGTAGTGGTAAGATAAAGAAACTGGTAAAATCTAGGGGAATCTAAATGCATAGGAATCTTTGGTTCATGTATTTGGATAAAGCCCAAAACATGGACAACATCTCTGGATTTCTCATGTTCAAAAAGGTGAACAAAGAAAACTATCAGGATGGAGGATCTAGGAAGAAAGTCTCAGCGCTCTGTCAAGTTTCCTATAGCTCTAAAGCAGCGAGAAAGCAGTCAATTTTGACCTGTGCCCTACAGATAGGTACAGAAGAAGCTGAGAAAGAAGACCAACTTTAACAGATCTGGGAATTCAAATTAGAGTCAATGCCCCAAAACCTTATTACATAACCTCCTTAGTACATAGATATGATTCTAGGTATAAGGGAAGTAAGGGCACTGAAATTCTGAATTTCTCAGATTACATTTATTCCTCCTGGCAGAATAGGAGCATGAAATTAAAAATGGTATGGTAGCAACTGGGAATGTTGCAACTGGGAATGGTAGCAACTTTCTCCTTTAAATTACATAAGAGTAAGATCAATCAGTAGAAAATATAGTACAGGGAATCTCTTTATATGGAAGTGAAACTGACCAAACAATTACTGTTCTGTCCATTTCTAATTACTAGGATTTGATGACACCTTAAGAGATACTAGATACACAAAATTTAATATAAAAAAGTAATATCCAGGGACGCCTGGGTGGCTCAGTTGGTTAAGCAGCTGCCTTCGGCTCAGGTCATGATCCTAGGGTCCTGGGATCAAGTCCCGCATCGGGCTCCTTGCTTGGCAGGGAGCCTGCTTCTCCCTCTGCCTCTGCCTGCCTCTCTGTCTGCCTGTGCTCACTCGCTCTCTCTCCCTCTGTCTCTGACAAATAAATAAATAAAATCTCAAAAAAAAA
>NC_081559.1:167343491-167365133 GCF_022355385.1 Mustela nigripes
GTTAAGCAGCTGCCTTCGGCTCAGGTCATGATCCTAGGGTCCTGGGATCAAGTCCCGCATCGGGCTCCTTGCTTGGCAGGGAGCCTGCTTCTCCCTCTGCCTCTGCCTGCCTCTCTGTCTGCCTGTGCTCACTCGCTCTCTCTCCCTCTGTCTCTGACAAATAAATAAATAAAATCTTAAAAAAAAAAAAAAAGTAATATCCAGACCACTAGGAATTTGCAATGGTTTTGTTTACCCAATTACGGACATTGTCATGTAACTCTAGATAACTGTACTGGCATTTAAATAGTGAGAGGCTAATGTAAAAAGATACACAAAAGATTACTTCAAAAGTGATTACTTAAAGGATATTAAATATACATTTACAAATACAAAGAAAAAAAGAGAGATTAACATGTACTCAATAGCATAAATTAACATATATTCAAAGTCCTGGCCTTGTCTTCCATTGTTATTAATGAGTTATAGCCTGTCCCAAAGAACTGATTACAAATCTAAATCCATAATTTTTTAGCTATTAAGTTATAGAATAAAATTTGTAAATATTATTTCATTATAACTATATTTACAATTCACATTCAGACTCCAGGTGTGAATACCAAGTGTCTAACAATTATTTAATTGAAATATTCCATACAAAATTCTTATGTCAGTACTATTTATAAAGAAATCATCTCTGCAATATTTCTGCAATCTTAGTAGGATCACAAAAGGATGCTACTCCAAGGACTGGAATTATAAGTTTATGACTGGTGCTTTGAGCAGCTTTTCTTGGCAGTGACCATGTAAAACAGCAACTCTCATTTTTCAGTCTGTTCCCACTGAACGTATTAATCTCGTGTTCTGGAAGAATATTTAATATTTTAGAAAACAGGATTGAGAAGCCAACAGAAGACAACTTGAAAGAGATCTTCACATACAACTAATCTAGATGTTTGTGCTGCAAAGGAAGGAAGGATACACAAGGTTCCTACTCTAGCACTCCAAAACCTCTAGATATGGATTAGGGTGAATACATTCTTGGTTTTCATGGATGTCTTGGCTTGATCCTATACTTCTGGTCCAAAATGAGAAATCAGTAGAGCAAAGAGTTGAAAGACCATCCTGCGAAAGGGGCAACAAAAGTCCTTGCAGAAAGAAGAGTTTGGCATATCTGTGAAATTGAGAGAATTTGAATATCGCATTAAGTCTTCTTTGGGTTTAACAAGAATGTTCTTTGTGGAAATCATTTGAAAGGTTTTAGCTTGCATCAATTATTATGCTGCTCCTGGTCCTATGTGGCATAATACAGACCATGAAAGAATAATACAACCAATAGATAAATAATAGGGATTAAAATAACTCAAGTAGTAACAAGTAGTGAAGAAAAGCATATGGGTTATGTTAGACCAGTTTTAAGAGCGTTTGAATTATTAAGTATATAAAATTGACACACCAAAACACTTCTAGATCCTAACTCCTTTTATACTAAAAAAGCATAAGCTATCATGACCCTTCAAATTCAGGAAATTCAGAAAGAAGTGTGGTTTTAAAGAACTATTTAAAACTCACTTAATTTTTAAAATAATATTTTTCTTTAATATCCTGAAAAAAACATTTAGATTAGATGGCTGTGACTCAAGTTTTTCCAAAAATGTATAGTGAAATGCACTAATGCACTGAATTTAAGGGGATGGTGTTGAAATATAGCAGTAAGTCAACTTGAGGACAATACAATGCTTTGACATGCTACACTATTGCGAGATAAACGACAATATCTATCTACCTAAATCTGTATTATGTGTATATAAATGAAGATTGATCATTTTGACTCAATTGATAAATCAATTTAAGTCAAATGGCATGATTTGGTTTGGTTCAGACAGGTTTGGTTTTTTTTAAAATATAAAATTATTTATCAAATGCAGCTGTCAATACAAAGACAAAAAATGCCCAAATCAAATTTAGGAAATCAATTTCATGATTTTGATGTAGTCTTTACTCAATCTTTACTCACCCAAATGACTGTGTAAATTGAGGAAAAGAGTTGACTAGATTTGTATAGCAAGAAGGAGAGGTCAAAGCTTATGAACAGATTTCAAGAATCACAGAAAAACTATTGATAATTAGATGAAGTATATAAAAATGTTAAAGAATTAATCATATCAATATAAAAAATAAAAAAAAGTAGTGAACAAAAACATAATATAATGAAGAAAATGAAAATTTCATACTCAGGTGAAAATGTCATAGGTGAGTGATTAGTAAGCTCTGCAAAGGACTTGATAGTAAATGTTTTAGATTTTCTAGGCTACAAAGAGTGTCACATATTCTTTGTCCTTTTTTTTTTCAACTTTTTAAAAATGTGAAAGCCATTCTTGGCTCAAGGCAAGGACCGGACCTTTTTTTCATATCCTCACATGGCGGCTTACTAAATGTAGACAGATGGAGTGAAAGATGGGCTTAATTATCCACTTATCTGAGTTACAAAACTGTCAAATTCAAGAGTAGCTTTGCAAAAGATGAAAAAGAGGAACAGTTCCCAGAATTGTCTTTCAAATACGCACAACAGCAAGAGTTGATTTTTCAATCCCACATTTTTGTTAGACCAGTATTTCATCAAACACAAATCTTCACATTATTAATATGACCATTATCCACAGTGTCATCGTGCTTTGAAAAGGGAGCTAATAAAACTTCAAATTAAAGCTGTCTCTGTGAATTTCATGAGTTGAGTAATAGATGTGGCTTCAACTTAAGCCACATATTGGCCACATCCTTGTTCTTTCCTGCATCCCTTCCATAGACCACCAGTAAAGAGGATGGTTTAAACTACCTGGCTTGAAAACAACTCATCAGGCAAAAGATTGGGGAAAACATGCAAACCTGAAAAGCTAGTACCTGTGTCAAGCTGTAAAAAAGACATGAACAGGGAGTGGAGGGGAACTGACAGAGCAATTTGCATTGCCTTAGCTGTTCCCTGTGTGCTTACTGGGGGAAAGAGTTGGTACCGCAAAAACTGCCCTCCTGGGAATTGGGAAGAGGGCTCAGAATCTAAATAAGCAATGACTTGTTGACTGGAGTTACTTCACAGCAGAATGTGAAGATTTACCTGGGACAGGTCACAAGTGATGGAGCAAAGGCATGTCTACGCCTTTGTTTTCTTTGAAGTTAATCTGGTATAGAAGAGAATCCTAAAATTTCTGTG
This sequence comes from Mustela nigripes, assembly GCF_022355385.1. Lineage (NCBI taxonomy): Eukaryota > Metazoa > Chordata > Mammalia > Carnivora > Mustelidae > Mustela > Mustela nigripes. The sequence goes on from NC_081559.1 coordinate 167,346,679, forward strand.
GTTTTCTAAGAGGTTATAAACATGAAGTATGCACATTATTTAATCCACCAGCCCCCAAGAGGGACCTTGGCATTAATTATGTGGAAGAGTCTCTGAAGCAAAGTTCAAAGACCATGATGCCATCAAATCTAATAAAGGCCCCGGTGGGCTCTCCAACTCCTCAGTGTAACACACTATTGTGTCAGCACTCTGGTCATTGTGCTGAGAGCAATAACAACTGGTCACCAAACCCACTGGGATCACTAATATCTGGACCCAGCATAAAAGCTCTTCTGGATTACTTGGGTTACTTCCCAGTACTGACAAGAGGACAATCATATACAGAGACCTCCCTATCCCCTTTCTATTCACACCTTATAGGTTTCTGGTATTGTAAGAAATTAGAACCAGGAAGAAGAAATGGGAAAACCCTTGAATGGAAATGAAGCTTAATGTGTAGAGTTTTCAAGTGGACTATAATACCTAAATTTGTTTGAGGAAACTTCAGTATCAGTCCACTGGTCTAGAATAAGCTGTCTGAGCTAGATAAGAGTATAGGTTTCTCTTTTGGCAGAGTCTGTATAGTTACAAAATGGAAGTTTCATTTTTTCTTTGCTAATTATTGTTAATTATCACAACCATAAAGCATCACACAAGATATACTGAAAAACAAAATGGTCTTTTCTTCAAACTGAAAAAAGTTAGAATATAGAAAGCTTCAAAATTCCATAAGAAAATACAGATATTTAGAAATGCAGAAACCTAAAGGTAACTAAGAAATATGAAGAGAGTGACAACTGAGTGGTGCAGTCAGCTAAGCCTCGGATTCTTGGTTTTGTCTCAGGTTGGAATCTCAGGGTTATAAGATCAAGCCCTACATTGGGCTCTAGGCACAGCATGGAGTCTGCCTGAGATTCTCTCTCCTGTTCCCACTGCCCCTCTCACTCATGCTCTCTCTCTCAAATAAATAAATCAATCTTTTAAAAAAATGTGAAGAGGAAATGGGAAAAATGGTTATTTAAAAATGACAGTGGGAAAAAACCCCTCAATCTAAGATTGCCTCTGAATCCTCACAGAATTCTACCACTATTTTTTTTTTAAGATTTTATTTATTTGACAGAGAGAGATCGCAAGTAAGCAGAGAGGTGGCAGAGAGACGGAGGAAGCAGGTTCTCCGCTGTGCAGAGAGCCTGATACAGGGCTTGATCCCAGGACCCTGAGATCATGACCTGAGCCGAAGGCAGAGCCTTAACCCACTGAGCCACCCAGGCACCCCATTCTACCTCATTCTTAAAGAATAAACATATAGGCTCCCATGGAGAGCCCCTTCCCCCTCACACCGAAACTGTAGAAACTATAAGTGAAGTACTGAAATACAAGAAGTCTTCAGAAATATTTTAAGCCAATAGATAAAGGATTAATAAACGAAGCAGAAACAATAAATAGTAAATATTGAGCTATAATTACCAAAAATATATAGGTATATATATATAGGTTGACAACAGTTCAAATGTTTCAACTGTCAGACGAGGATAGGCCAAAACAAATGCAAAATGGTAATAAAAATAGGCTAAAGTTAAGAATATAGCTAGAAGTTCACGGAGTGCCTCTAGAAGAGTCAATCAAAATTATGATAGCACAATGGATGCATATAACAATTGAAAGAACTGAGGGTCTTTGGTCTAAGATTTACTATAGATATAACATCTGACATCTGTCCTCCAATAACTAAAGGGCTGGTTCATGAACACATGGAAGAAAAATCAGGTTTATCCTGTGTGATTTCATAAGCATTTCAGAATTGAATTCGCTGTAGTTAGTGGTAGGTACAGGGACAGATTTTTATCAAATGATAAAGAAAGTTCTAACAATGAAACTACTCAATAAAGCTGTATTATGTATAAGAAAGTCCCCATCACAGCAACTATATACAAAGAGGTGAGACTCAAATGCAACAATTGAGAGTTTCCACACATCAGATATAGAGGGCAAGATTAAATGGCTTTAGACCTTCAATTCTGAGAGTCCTTAATTTAATTATACTTTATAACCTTCCATAGATAAAATAATGAACATGGGGTGTTTGAAAATGCTTCTCAAACCACTTCTTTCGTCTAAAATTTTAAGACTATGTTTTCAACTTTCTGAATTTTATGGCCAAATTTATTTACTCCGGTTATAGAGAAGATAGCCAAGGGTAAAATTACAGGGAAACAAATGATCTGAAAGGTTTCATTAAGTAAGTCATCTCAAATTCAAAGGCCTTGCAGAAGTCAGACAGATACTGCAAATTATTGACGTGAGCAGGTAATTCTCTCTTCTACTTTTGAAACGTACCAACCTCTTAAATGTTCTTCTGTTTTCCCCATTTTGGTAAAAAACACAATATCTTACCTAAGTTAGTGCTAGTTGCTGTCAAATAAATCCCATGCTAACAGTCCACTGCATGTGTTTGTGTTCTTCACTCAGGCTCTTTCTGTCCTGTGGTTCTGAAGATCTAGAATATTTCAATTCAACCTTCAAAAGAGGGAGAAGAGAGTGTAGAGACTCTACTTTTTTTCTTCTTAAAAGTCATCTCAAGAATAAAACCCATTACTTCTGCTCTCATTCCACTGGTGAGAATTTTTCACATCACTTGGATAAAAAGGGGGCTGTGAAATATATTGCTTGGTGAAGAAGATAATTTCCAATGGCAACTCTACTCTATGAAAGAGAGAGTACAAGTAATTATGGGACAGCTACCTGTCTGTCACATGTTGGTACAAAGATTTCTTTTGTCCATTATGAAAAATCAAATGTGCAAGAGTGATAGCTAAATAGCTACTGAGAGTAAACCTCAGGAAAATGGCTTGAGCTGTATCGGACACTAAAAAACACAAAGAGCTGCCACTTTGCACCATAAAGGGGATGGCTGCAGTAAAGTTTCAGGCGATCGCCTTTACTGCTCACTACATAGTAGGCACTCAGGAAATACTTGCTGACCATGAACAAATGCAAAATAAAAGAGTCCTGGGTTAACAGATGTTCTGGATGTTTTCAAAAGAAAACAGAAATTTTGATGTTTATATAAAATCTACTGAATTTTAAATTTTGGATCATTAAAAAAAAAAAAAAAAAAAAAAACCTTGTAACATACACAAAATACTTCCATGCTGAATTTATACTGTGGGTAACTAATCTGCAAACTCTTTATACCAGTTACCATGAAGTTTTTAAAAAGCATGCCAAACATTTTCAAACCATTCATTTTATTCAAATGGTTATATTTTATAAAAAAGATCAGCAATATTGGTTTGTTTAAAGCATTTTTCCTAAGAACGTACAATTCTTCTCGTGGTTAGAAGATTTCAGAACATTATCCTTTAGACATAAATATTTGCTTAGGTATAATTTTAGATTCTGATGAGGATGAAAAAGCAGATAACCAGAATATATTGCTTCCCAGTTTAATTTTATGCTGGAAGTATTGGAAAAAGTGAAAACCAAATGAAATAGAAATGAGGAGTCTGCAAAGTGTCCGCGGGCAATTTGACTTTGGCAGGGCTCCTTGGGTCCAGTTCCCCAGCTCTTGCTTGTTTGTTTTACCAATGGGGAAAATTTCTGGTTTATCTCTGAACATTTTTCACAAGTTAAATGTGACATTTTCTCTTTTCTCTAATGCTGTCTCATCATATTGTTTCTGAACCAGTGGTATCCCTAAAGCTTTTCCCAAAAATGGAAGCTGTGAAACTAATTATTTTAAAAATCAGCCATGGGAGTTACTTCTCTTTACTTTGTCACGCAGATGTGTGGCCCTGTGCACTGCACTGAGCTTAGAACTAATTCTATCCTCCTTGAGCATTCAAGTTTGGCCAGAATTGAACATAAAGTTTAGCTAATCTAAAATGCTTAACAGAGTCTTGTTTTCTTAAAACAAACAAAAACAGAGTCAAGCTGGAACTTTTCAATCACAAATAAAAAACCTACAACAATAATCAGTTTCTGAAAGCTGGAAAAACATGATTATATTGTCTAGTTCTGAAGGACCAAGTTACTTTTGCTAAAATACCTACCCACCACTGGGTGTGGTGTACAAACAATGAATTTTGGAACATTAAAAAAAAAATAAAATAAAATTCAAGGTTCCTTCAAAAAATAAAAAGAGGTGCCTGGGTGGTTCAGTGGGTTAAGCCTCTGCCTTTGGTCATGATTCCAGGGTCCTGGGATAGAGCCCTGCATCAGGTACTCTGCTTAGCAAGGAGTCGGCTTCCCCCTCTCTCTCTGCCTGCCTCTCTACCTACCTCTCTGCCTACTTGTGATCTCTCTCTCTGTCAAATAAATAAATAAAATTTTTAAAAAAATAAATAAAAAATAAAATAAAATACCTACCCACCTTTCCATTTTCCTAATTAAGTTTACCTGGAAACCCAAGCAAGGGGTTAGTAGTTTCCAAGAAGGAATTTATGGCCTTTCAACATTCATTCAACTAACACCAGTGAGGATCTACTAGAAGTGTCAAAAACTGTTCTTGCTGAGTGGGCAAAACTCTACACACAATACACAAGTCCCTGCCCCACAGAGTCTGCATATAAGAAAAAAAGACATGAGACAATTTCAGTAACTTGTCAAAGTCACAGAGCTAGTAAGGGCTAGGACCAGGATTGCAACTCACTCAATTATTTAGTCAACAAATATTTATTGAACACTTACTGCGTTCTGGGCACTGTTCTGGGACCTATTGATATAGTCCAGTCCTCTGCCCTCATGGAGTTTATAGGTGATAGATGATCAGCACAATAATTCAAACAAATAAATAAGAATCACTTCATAGTGACAATTTACTTAAACATAAAACAGGAAGGTGACAGAGTGCCTACATCTGTGTGAAGAACACTCATGCTAAGGGAACACCTAAGAGTTTTTCAATGTTGGCATGATTCACACTTTGGGACTGGTAATTCTTTGTTGTGAGGGGTCATCCTAAGCACGGTAGGATGTTTAACAGCCTCAGTGGCCTCTACCCACCAGATGCCAGTAGCCTCTTCTAAGTCCTGACAGCCAAAACAGCTCCAGACATTGCTAAATGTCTTCGGGGTGACAAAATCACACTTGACTGAGAACCACTGACCTACAGCAAAGTTGTTCAGGTAGGATCAGATCTGGCATGTGTTCAAAAGAAGTTCATGTTAAGTAAGGAGGAGAGGGGCAGGAGATGAGGTTATAAAGCCAGATGAAGTACCCATCAGGCAAGGCCTTTTAGGCCAGGGGAAAGAATTATGGTTTTATTTTAGGCTGCCTCCTACTAGGCTGTGGTTATTGTTATTGAATAGCCACTGAGATTTTCTCCATCCTTATTTTTCAAGACCTCTTTACCCTCAAGCCTTCCCAGACAACACCCAAAGTCTCACATCCTCCAAGTTCTTCGGGCCACCCTCAACTGTCCTATCCTGCTTTCCCTTAAAATCCCGAGGTTTGGCACTTTGGTTGCATGCATCCTCCTCCTTCTTGGTGTCTTTTCCCTGTGATTGTTTGCCTGGAACACAATGTCCTGCCATTCCTCCCTGGGAAACCTTACTCGGGCTTTAACAGCTAGTTTAAGTATTTGGCTCTTCAGGTCATCTTCCACAACTCCTTTCTGAAGCCAATAAGCTGGTATTTTATTGTTCTTCACATCAGAATCAATATCTTCGCCCTCACTGCAGCTTCCCAAGGGCATGAGTCACCAAATCTTGGTCATCTTTGATTCTCCATTGACTACTCAGTGCCTGACAGGTATATAGATTTGTTTCTCCATCAAAATCCATGTTACTATTTTGAACCTTCTTCCTAACATAAGAATACTACCTAAGAAAAATTACTCCTGTTTTCTGTCCCTTTGAGAGACACACTTTTCAATTTTTTTCTTTAGTAAATGCTGATTAGTACATTTTACATAAATAAAATGTATAGATCTTGGCAGAACACATGCACACACATTCACTCAAATTTAGCTACTTAGAAAATATACCTTTATGGTTTTTACAGGCCCTTCCTCTAAGAGAGTTACCTAGCACAGAGACACACCTTTAATTTTGTATTGGTTGGATCTAAATCAAGGTTACAAAAGTAACAAATGTGGGGCCCACAATCATTGAGGGAGAGTACACTCCAGTTGTGATTAATACTTTTAAAAGTTCTCTTACCCCACAGTGTAAGCGTCAGGGCCTGTCCCACCCTGCAAAGATTAAGATCCAATCATCTGGAATAAATAGATCAAGGAGTTTATAAACTACAGGTCTTCTAAAATTTCTTCTCACAAATGCATTATTTTAATAAATGTCTTCAAAGTCAATGGTGTTGATTTTATGATGTGTATTCATGCAGTCAATGAAAGGGCTGAGAAAAAAGAAAGCACAATAAAAACCTGCCAGTTGATGAGTCAAGTTGTAAATAATGAGCTACTCTGTAAACTTGGCTGAGTGAAAGTGAAATATTGGACTAACAAAAAGGATGATTACAAGACCAACTCTTGCATTCAGATTTAACCCAAATCAGAACAAGATATGAAAGTCAGCTGGCACTGTTCTTTACATATAGTAGGTATTTAATAAATATTTGCTAAGTGAATAAATATGCTTTGCCACTCACCTGTTTTCCTAATAGTAAAATACCTGATAAAGTTAGTTATATCCTTTTCACATGAATCACAGTTTTAACTTTGGCAAAAACAAGAAATCTAAGCAGCAGTTTGAGTTAATTAATTTAGGGGAAAAAAGGCAGCCAAAGTCTGTGGTAAACTTAGCCTTGCAATGAAACCATTAAAGACATTTCTCAATCCCCCTTTCCCTCCTTCTTCTGCTTTTAAGATACTGTGTGAACCAACATGGACTACAAGAACTCACATGGACAAAGGCAGAGCTGGGTGTGAACTCCGCTTCTGGAGTGTTTGCAACAGGATAAAAGAGTCCAAAGGAACCAGTAGCCTGTCCAAATTTCTCTTAGCTATGACCTATCACAGCCACCATCATCCTGTAACACTTAATGCAGCTGACCCCGGAACTGCCAAAGAAAGATCATTTTTCAAAGTGATCTCGGCTGCCTACCCGCCCCCCCCCCCCCACACACACACACAACAATTGTAAGTTCACCTAAGACAAAGAGGTGGCTCCACTGTGCCCATTTTTGTATTATCAATCATGGAAGCATATAATGGAAGATTAGAGTTAAATCAAGAAATTTCTCTGTATTAATCCCTTATAACAGGGGCGCCTGGGTGGCTCAGTGGGTTAAAGCCTCTGCCTTCAGCTCAGGGCATGATCCCAGGGTCCTGGGATCGAGCCCCGCATCGGACTCTCTTTTCAGCAGGGAGCCTGCTTCCTCCTCTCTCTCTGCCTGCCTCTCAGCCTACTTGTAATCTCTGCCTGTCAAATAAATAATAAAATCTTTAAAAAAAAAAAATCCCTTATAACAGTGAGTTGGAAGAAGTGGCTTCGAATTTTCTCGTTAGATACTTTCACTTACCGTCCCTGTTGTTTAAGCTGTGTACATGCAGTCAAGTAATAGGATGAATGTGTAAAAAACAGCTTAGCTATCAAAGGTTCCAAAAGCTTTTCGGAAAATTATCACCACCCCCAGGATTACCCAGTGTCCCTATTCAGCGTAGGTACTGATCAAAGCAAATGAAACACACGATTCCCTAGGCTTTAAGGACACATTTTACAAAACATTTTCCCGCAGCCCTTGCCAGTGATAACACTACATACTCTACTTTTTGTTGATAATCCAAATAAACATTATCTTTAAGGAAGCATTATCTTTAAAGCCGCTTTTTTTCTTTTCCTTAAAAATGCCTTTGCCCTTCCTTCTTCACGGTTTTCACTGCCCGCTTCCAATCAGACCCCAAGCCTGCGGCAGACCGCCGTTCCTCCGCGGGCCACCCCTGCGCCTCCTCGCCTGGATCACCTCTAAAAGCTTGCCCTTCCTGCTATCGAGGGAATGGGGTCCGCGTCTTCTTCTCTTAAATCTAAGTTGGCCTTTGTGACTGCCTCAGCCATGATCGAAGGGATGCTGTGCGACTTACAGTGGAACCGAAAATGTAAATCACTCCCCCAGAGTTCTGGAACGCTGGCTCTTGAAACCCAGCCACCACCGTGCTGTAAGGAGGCAGAGGCCGCAGCGTCAGTCATGGCGGCCTGCGCAGCCGCTGACGGAAGCGTCCCCATCCGGGACAGCAGGGACTAGCAGCAAGATGGCGGCCACCAAGCGCAGGCCGTGGCTTGCTCTCGGCTTCGACGAGCAGCCGCAGGCACACCTGACAGGCCTCCGCACGTGGAGGGCGGAGTGGCGGAAAGCAGTCCCTGAGGAGATGGAGCCACTCCTTGACGAGAGGCAGGAGCAGCTCGGGAAGGAGCGCCACCAGCAATACTGAAGATGTTGATGGAGAGGCGCTGCAGGAGGCTGACGTACCGCGCTGTGGTGACAGCCGAGACAGCGTGGGCACCCTGTGCCTTCTGCAGCCACACAGTCGGGGCGCCCCCGCCGAGGAAAAGCGGACCAGAGTCTCCGTGGGGAAGTCCACCGCGCCCTGCCCTCTTGGCACACATCCTCTCCGCCTCTCTGCACACCCAGTGGCGCAAGCACAGAGAGAGGAAACCTGTTCCCTCCCCCACTTCCAGACCCTGGCCCCAGCTGGAAACCCCCGCACACTGCAGCCCACAGACCCCGCACCGTCAGCCACGGACAGCCAGGACTGTCACAGGCGGGAGTGAGCGGGACCAACCAGGCCAGACCCCGTCGTGGCTGCTACCAGACCCGTCCCGTCTCAGCATGGCTTTCCCTGTCACCCAGCCTGCACCAACAGGATGACCCCAGCCCCCAAGCGTGGGATGCCAGAAACTCTCTTGTCTGGGACTTGAACCCCAAAAGGAGTGGGCACTGAGAGCTGGTTCAGGTGGAGGAGCCTTCAGAGCCACGACTGGATGTCTTCCTGAATGTATCCCCACCCACCCACAAATCATCAGATTTGTGAAACTAAAAAGCAAAACAAAAGGCAGCCTAAGCCTTTTTCTAAGCTTCAGAATTGACAGCCACCGCCCAACTTGACAGACGTGTGAGTAACCCATCTTAAAAGTACAACTTTCAGACCCGTTTGAGCCATCCCACTGATACCACATGGTACAGACAGGCCATTCCCACTGAGGCCTACCCAGCCAAATCACAGATTCATAAGCAAAATTAAATCACTGTTGCTTTTTTAGGCCACCCAATGTGGGGGTGGTTTATTGTGCAATAATAGAAAACTGATACAGCCCGCCTAAAGTTATCCTTCCGCTCCTATCACCAGTATCCTAAATTCAGGGTCTCATCACTTGCCTAGAGTTTGCAATAGTCTTCCTTCTAGTCTCTCCCTGGTTGATTTTCATTTACATAATTATCTTGCTAACTTACTTCTTATTTATATTACTGCCCAAAATGTAGAAAAATTTAAACTGTGATCTGAGAAGTTCTCAACATCTTTCCGTGGTTCACAATTGTGGCTGTCTATTAGAATTACCCAAGGAATTTTTTTTTTAATTTTATTTATTTGACAGAGAGACATCACAAGTAGGCAGAGAAGCAGGCAGAGAGAGAGAGAGGAGGAAGCAGGCTCCCTGCTGAGCAGAGAGCCCGATGGGGAACTCGATCCCAGGACCCTGGGATCATGACCTGAGCCGAAGGCAGCGGCTTAACCCACTGAGCCACCCAGGCGCCCACCCAAGGAATTTTTTAAACCAATGCCTGAGCCTTGACTCAGAGATTCTTATTTAATTGGTCTAAACTAGGAACCCGTAGTTGGTAATTTTTAAAGTTCTCCACATATTCTAAATGGAAACCAAAGTGAGAACTTCTGATGTCATCAGGGGTGGAAAACAGTATGCAATGATGTGTATGGTAAGAACACCGCCAACACCGATAGTCAAGGTATGAATAAAGGGTGTGGATGAGGACTGATCCAGAGTTTTCAGAATTAGAGGAATCAGAGAATTAAAATATCAAGAAAAGGTAATGACAGGGGAGTAGAAATAGAAATGTTAGGAAGATATGGAAGGTAATTAAGAATGTTTCCAAGTTCCTAATGTTGTTTTGTTATAAGATGATTCATATAGTTCTGATAGGCAAAGTTGACTTGAGTTGAAACAAAATTTACATGTATGCACTAGGACATGATTTCATTTCACATTTTAGTATATTGCCCAGCCCTGTCATAATTCATTTATTAGTTCAACAAACATATATCTAGTGCATATTATGTGTCACACATTATTCTAGGGATATAGCAGTGAACACAGAGTCTTTGACTTGTTGGGTGTGGCAGACAATTAAAAAATAAACAAGTGCACAATATGTCAATGTGTTGTAAATGATATGCCAAAAAAATTAAAAAGGGAAAGAGGAAAATGAATCCAAGGGCTTGGGGCACAGTCAACAACCTGTAAAAAACCTGCATGGCTCAGTCGTTAAGCTTCTGTCTTCAGATCATGCATGATCAAGCCCCATATCCAGCTCCTTGCTCAATGGGAAGCCTGCTTCTCCCTCTCCCACTCCCCCTGCTTATGTTCCCTCTCTCACTATCTCTCATTCTGTCAAATAAATAAATAAAATCTTCTAAAAAATAAAAAGGGAACACAAGGGCAGAAGGAATAGGGGATGGAATGTGGGGAGTAATTTTTTAAGGGTTCAGAAAAGGCTTCACTGGTAAAGTTTTCTTTGAGCAGAGACCTAAAAGAAGTGAAAGTTTGTCGTGTAAATAGATACCTGTAGAAGTGGTTTAAGAAGAACAAGGAGCAAGTGAGAACGTGGTTGAAGTTTACAAAGTATAGTAAGGAGGCCAGTGTGGCTAGTTGGAGATGAGGTCCAAGAGATAACAGGGACAAAAAGAAAGGGCTTCAGGATTGGGGAGAAGAAATTGTGATAGACAGTGGTACCTCATTGTTAAAATTTATTTGTTTATTAACATATAATGTGTTATTTGGTTCAGGGGTACAGGATTGTGATTCATCAGTCATATAAGTTCACAACACTCACCAGAGCACATACCCTCCCCAGTGTCCATAATCCAGCCACCCTATCCCTCCTCTCCCACCCCCCAGCAACCCTCAGTTTGTTTCCTGGGATTAAGTCTCTTATGGTTTATCTCCCTCCCTGGTCCCATTTTGTTTCATTTTTTCCCTCCCTACCCCCCATGGCCCCCTGCCGTGCGTCTCAAATTCCTCATATCAGAGAGATCATATTATAATTGTCTTTCTTTGATTGACTTATTTCTCTTAGCATAATAACCTCTAGTTTCATCCACATCATTGCAAATGCCAATATTTCATTTTCTTCGATGACTGCTTAGTATTCCATTATATATATATATATATATATATATATATATACACACACACCACAGCTTCTTTATCCATTCATCTATTGATGGACACCTAGGTTCTTTCCATTGTTTGGCTCTTGTGGACACTGCTGCTATAAACATTTGGGTGTACATGCCTCTTCGGATCACTACATTTGTATCTTTAAGTAGTACAATTGAGTAGTGCGATTGCTGGGTCATAGGGTAGCTCTATTTTCAAGTTTTTGAGGAAACTCCATACTGTTTTCCAGAGTAGCTGCACCAGCTTGCATTCCCAGCCACAGTGTAGGAGGGTTCCCCTTTCTCTGCATCCTTGCCAACATAGTGGTTCTTCATCTTAAAATACATTAGAATCACCTAAGGGAGATTCTCAAAATACTCTTCCCCAGTCTACACCTTTGGAAATTCTGTTGGAATTTATGTAGGATGAACCAGACAGCAACAGCTTTCAAATGTCCCCAATTGAGAACCATTGCTGCAATGATTTAAATGAATTATTGGTCACTGTAATTCTATCGATTTGCTCTGAGAGAGGTGAGAAGCCATTGAAGGGTTCTAATGAGAGAAGAGGCAGAATCGATGTTTTAACTAATTAACTCTAGTTGATCTGTGGTGAATAAAGGATGGAGCAATGTCCAGTTTAGATCACCTATCTGTTTTTAACATTTTCCATAATGAACATGTGTAGCTTTTGAATTAGTAATAGAAATTTCTTATTTAAAAAAAAAGTTTAGGGGCGCCTGGGTGGCTCAGTTGGTTAGGCGACTGCCTTTGGCTCGGGTCAGGATCCTGGAGTTCAGGGATCAGGTCCCGCATCAGGCTCCCAGCTCCATGGGGAGTCTGCTTCTCGCTCTGACCTCTTCCCCTCTCATGCTCTCTCTCACTCTCTCTCGAATAAATAAATAAAATATTTAAAAAAAAGTTTAAAACAGATTGAAAGCATATCTATTAATGAGAAATAGAACATTATATTCTCTACTATTCTTCTATTCTTCCAGATGTGTTTCTCAAGGAAAGATTTTCATGATGGCAATGGATTGTGTATCATTTTGCTATAGCTGCCATAAAGTGCCACAAACTGGGTGGCTTAAAAGTCCCAAATCCCGATGTCAGCAGAGCTATGCCCTTGGAGATGCTGAGTAGAATCATTCATTGCCTTTTCCTAGCTTCTGGTAGTGGGCAACAATCCTTGGTATTCCTGGGCTTCCAGCTGCATTAATCTAATCTCTGCCTCTGCCATCCTCACATCATTTTTCCTGTGTCTTTGTCCAATTTTTTTTTCTTTTATAATAGTACCAATCATATTGGATTAGAGCCTTGTCCTAATCACATCATCTTAATTTAGTTAAATCTGCAAATACCCTATTTCCAAAAAACACCTCCTTCTGAGGTATTAGAGTTTAGGGCTTCAACATATCATTTTTGGTGGACACAATTCAACCCATACAGATTGGTTCTTATCAAATCTTTAATAATAAGTAATAGAATTGGGATCATGTACCACCTTCTCTATCAAGGCAATAATCTTCAAAGAAAAAAATACAGCTATTCCCAAAAAGTTGATAAAATTCTTGAAGGGGGATTTCCCTGAAAAGGAGAGTCTCTGTTACGTTTTTTAAACTCTAACTTTTCTACTCCAGCAGACGTTTCTCAGAGAATGACTGAAAACTCTATGAAAAGATTGCATTGTTTTGGTAACTTTCATTCATGGAATATGAGTTTTCAGTGCTTTGGTGGGTTGATGTTTAGAGTTGGATACTTTAGCCTTTATGGCCATATAACTCCATTAACACAGATTTATTGAAATTAGAGAGTCATCCATACCTTTCAAATTGGTTTCACAGTTCCAGAGTAGTGGGAATTAAAATCTTAATTAGCATTAATCTGAGAGGGTACTTAAAACATGTCTAACCTGCTGAACAACTTCATTTACCCAGTGAAATCTTTTGTTTTCAGTATCAGAATGAAAATTATTAGGCTGATAGATGAACTATTTATAGGGTGGCTGAACATTGTCGAACACTGGCTTTGAGAGCCAATAACAAGCTCCATAAAGAAAAACTCAACACATAATGCTCAGCCTCAAGATACTCTGAGGCAAAGCAAATTCTTATCAAGAAACCACTGGTGACCCAGCTAACCAGGTCGAGCTGAAATTAATGTGTTGGCACACATGCTGTATAAAGAAAGTGAGCATTTGGTCATGGGACAGAGACCAAACGAAGATGAAGAACAAACACCTACTTCTCGATATATTATCAAACATCATGTTTGGAATTACTCTAAAAGTACACACTGTAAAGTATAAACTGTGTTTGACCCATCTACTATCTGGATGTTAAATAACTCCAAATTCACTTATTTCCACTAATCAGCTGCTACACATTTTCCTCCAGCTTCTGCCATCTGCTTTTAATTATCAAAACAGTTTGCAATCCAATTTGAGATGATAAAAAGTTAATTATCACAGGCTTTCAGCTTACAGGTGTGGTCAAAAAGAAAATAAATAAGCCTATTTATTTAGTTTCAAAGAGAATCACACACACGAATTCAGAACATTGCCAAAATTACCTTATTTCTTGGATATTTTGAAAGCTCATAAAGGAAATCCACTCCAAGTAAACAGCAATAAAATGAATTTGGATTAACAGTATTAACAAATAGTGTTATTTTGGACAGGATGGTTGAAATAAAGTTAAAAAGACCCAAACAGATTTCATGAAGAAAAATATGACTATGAAGAAAAATAGTGCCCCCTCCAACAGCAACAACTAAAACTGAACATCTGAAGTTAAATAGAATAACTCTTTCAATATCTAATAAGGTTACCTTTATATCATATTCACATAAGTTTTTGGGAAAAGAAAACCAAATGCCTGGTTTTAATTTTCAAATAGGAAGAAATTAAGTAAGAAAGAGAACTGAAACTAAGTTTTCCGAGTGTCTCTTGTGTTTTCATATGTCACAAATTCAATCCACAAACAGTCCTATGGAGATTATTTTTCCCACTTTAAAGATAAGAAAACTGAGCCTCAGAGATAAATTTAAGTCAAACCTAGGGCACTCTGTTATTGATGGGTACCTTCCACTGCCTGATTAACATAGGATGGACAGCAAAAAAACTTGATAAAATAATAATAGTTCATTTTCCATTACTGTATGTCTCATCAAGGCTCAAGTCCAAACAATTGTATATATAAATTTATTAATGTATTTATTTATATAATGTATTATTTTACAGATTTATAATATATAATTATATATATAATAGAAAATATATAAATTTTTAACATTCTGGTGTTTTTCAAGTTTAGCATTGAGTCTTTAATTGTTAAGGATACATTTGGAGAAGACAAAAAAGGAGTAAATAAAATCGAAAAGAAAAAGGATAGTTGAACCCAGAGGAAATGGAAATGAGAGAATGCTGACGTGGGCTGTCAAAGGGAGGTAAGAAAGAAGATGAAAGTAATCGAGGGAAAGGGATGGAAAGAAATGAGATGTGACAGATGCCATATAGACAAAAGACTTTGGAGAAAGAGCAAGAATGCTCAAAGAGACATTTTATGTGATGTCAAATAAAATCCTTTCCTTGGTCTCCCTGTGACTTCATCGGTAAAAGTCCTTACTTGTAAATGCACTACTGCAGACCACCTCTGTCAATACCCAAATGCCAGGATATTTTCCCTTCTCAAGAGCCAATTTGGGTTATTTGGCCAAGCATAACATCCCAGAGTGACAGCAGCGGTTACTGCTTAGCATCTCACCACAGCCATCACACAGAGAAGCTTCTGCAATACAGCCAAAATCAGCACTAGGATTCTAAGTGTGGAAGGCATTCGGTGGAACCCAGAGAGGGATCAAGACTGGAGATGGCGGATCACTAACACTGCAGTGTGAGAAGGTTTGTTGACTTGAGGAAGAATTTCCGTGTACCTGAGTAAGATGCACCCCTCTCCACCTTCCTTTCCGATGCATGACCTTAAAAGGTACATGTAAAATGAACCAGAAGATACCAAAATAAACCTTTCTCAGTCTCACTCTACTTTCTTCTCCCTGGGACATGCCCGTAACAGAGTTTACTAAGAAACTAAGATGCCAGAAGACAAGGAAAAAGAAGAGAAGGATAAAGAAGCATGTGTGCTATCATTCTTATTCACAGAACCTGGCTCTGTCCCCTCTTGTCCTTTCGTTGGAAACACATTTGATCAAACACACAGAGGCACCCAATGAATGAGTATGATAGGACTTCTGGCATTTACTAAATCAACAAACAACTTGAATGGGACTTTGGAATTCTCTGAACTTGTCAGGGACTCCTAAATTTGGATTAGGTAATATCAACATTAATCACAGATATTGAATTCAGGGAATAAACAGAGGCAGGCTGAACAAGCTGGGATGTAACAATCAGGGAGAGTCTGGTGATTCTGGAGTAAAGTTATGAAATTTTCTTTGTTTAATAAAAAAAAGGGAAGTGTCTGCCTCCTTACGCTCCCATTCATAGGATGTCTCCTTGAAAACATAAAGGGCCCAAGAAGGAGGCCTAGCCTTTTGATTTTACAACGTAAGGTCACAGGCCTTCTGACCTTTGGAATTGTAAACACTTATCTCCAAAATGAACACAGGAGTCTTTGAAGAGGTAGCAATCAACATACATCATTGTCTCTTGAGGTTATAAGAGAAGTTACTTGTTCTTTTTTCTACTTCCCTGTGTTAATTTATGTGAAAATTTGTCTGGACTTTGTAGTCACTTTCATATTAACTGCAATGCAAATCTGTTAGTAGTTTTCCAATAGTAAGTTGTGTTCTCTCTGTATTCAATGTTGATATAGAGGAGACTTTTGGGTCAGTGATGGCAGGAAACTGTCATACATGCACCCACAAGGCAAAAAAGACAGTGAGATGAGGCTGAACATTTTGATGGCTAGTGATATCATGTAGTGTGAACAGCTACAAAAGAAGGAGCAGTTCTTCCCCAAAGAGCAGAACTTTAGAATTGCAGGAGAACTCAACTACCAGACTTGCATCTCATATTTTAATCTCTTCTAACACATCTTGAGTTTCTGCCACATCTAGTCAATCAGATGACCTGGTTTTTCACCCTTCCAAAATCTCTTAAAAATCATTTTCTTCTCTCCATTCACAGAGCCACTCTATCAGACCATGTGACCATCATCTCCCAGCTCGAAAATTTAATCACCTTCGGTTTTGCTCTCTCTCAAGCCATTTCTCCATCCTGCTAAGAGTCATATTTCTAAAATGCAAGATCTCTGCTTAAAACCATGGTGTATAAAGACCTCCTTCCTCTTGCTCCTTCTTATTCCACCAGCTCGATTTCTCATGACTCCAAAACTCCTTCCCGGCTTTCTAATGTATGGTCCTGCCATAATAAATTACTCAATGTTACTTGAACATCCATACTCTGGTCTCTAGGGTTTTGCATAGGCTCTTAAGACCATTCGCAGCCATCCTTCCCTCTAGTCACCATCCTCCAATCAGTACTCTCTGCTCATCATTTAGGACTCAACTAGAATGGATCACCTCCCTCTGAATTTTTTGTCTGACCCTTCCAAGGCAGCCCTCATTTCCCCTCCAGCACCTTGCTTTGACCTAACCTGTCCTTTATCACAGTATACTGTATTTGCCTATTTGTACTGTCTTTTATAGTATAAAGTCTTTGAAAGAATTCTTAATTAATAAGTGTTTAGCAATTAAGTCAAAGGTTAACATTCAAGAGTAGGGCTGGTTTGTATATCAGCTTGATCCAAGGCTTCAAATGAGTCACTGAAACCCAGTTACTTTCTAGTCTTAGCTCTGCTCCCTTGCATCTTGGCTTCACTATCAGACTGCTTCTGGTGTCACACATGACTACCAATAGCTGAAAGTCTACATTCTCTCAACCCCGGTGGAAGAGTGCCTTTCTTTCCCTGAAGTCCTTGCAAAATGCTTGTTGAATGCCATTAGCTTTGATTGGGCCACATGCCTATTCCTGAAGTGATCACTCTGGCCAAAAAACTCAGGTGCTCTCACTGGGCCTGAATAACATGCTCATACTCAGAGTCAGAGATGGAGTTCACACTCAGAGAGCCACAGGCAGTATAGGGGTGGTTCTTCAGAAAACAATAGAGTTACTGGTATCAAAAGAAGAATTAATGCAAACTGGGAAACAAAAAGAAGACAAAATAAAAACTATACACTACAGTAAAATCTGTATAAATCAATATAGGCAGTGGCAAGTTAAGAAATTACAGTGTAAAAAGAAAATCCAGCTACAGACACTTTAAATCTCATTTATATGATGATTTAGCTAACCTTTCCCTGTAAAGTAGATTTATTTGGGAGCTAAATTGAAATTTATTCGGGTTCTTAGGATTCTGCATAATAAATGGAAACTTATTTCCCAGCTGCATGCTGCACATTCCAAAACGGATTTATGATTATATAGACTTTGACTTAAATCTTTAGTTTGAATATGACATGTAAAACTTGATGATTGAATTTCCTCCCTAAGTTGAAAACCTGGAAACAGTTTGTGGAAAATGTTTCTGGATAATAAAGGCAAGAAATAGCACTTTTACTGTAATTGCCATTCTTAATGATTAATAATAATTTAAACATAAAAATAGTTTATTGTATATGATTCAATTGAAAAATTAAATTATACTTAATAGTTAGGTTGGCATGATAGACCAGGGCAGGAAAGGTAGAAAGAGCTAATTTATATTCAACAAGAGGTTTTCAGTTACTAACAACTGAGAAAAGCTTTAAACATAGTTTTCCCCCTCTGGGAACTTTAGTACAACTTGACTGCTCAGAGAAAAATCAGCTCTCACAACACCTTTTTGTGATGAGAGCAGGCTGCTAAGAAAGCTCCCACCTGATAGAAAGAAGTCTGAAGAATGTCTATCTTGAATCAGGTGTTATAATTAGTTTTGACACCACTTTCACAGTAAGACTCCTTAATCCTCCTGAAATTTATAGAGGGATAAATCAAGCACCTCCTACATTATATACAATATCCCAGTGTTCTCTTTAATCTCTCCTGTTCATACTTTAGGAGCTAGAGATATTTCAGTTATGGACAACTTCTTTTCTTTTATCATAGCCTCATACACCTGAACATTTAAAA
>NC_081559.1:167365533-167490970 GCF_022355385.1 Mustela nigripes
GTAAATGTTCAACAAATCCTTATTTGCATATAACACCCAGTGCTCATCCCAACACATGCCCTCCTTAATACCCATCACCTGGTTACTCCATTCCCCCACCCCCCACCCTTCTATAACCCTCAGTTTGTTTCCCAGAGTCCAGAGTCTCCTGGTTTGCTTCAAGAATGAGGAAGAATTCTCAAAGTCCAGAATTTTGGCTTTTAAATATTTAGTTCCAAAGGGACATCTCACGGTTTAGAAGGTTATACTAGCCCCTTCAACCACATGAGCAGAGCTTAAAAGAAATCAAACAGGCAAAATGAGAATCAAGAAACAACTAAATAAAGTATTAAGACTTTTTAAGGCTGAATAATATTCCATCATATCTATATTCCACATTTTGTTGATGCATATATCCATTAATGGATAGTTGGATTGTTTCCACATTTTGGCTATTGTAAAAAATGCTACATGAACACTGGTGTAAAAATACCTCTTTGAGCTCCTGCTTTAAATTCTTTTGAAGTATATACCCAGAACTGGAATTTCTGGGTCATATGGTAATTCTACTTTTATTTTTTTTTGAGGAACCTCTGTACTGTTTTCCATATAGACTGCACTGTCGGGGTCGCGCCCCTAAGATGGCGCCAGCTACATAGCCCGAGCAGCACGGAAAGCCTGAAAAACATCCGCCCTGGCCACACGTGACCTCGTGCTCACCACGTGAACACCTCTGTGATTGGCTGTTATGTCACCACTGTCTACAAGCCCCAGATACCTTCTGTTCACTTGAACACCTCTGTGATTGGCTGTTATGCCCTGTATAAGACAAGGGAACTTCCCCGCAGAGGGAGGAAAAAGATCACCAGGGAATAAACAAGAGCTTGTGCATTGACCTGTGTGTATGTTGGTGTTGCGTCATCTCTGCAGGCTAGGAGGGCGCAACACTGCACCATTTTACATTCCCATCAACAACGCACAAGAGTTCCAGTTTCTCTATATCCTTAGCAATACTTACCAGTTTTTCCACTTTTGTAATATCTCTGAATTTTATAGGTTGTTCTGCAATATACATGTATTAGTTTCAAATTCCAGGAGGAAACACCATCAAAAACTATAAAAGAAAGTCAAGAATGTTATAGTAAGATTTGGTTGAATGTAGAAGGGTTGAATTTCATGTCTCTAATTATGGAATTAGTGTCTTTATCTTGAGACTCGTTTGTGATGAAAGTTGCTGGAAAGCCTTTCTTCTTCCTGTATTTTCCATCTCACTTGTTGAGATTTCCCTATCATGAATTGATATACAGCTTCACCTTGATGCTCTCTGTTATCTCTTATATCCATTTGATAACCAATTGCCCTTATGCATGTTTCTAAAACCATTTTTTCTCTTCTTCTTCATCACTGTCATTGCCTTAATGTGGCCCTCATCAATTCTAGTCTGATCTGGAGAATTTTCCTCTTCTCTATCTGCCCCTCCAAAATTATTGTTCAGAGAGACAAACATAATTATATCATTGCTTTACCTCTTTCCCCACATACATCTTTAGCTGAACTTCTCAAACACAAGGTACTTTGTCACATTTGTGTGATGCAGAGAAATCATTCTACAACAATGATTTTCTTAAATGAGAAATAATTTGAACCATAATTTACATCTTAAAATAAGCACAACTGTATTCTATAAATTGCATAAATTTTAGGTAAAACCATGCCCTTCAAAAGATTTTCCCAAATTAGGACTTTGGACTAATGTGAACTACAGTACCACAACTCAAGAGTTTATTTCTCTGTCTGTAAGGGCATATTGAGGGAGAACTTTGAGAAATACTGATTTACAGGGTAAAATATAGTCTCCTTAGTACGTCATATGAGGTCCCCTGTGAATTGGCACTTGCCTCTATCTCTAGACTCACTTCCTGCCACCTTCCTCCACATCAACACTTTATGTTTCCGAAATACCACATCATTTGTGGTTTTCAGAACATCATTCTGTTTCGTATGCTGTCCTTCTCTCACAGAAGGAGCTTCTCCATCCAATCCTCCTATCCAAACTGTTCTATGTGGTGAACTCCATTTTCACCTTTCTGACTCCACCCATATATTTCTTCTCTGAAGCCTCCCCAGCAATCTCCTCTACCCTCCACTTCTTCAGAGTATTACTAAATCTTTCACCTTAAGGTGTCAATATTTTGAGAGAATCTATAATTAAAAGTGTAGTTTCTAAAGTTAGTTTACATTGTTTTGATCCCCAGTATCATTTTCTGCCTGTGTGACTTTAAGCAAGTTAATGGACTTTGCTGCACACAGATATTCTCTGTAAAATAGACTGAATACCAGTGCTTACCTTACATGGTGGTTGTTAGGCTTCTAAGGATAATATATGTACAAGGCTTACACAGACAATCAGCATTCACAAAATGTTACCCACTTTTGTCTTAATCATTTTAGAATCCTCAGAACCTGCAGCAGGGTAGGTGCTTGGGAAATGTTTATTGAAGCAAATTAAATTCCCTCTTTACGAAATACATGTTTTTGGCCTTCCATTATTTCTCTTTGGCCAACAGAAAAACATCATTTAAAAAAAAAAAAATGAAAGAAGTCTTGGTGACTGAGAAACCCCAAATGTACTGCTCACATCTCTGGTGTTTCAAATTATTCTGTGTGCCCTGACCTAGAACTGGCAATGGTGGTAACATGTCACAGCAGCTAAATTGAAAGAGGAAGGAATTAAAACACTGATGGTTTGAAAGGAGTTCATTTTCCATTCTGCTATCAGAAAGTGGTCCAAACCTCCACACGGGACATGAAAAGTGAACCTATACTTGGAGACCCATCTTTCAGAATTATGAAAAACCCATTACATATTTGTTGAAAGGAAAACGTTTGTGCATTTGGACAATAACTCCATGTAGAGGGAAAAGCCTGCCAGAACGTGTGTATAATTGCTTGGACTGCTAGAGGTTTTGTTCAGGGTCTTGAGACTGGTGATAGATGAGCCTAAAAGGACTGCTTTAAATAAACCAAACGTCTTGGATTAGTGTCACTGGACTTGGAGCCCCCTGGGAAAAGCCTGTCTCCCGTGATTTCCAGTATACTCCACTTCCAATGAGCTGGAAATACCACAAGAAAACCACTGTTCTCACGGTATTTTTGCCTTTTCCATTTCTGGTTTTAGCTAAGAAAAAAAAATGGCATGTGTACATGACAGAACAATCAGAACATCCAAATATTTGATCTTTAAACTAAGTAGAATTCACCGTGAGTTTCAAGTAAATCCAAATAAAATAACATTGGGCACATTCTCATAAGTTTCATTTAAGCAGTTATATTCTTACAAGTGAACCATATTTATTAAGCACTGACTATCCTGAAATTATATTACATATATATTATTTGAAGGGAAAATGGCTGAATAACTGAAATTGGTTCATGTCTCTAAATTTTTGTTTAGGAATACTTACTTAAACTACTTCCGAAAATGTGCTATAAGTAAGTAAGCATATTTAAATAAATATTTGGATGTTTTTCTAAAAGAGGTTGACTTTTGTCTATTTACAAACTTGTAGAAGGATTTAATTCATGTTTTAGATTATGCCACAATAAAATGCAGCAAATATTTGTGAGTCATTAACTGTATGCCAGGCACAGTGCTAATAGCTGGGGACTTACTTAAGGGCACATTGACAAATATGCTAATTGTTTTTAAATTTGTGCAGTTAAGAATATTTTGAAAAGTTAACCAGAGGAATCTGAAAAAAAGAAGAGAAAGGGAAAAAGATACAGTGCAAGTCATCATAGATTAGTTTAATAAGAGTATTTTTTCTTCAACAGTGTTCTTAATGTTTTTTCTATTATTAGTAGCAGAAAACGGACTAAAAATTGAGTGAAAATTAGTGTGTTTTTTAATCCTACAAAATCATTATTTTTGCAGACAAGATAGTGTTTCAATTTACCTTTAAAAAAAGAGACAGTGATTGCTGTTTAAATTTTCTGAGTAGTAAATGTTCACAAACCAATTAAGCAGATCCTAGTATCAAGGTAATTAGAAATATTATTATTCATATATGTACATATTAATAGTTTTATTGATTAACTGAATCTATTAATTTTACATACATACTATGTACATAATATGCAGATACACTATAATGGTTAAGAGCTCAAAATATGGAGTTGGTCAGTATATACTTGGGTCTGAATTTTTGTTCTTACTCTTCATAGCTGTGTGGTCATGATTGCTTAACATCTCTGTGCTGCAGAGTCCACATCTGTAAAATAATTATAACAGTAACTACCTGGTAAAGTCATTGAGAGAATGAAATAAAGGTGTACATAAACTATTCAACTGAGTACAAGCATAGTGAACAACACTCTGCTTTAATTAGTAGTAGTAATACTAACAAGGATAATGAGACATGTGCTTCATAAACTACAAACTTTGAACAAAATTGAGACTGGGGAAAGTTAATGGTGTTAACATAAATAAGAAATTGTAACAACTATGAGTAATGAAACTATGTGTATATTTCAAGTTGTCATTCGAACATATGATAATACCTGAATTTAATTGTTTAACACTGTACCCAGAGCATATTCAAATCCAAGAATTTCAATTATCCATCTCCAAAGAATATTTCTCTGCAGCTCAGTGAATATATCCAAGAATAACTAACATATAAGCACAGTTCAATTACCATCTCTCTGTTTCTCTGTTGAGTTCTGTGAGCTGTGAATATTGTGGTAATATCTGAGCTGCTACTGGTGTTTCTACTGTAAGCATGGGGCAGCATTTCCAGTATTCAAACAACCCCCACTGCTATTGTAGTATTGGAAATACAGTGTTCCTATTACTCAAGCACATTAGGAAATGTGGCTCTGGTTTAGAGAACCCATGACACCTCTATTAGAGAATTTTTCTCTTCACTGGAGTAAATACTTTACTTGCCTCAAAGAGAAATAGCAAGCTTGGATCAAAACAACAGCCTTAACCCTAGGTATTCATTCAGGTAGAAGGGGGAGGAAAGTTAGCAGTTTTCAGGGCACTCCTGGATCCCACCACTGGTAGGAAGGAAAGTAGGCTATCTACTTGCTGTGTTGCTCATTCTCATCTGAGAACTGCACTATATGCTCTGAGAGGAGAGGGAAACAATATTTTCCCAGGTGAAATTAAAGATGAGGAGGGTATCTTGGCTGCATCCTTTGGCCTGCCCCAGAGGCAGACACAGTACTGTGGTAAAGAGTCCTCTTCTTTATCGTGGCAATCATTTTGCAATACATCCACTTATCAGACCATTATGTTGTATACCTGAAACTAGTATAATGTTACATGTCAATTAAGTCTCAAAGAAATGGGCTATGAAACAGTAGGGAAAAAAGTGATTTTTTTTTTCAAAGCTGTATCTGAAATACAGTTCAGGTAACCAATATACCTGATCTGTAAGTTGCTTACCATGGAAAATAATTTGGCATGACAAGAAGTTCTTATTCACTAAGTCTGAGGTTTCAGTAGTAGAAACAATGTTAAAAAGGGTTCATAGTTGAGAAACAGATGAGTTAGTTAGAGAAATTTACATTAATGGAAAATCATTATCATATGTCCTCATGAAGGGCATTCACAGTTAACTTATTGCATGACATCATAAAAACTTCTTTTCTCATGACACAAACCAGTAATATTTACCATTTGTCAGGTTAGTCTCTTTAGACACCCGTTGTACCAGCTTAAAAGTAAATTAGAAAATTGTTTCCTGTTTGCCCATATAACATTTTTACTAAATAGTGACCTAGATCCAGGATTAATGACCAAAAAAAAAAAAAAAAAAACTCCACCTTGTCAGAAATCTAGCAATTTTAAAGCCTCACAAAAATATCTTGTTCCCATCCAGTCTGCCTCTTTTGGGACAGCAAATAGCAACCAATTATGGTGACTTTACATGGGGCTGGAATGTGCCTGTTAACAAGGGACTCATCTCTTCTCATTTAATATAGTTGCGAGATCTTAAAATCAATATCAAACTCCAAATAAAACTCTTAAGAGTTTTATGTCCTTGCCCAGAAGTACATTATATACCTTTCCATGGTGGAGTTGGGGTGGAGGGGGAGACAGGCAAGAACCAGAATCCAGTGGTAGAAATAAAGAAGCCTCCCAGCTGTGAGGGGATCTCTCTAACAGCTACACAATTTAAGAGGATGTCGGATTGTGGCATGTAGTCTCTCTGGGTATAAGCTGGGAACCAAGATTAATTAGGATCATCTAGTAGCTAAAAGCAAGTAAGACCCTAGAGAAGATGGAGTGCCACCACACAAGAGACTTCTAATTATTTTGTATCCTAACTAAATTTTAGGCTTAATTGGCCTGGAGAAGTACCCATGACATAAGTGATTCTGAATTCTCCAAATCTATGTTTTCCTGTAGTTAAAACAATTAGTGAGTACAGGAAAACATTAAAACAGATCATATTTCTCTTTCTGGGGAAAACCTGAGATTTGTTTGCTTTTAAATCTTGAAAAAGATCAGAATATTTTTTCTCTACTCCTAGTAAGTCATTAATGCCTGTCATCTGAAATGTTGCTTTTGCCAAAGATTGTTTATAAATGAGCAATTAGAACTTACTGAAGCATTGTAGATGAAGCTTATTTAATTGATGAGTGAACTAACACCATATATCAAGTTGTGATTTTTCTTCCTTACTAAAAACATGTGACATTAAGAGACATAGTGCAGAGCTTCTTTGTAAAAGAGTCATGAGCCAAGATTGGGACTATTTAGCACAGAAACAAAATGGGGAAACTTTAATGGATATAAATAAGATAATAGCCATTTTATATTCACAGCAAAAACTTACCTATATATTTTTTGTGTGTGTTTGTGTGTGTGTGTGTGTGTGTGTGAGAGAGAGAGAGAGAGAGAGAGAGAGAACCAAGCAGGATAAAGGATGACGTTTCTTTTGGAAAAAAGGTAGCACTGTTTTGATTCTAATGGTGGTTATCATAAACATGAAAGTCACATTGCTTTCTTGTGTAAGAGTCAAGAAATTAGCAGAAATAAAACTCTATCATTTCAATAACTATGCAAAAAATTGGAGGGAAAAAACTACTTTTCAAGTCAAAATGGTTCAGTTTTCTCACTGCCTATATAACATGTAATATAGATTCAAACTAATTATAATATAAGTATTGAAATTTATCTTCTTCTCTACACTCTTATACTTTAATTTATTACAAAATGATGTATCACAGTAATATTTATATTTTTCTCATGTGATCCTCGGGGAATAGAAATAATCCACATACTATTCTTGCATGATAGATATTCCCAAATCTCCAAACTTAAAGATCATAGCTTCACAAGGGAAAATTACAAATAACACTCTATCAAAACACTGATTCCTTTCCTGTTTCTTTTTAAAGCACTTTTTAGGATTAAAAACTTCCTTATAGAGTATCAGTGCTGGAACGTGATTAAGATAAAGCTGAAATCAGATGGCTCAACAGAGAAGCAATTTCTTGACAGGCTTCCTTTCTCCAGAATGGAGCTGACTTGCAATCCATTGATATCAACTACTTCAGCAGAGCAAACTTTGTGAAAGCTTCAAACATTGAAATTGGCAGGTTTTAAACCTTTATATCTTTTTGTCTCCTTTTTAAGAGTTGTGTGAAACAGAAATGCTATCTTCACATGTTGAGGGAAAAGAAACATTCTCTTTCTTGGAAGTTCTCAATGAATGTAGAAGTAAGTGAGAGGTCCCCACCAATGCCAAGGGAAAGCCTTGAAAGCAGGGGAATGTTTTGTTAAGATTAGCCATTTCCCCCCTGGCGGGACAACCAAGGACAAATTCCTCTATCTCTATTCTATGCCATATCCTCTTTATTCAAGAATAAAATCATTTTAAAGTCACTCTACACTCTGTGGTGTTGAGTAAGTACTCTACCTAGAGCTGAGGGAATGGGAGAAAAAAAAACAGGACCCTGATTCCAAGAGACATAAATTGGAAGGACATGGATTCATGCATGGGTACGACAGGAACTCATGATTCCCTGACTCTGAAAGGTGATTTGCTCCATAAACTGTAGGAAATTCTTTTTGGGGGGACCGAGGGACAATTATTCCATATCCCTTCTGTGTCCATGTAGAAGGACTCTACCTAGATGAACATTGTCTTTCCCACCCCAGGGAAGGAGAAATAGATGAAATACCTGAATGGGCAGTTTCAAAAACGCTCCTCAGATCTTAGCATGCTCCATGGTAAGTCTCATGCTTCCTGAGACTTGGCAGGAGGCTGAGTATTTACTGTACTGCTCTATCTGTACACTTGGAAGTCTACTCCGTTAAGGGAATCCTATGACTATCTAGCTTGCCAGTATTGCGGTTTGAGGAGGTTAAGTTTAATCATGGAATAGTGATTATTAACAGACCCATTCCCCTCTATACTTAAATCAGCTTTGTCAATGTAACAAAACAAGTAATGTTTTGACCTGCATTCTTCTGACTCTTGCACTTAGCTCTAAGTATGTTCCCCAATTTGTTGAGAGAGGGGGGATTTATTTACTGACTCACTAAAATTCTAATAGCTTCCAACTGTGTAACTAATTAATGTTCATCAATGAATGGTTGGCTTTCAAAGACATGTTATTTTATTACCATCAAAGTTCTTACTCTTAGTATTAAGCAACTGAAAACAAAAACAAATGATTAATATAAATAGAGGGGAATGTGAGTCAGTGAACACTGAAAGGAATTGTGAATATGACTGTATCTATAGCCTTAGAAACCTCATGGTACTTAGAGACCCATGAGTGTAAGGGCGTCCCCATACTTACATCTTTAGGACATTTTGGGCATGGTAGATTAGAGGGAAATTCCAATGAAGTTCATTAAAGGCCTTGATTAGTTTATAGTTTCAAAAACATGGTGATTGGACTATTTCATTTTGGGATGAGAAGTAGTTTGTGAAATGTAAGAAGAAATATTGAATATCCTACCTATACTATATGATTTAATCTTCATTTATTTTTATCTATTTATAGATGAAGAAAGAAGGCTTAGACACATAAAGCTCCTTGCCCAAGACTTCAAAGCCTGGAAATAACTAAACTGTCAAAATGAAAAGCTCTTGTTTTAACAACTTGTCACTTTGCCTTACTCATTTTACTACTACCAATGTCAGTCATCTTGAAACTAACTTTAAATGCTAGTTAAATTCAATTAAGTGTGAAGTTTAAAATAAGGATTAAAAACTGTTCTCTTCATTCAGTTTTCATGCTTATAAGCATTGCAATTGATTGATAAATCACATAGAACTAGAATAACTTATACCAGATAATCTGAATAACTATGAGATTAAAAAACTAAAAGGACTAACTCATCCAAGAAAAAAATTGAGAATCCTGAATATGAAGTCTGTTTTACAAAGTGGTGACTAACGACATGATAATAGCCAGCAAATATTTTTCAAAGAAAAATGTGAATGGTGAGAGGATGAATTTAATTAAATGTATCAATTTGAGGAAATGGAAATTTAGGTATAATTTAACAAGACATTTTAACCATGGGAACTCAAATGTCACAGAATAATCTCAAGGGACTGGATCTTCTACTTCAGACATTTAAAAATAGATTGCATTTACCCAAGAGGAAAGAAAAAATATGTCCTCTCAAAGACTTGCACAAAAATGTTTATAGCAACTTTATTTCTAATTGTGAAAACTGAAAACAATCCAAATGCCCATCAATAGTTAAATAAATAAATAAAGTGTGGTATATCCATACAATGGAATACTATTCATCAACAAAAAGGAATGAGCAGTTAATACATCCAATGATATGGATGAACCTCAAAATAATGATGCTAAATAAAAGAATCAAGACCAAAATAGAGTTCCTACTCTGGTTTCATTGATATGTAAGTCTATATAATGATTAGTGGTTGCAGAAGGTGAGAGGTAAAAGGGAGAAAGGAATGACAAAAGAAGATAAGGAAACTTTTGGGGTTCACATATATGTTCATGAGATGAATCTGGTCATTTCATGGGACTATACATATGTCAAAATGTATCCAGTTGTACACTTTAAATATATGCAATTTATATCAATCATACCTCAGTAAAGCTGTTTGAGAAACAACAAATGAATAAATATCTTTAACAAAACAGACTGTGGAACATCTACAGCAAAAGGCTGTAAGACATTATTCCAACAATCAAAAGAACAGAATATACCTCCACCACAATAAACTACCCACTTTGCTCATGGTCAGTCTCTTTTCCTACATTCTTAATCCACACAATATATTGTTCTTTGGAACGAAGAATGACCAAAACGAAAACCGCTCACAAATCCCACAACACAGAGATGTATTTATTAACATTCGAGGATATTTCTTTCAGTTTTTGATATCAGGATCATACTCTCAGTATTTGGATTTGTTTTAATATTGGGTTCATAAAAAGGAACCCTCTTGCAGTACTGTAGGAATGAAAACTGGTGCAGCCACTGTGGAAAACAGTATGGAGGGTCCTCAAAAAGTTAAAAATAAAACTACCCTATGATCCAGTAATCACACTAATTTAACCAAAAAAGACAAAAACACTGATTCAAAGGGATACATGCAACCTTGTTTTTATAGCAGCAGCATTTACAATAGCACAATTATAGAAGCAACCCAAGTGTCTATCAATAGATGAATGGATAAAGATGTGGTATGTGTTAGATATATATATATATATATATATATATATATATATATATATATATATATATATCCCATGCTATGGGATATTATGCAGCCTTTAAAGAGAATGAAATCCTGCCATTTGTAACAATAGGGATGGAGTTAGAGTATAATGCTAAGTGAAATAAGTCAATCAGTGAGAAATACCATATGATGTCATATGTGAACAAAACAAATGAGCAAAGACAAAAAAAGAGAGAGAGAGAGAGAGACAAGCCAAGAAACAGACTCAGGGAGTGGGTGAAATAGGTAAGGACAGCACTTGTGATGAGGACCAGGAGTTATATGGAATTTTGAGTCATCTGTGTTTTACACCTGAAACTAATATAATACTGTATGTTAATTGTAGTCAAAATAAATGCAATAATATAAAGTGGACCAAAAAAATCAAGTTTATACTATTTGTATTGTGTTTTTTATTTAAATACTTCCTAATACTCAAACTTTACCAATATATAGAAAATGTAGAAAGTCCAACACTTATATAATCATTTTTTGACTTATTTTTCCTTGTTTTTTTTAAAGAAACAAACATTTTAAAATCCTACTTTCCATTTCTTCCCTCTTTCAAAAGTAAACAAAATCCTGAAATTAGTATATATCTTTATCAAATATGTATTTTTGCCCTCTTATATATGTATATATACAAAAATACATACATTTTCTTGTGCCTTGAACAATTACACAAATTGTGTCATGAGAAGCATAATTTTGCATCTTCCTTTTTCTATTCAGTATGTTTTTTGAGATTCATTCATGTTGACACATGTCAATCCAATACATTTTTTTTTACCATGTCCTCTTATATGTATAAATCAGTTTAGCATTCCTGTTTCACTTAATAAGACCTCATGATTGTTCTCCAAGCCCTTCTGATTTTCCCTTTTTGAAGGGTTCTCCCCCAGGTTTTTCTGGCTGGTTTTCTTCTTCTTCAGGTCACAACTCAGAGAGGTTTTCCAGATTACCCTATCTGTACTTCCATTTTTGCCCACACCCAACAAATGGTTACTCTCTTTTTCATGTTACCTTTGAATTTCTTTTATAGCATTTACTTTTCATTTTCTCCACTTGCTTGTTGTATGGTTCCTTCAAGAGATGGTAAGTCCCCTGAGGTCAGGAACTTGTCTTCATTGCTCACCTTTATGTTTTTTTCACCTCTATATTTTAAAAAGGGATGTCACATTAGCACAATCCATGCCACATTATGAAGACTTAATTAATATTTAGAAAAAAAATAGATGAATGGATGATGGACGGCAGGAGTGACAGATATAGATGTTTGGATGCTGACTATGGTCATTTCTAGTTTTAATTCTTTGAGGCCTCAGTCAACCAATAAAAGAGGAAGAACTGAATAAAACAAAAACATTTATTTGGGGTATCAGAATTGCAATTCCGATAACACAAATTCAGGTAAATTGTGTCCCACTAGGGAACAAAAATCAAAGGTTTTTAATGACAGAAGGGAATGCTTGTGTACATTGTTTACAAAGAATTTTGATTGGTGTTGATGGCAGAAAAATAATCTTGGCTAAGCATAATTGGTTGCTAAGGCTATCACTAAACATACTAAAATATATTACTGTAGTATGTCGCAGATGTTCCTGCAGTGTCTTTGGAATATTTGCAGTTTGGCCCAGTTCGAAAATTCACTGTTGTATTTGGGGAGGAGGTGCATGCATAAGGCCCACCTCCTAATGGCCTCCCAGCTTCATTTTAAAACCCCTTGACATAAGTGACTCCATTGTATTTTGCTTTTATTTTTTTATTTTAAAAAAATGAGCAAATTTATTATTTATTATTATTACTTATTTTGCTTATTTATTTTAGATAAATAAATACCAGGAGAACTTAAATTTCATATCATATCCCTCAGCCACATTTGAGCTCATCTACTCTGGATGGCCAAATAGAGCTAGGTCTGCTATAAAAATAACGAACTTCTAAATGCTGTGCTTATAGTTTGAAAGCTACAGTCTAATCCCTTCAATTTCTCTTTTCAAATTATTAATTCAAACAGGAACTAAAATTCTGGCCTTTCAGCTAGATTACGAGAATATATCCTTTATGTTATTATCCTGAGAAGTACTCAGGGTAGACCATAAATAAGTTATGGCTAGTTTTGTGAATTATTTATGATTTACATGCACATAGATTATTGTTTTTCATATCTAAGTAGAGATTTTTTAAAGTTTTGGAAATTTGAAAATATTTGTATACCTACACATTTCTTTCTTTCTTTCTTTTATGATTTTATTTATTTATTTGACAGAGATCACAAGTTGGCAGAGAGGCAGGCAGAGAGAGAGGTGGAAGCAGGCTCCCTGCTGAGCAGAGACACCCCCCCGACACTCCCACCCCATGCAGGGTTCAATCCCAGGACTCTGGGATCATGACCTGAGCCGAAGGCAGAGGCTTTAACCCACTGAGCCACCCAGGTGCCCCTACCTATACACTTCTATAGCTACTTTGTAAATTTTATAGATTTGGCTTTACAATATAATAAAAAATGGGAAATTTTAGATAGTAATTTTAACTTTTTATAATACCCACTAAGGAGCACACATGCCCTCCTTACTCCAAAAATACATTCTTCTGAAATAGTTTAAAAATTGATATTTGCAAGATTGGCTTAGAGTAATTTAAAGATACATACACTTTTCCTGAATTAAAGTGGTTATACTTGTCCTTTAAATATCACCTAGATTAAAAATATTCTTTGTATTTGAGGATGTCTTAAAATGGTAAATATTTTGCAAACGTAATAATCTGTTTTGGTGAAATATGTAATAAAATTAATTAGCATTTATTGTGCACTTAATTATATGATAAGCACTTCTAAGCGTATCTTACTGAGGCAGCACCTGAAAGGTAGATAGCACTTCCTCCATTTTACATACAAGGATTGAAGAGGTTATTTAACTTATCCAAGTAAGTGATAGAACTACAACTTAATGTTAAGTTATCTTTTAACCATTATACCCTAATGGAAATGAGGTGGAGTGTCAATGAGAAAATAAAAATCACCCTTAATCCCATAACCCAGAGATTGTGATTGTTAATACTCCAGGATTTTTTTTGGTACAATTTTTATGCTAGTTTATTTTGTTCAATTTTTTAACCTGTGATTTTATTATGTATATTCTATGTTCATCTTTCACTTAATCTTATATCATGAATATTTCTGATGATGTTTGATATTTTTTACAATGTTCCTTGTTATTGAGGTGCAGTTCTTTAGCAATTCCCTTTCCCAAAACTGTTTGCACTCTCCACAGCCCCTAACACCTCATGATCTGCTAATCAAGTGTGCTTGTTTTAAATCATTCTATCTCCTAAATCATTTATCTTACTTTAAAATTAAATATTTTAAAAAGACACAAGAATACCCAGAAATAATTAGTTGGCTAGTATAAAGGAAAATGAGCATCTTGTGTTTTTAAAAACTAAATGTTCTTCTTAAATATTAAAATTCCTTAAATGGATTTCAACAGAAGATGATGAATATATTGGTTACAATGCTGAAGATTCTCCTCAAAGAATAAACTTGGCACATCTCATCAAGGTGATGCTGGTACAGCAGAAATGTTTATTTTGTATAACTGAAAAAACATTGATAGGTAGTATCCAAAGCAACAAAGCAATGAAATAATCCTTAAAAGTACAGATTGGCCTTATCACAGAAAGTCATCACTGTGTAGATCAAACTGTCTCCATGTCCTAAGACTGTACCCAGACTCCAAGTCACTGTAAATTTGATACAAGCTAAAGCTGCTCTAAGCCCAGATTTACAAAGCCTTCCAGCAAAAAGATAAGATATTGGTAATTTTAAGAAAGGGTACTGATAAACATACACTAATGAAACAGTATACTGTTGTGTTAAATGACACTACTTAAGTGAGATGTTTTAGGCTGGCATCACTCAAAAGCCCCCAAGTTAAAATATCAACCTGTCAAATTCAAAGATTTTGAAATGCTATCAATAGAAGAGGTGCAAATTGAATTTTTGGGAAAATTTTATTAACAGCAATGATTAGCCAGCACATCTTATCATCAGGTCTATACAAGTGATTTTCTATTTAAATAGTCATTTGCACATTTCCTCTAACATCAAAAAAGTTTTTCTGTGTGCATAATAAAGAAGAATTTTTATTTCTCTGCAAGACACTTTTGTATTGTGATTATGTATTGTTAGTAAAAGGGAGAGATTACTCTAGAAGTTTTTATACACAACTTAAAACTATTTATGCTCAAGACAAATGGTCATGATTATTATAAAGACAATTTGGATTCAATTATTTTCTGACCTTACAAATAAGGTCTTTATAAACTGTTAAACATGCAGAGCTTTTAGCTTAGCTTTTCATTAAAATAGAATTTTATTGTTAGTTAATGTATGAAATGATTCTTACAGCCACTTTTTGTGTTTACAAGAGACCTTTATAAAGTAAATACCACTATTTAGAGAAATAAATAAAATCTGTTTAATATTATCTTCCTGTTATAACTGTTTTTGAAACTGGTTATAAGTATGTAAGTACTTTTGTTTCTGGGATCTAATTTCCATTAAAAGTGAAGCCTGAAAGATCCAGTTAACTTAGTAAAATAACATGCTGTAGGGTATGTTGATCAAATGAATTCTAACTGCTTCTGCAGGAATCAGAAACTCGGCTAACTTTCTTATAGTTGGTGATTCACTGTGTATCCTTTTAATTGGCAGTATTTCTGTGTCCCTAATAGAGGAAATACTGTCATCCTAACTACACAAATTAGATTTGCCTTTTTAAATGTAACCTACAGGCATACAATTCCAGACTTAAGTCATTAGAAAGAGGAATCAATATATTTCCAAGATTTTATAATTACTGAAATAAATGCCTCTGTTTTACCCAAAATATTGCTCAACTTCCCACTAACTCCTATTTGTCTTAGATTCAAAATATTCTTGCTTAATCAAGAACATGCTTTATGTTCTTACTTATTTTCAAACATGAAAATCCATATGGCCTTCAGATTCCCTTTAATGTTTAAGAGTGGATTTCTGCTTAGTATAAAATTTTCTAGTCCATTTAGTGGGTCAGTGATAGTTTTTATTTGGTTAAACTAACCTAATTTTTTTACTTGACTTTTTTGTATAAACCTGAAATAAACAGGGAGAGGGAAAGCTTTACTTAATGAAAATGCTACCTTAATATGGAACAAAGCCCTTAGGAAAGCTTTCTATCTTGGAGTGCTCAAGAGCAATGTAAAAGACATCTCATTCTCATATAAGGAGATTACAGGTCTCTGTGGGGACAAGGTCATTTCAATGACAAAATTGAATCCATGAAGGGAAACTCTGGCCAAACTTAAGCATCCCTGTTATGTTTATAGTAGAAGTCACTCAGAATATTTTACTTACGGTAAAAGGGCTAGCAGTGCCAACTATGGGAAGTGACTGTAACTAATCATTTCTATGCCAGAATTTTTGTCTCTTACTTATTTAAAAAAGAAAGAAAGAGAAAAGGAAAGAAAGAGAAAAAGTAAGTGTTGAGTTTAGACTGTTGGATTAGGGTTTGGGGAGAAGTTTTTCATGAAATTATCTTTTCTGCTCTTCCTGAATGAAGTCTATAGATATGCCCTGAGAATCTAGGTACCTCCTTATCTGATAATGCCTGAAGTCATATAGTAAGGGAGCATAAGTTGAGTTTTTATGCATAATAACCAAGGACAATGTCAATATTGTGTTTCAGATGTTCCTCCCCTACTGGTCAGGTTGAAAATGCACACTCAGTTACACATTTGGGTGCTTTGATTACTACTGATTTCATCCAGATGCTCCCTGAGTAGAGAATTACATCTTCTTTCCCAATTCTATTTATCTTTGTCAATTAAATAAAACAAATTAAATGTCAAGGAGTCTCTTATTGAGAAAGGCCCACTTTGTTGTCTTTGGTTCAGTATGAGATTAATTTAAATTGCACAACTGAAACATGCTAGGAAAGCTATAGAATCATGCTTTCCTGGAGGACAGAAGGTGCTTTTCATCTTACAATTGAATTAATATAATGGATCCCCAGTTTGTTTCAAGTAAATTTTGTTTTTCATAACCATTGAATGGCCAGAAATTGTATGCTTTAATTCTGTTTCTACTTGTTATTGTCTAAGTGAGATTCGCTTTATGGTAAAGACATTTCTTCTTAAAGTACATCCTTAAAGTATGTAAGTTTACATACCTGGGATTGGTTTTCTGGATAATAAGAAAAAGTATCAGCTACTCCAGAAAGGGGCTGTGACAAATGACTCATGTCTGAAGGTCAGAAGTAGAGCCACTGAATATTAAACCAGTGTCTTTGACCCCTCTTTTCTGAATGATGGCTGGGGACAAAGGGGGGACTCTTCATGCTGTATTGCCTAACATTGTAAAAATTCAAGATGGCAAGCTGATCAAAGCCACTTATATTGAATAATAGCATTTCATGTGTTTTTGTCTATTTAATTCATAGCTGTATCCTCTTGACCTAGAATAGTGCCTACCATATAGAAGGTGTCTAATAAATATTACTCAAATGAGTCTTTCCAAAACTTGATATCTGCAGGTGCAAAAACCGACTCTTTATGTATATAACAAGATAAGATCCACTATTTCATGATAACATATTATTAACCATTTTATATCTATCATCTAATTTAATCTTTTTAAAAGCCCTTGGGGAAAAAATTCATTATCCTAACTTAAAAATAACAACAGCAACAACAATATTTTTTAAAGAAGAACATTCCTGTTATGGACTGAATGTATGTGTGTCCCCTAAATTCATATGTTAAAACCCTACTCCCCAAGGTGATGGTATTACCAGGTGGGGACTTTAGGAAATAATGAGAATCAGATGAGGTTGTGGGACCCTCATGAATGGGATTAGTGCCTTTATAAGAATAGCAGGAGAACTCTCTCTCTGACAAATAAATAAATAAAACCTTTAAAAAATAAAAAATAATTAAAAAAATAAAAAATAAAGAAATAAATTTATGTTGTTAATAAGCCACCCGGTCTATGGTACCTTGTTATAGCAAGCTGGACTGATTCTGACCGCTAGGAAACTTGCCCAGAGTTTACAGATAAAGTGGCAATCAGAATGGTAAATGATAAAGTGACTGTAGGAAAAAATTACATCCTGCTGTTAGCTTGATCATTTTCTCCCTACTTCATTTTCTCATGTGCAAACTGAAGGCAATACTACTTCAGGCTCTAGAATGAAGCATATCTAAAGTCAGCTCAGCCAATCAAAATCTGTACAAAAACAAGGTCAATTCCTCATCAATGTTCATCAACAGAAATCTTTATGGGAATTTCTTATTTTAGCTGTATAAAGGTATTCACGTTTAAAAAAATATGTTTGAAGTTCAGTTTTTGAATACATAAGCCAGTCACTTGATTCAAAGTTCACAAAGTTTAAAATAATGTACTAGTGTCTCTTATCCACCCTGAGCATAAAACTCAGGAAGCATGAATTTTTAGCTATATTCTATAGGTCTAATATGTATTATTTTCATTATCATTCTTTTCTTTATATTCTACAACTTCTGTTTGGTTATTTTCTTTCCTCAAGCCTTTTAAGATAAAGTTTTTATATTTTCTTTTCTGGTTGCTTTTCCCCTTCTTTTTTTGAGGTTTTCTTAGTTTGTTATAATTTTTAGTTGTATTACACTGGGATCACAGAATGTTGTATGTGCTATTTCTACTTTTTAAGATTTATTTAGATTTTCATCCTCATATATGCTTAAATTTTTTAGTATTACAGAAACATTTGGAAATAAAGTATGTTATATACTGGCTGACTATGTCTGTGTGACTATGTGAGTATGTAGTTTACTCAGATATTCTAAATCATTTCCTTTTTTTATGTCTAGTCAATTGTCATGAATTATGAAATAGTAACTGTATCTCTCACCACATATCCCTTCAAATTTTCTTATATTTCTTGTATTATCTTTTTGACTCTATGAATATTGATGCTATATTATTTGATGCACAAGTATTCATAACTATTATGAGTTGTATATTTTAACATCAAAATGTGCCCTTCTTTATTTAATATTTTTCAAATCTGAATTGAGTGTGTCAGATAGTAAAATCACAACCCTGCTTTCTTTCATTTTCACTGGCCTGGTATATGTTTATCAGTTTTGTTTTGTTTTTTAATTTTCATCTTTTATGACTCATTTGTTTTAGGTGTGGCTTTTATATACAACATAAAAGGGGTTTTAATATGTAATCTGATCTGAAAGCCTTTTTCCTTTAATAAGTGAATTTAGTCCTTACTGATATGACAATATGCTTAATTGTAATCTGTCACTCTTCATTTACCTAATCTCTATTAATGTCTTACTGTATGCAATCAATTCCTTTTCTTTTTCTTTTCTTTTTAAATTTTATTTATTTATTTGACAGAGAGAGAGAGATCACAAGCAGGCGCTCTGTGCAATTCCTTTTCTTATTTCCCTCTCTCTTTTATGCCATCTCAGTTTAATCAACTGTTGTCTTTTTTAATAAATTTGGGTTTTTATAGATATGATCCTTACTAATTGATTTGCCACTTTGATATCACTCACCAGTTATTTAAAATGATGAGAAATAATTGACTCAAACTTTTTTCCTCCTTCCATTCCTAATTTTTGTTGTAAATTTTTTATACTATCAGGGTATATAACACTCATTCTGGGGACACCTGGGTGGCTCAGTGGGTTAAACATCTGCCTTCAGCTCAGGTCATGATATCAGGATCCTGTGATCAAGCCTTGCATTGGGCTCTCTGCTCAACAGGCAGTCTGTTTCCCCTCTCTCCCTGCCTGCCTCTCTGCCTACTTGTGATCTCTCTCTCTGTCAAATAAATAAAATTTTAAAAAAAATTTCTGTTCTGCCATCCTAATTTCCACTCTTATTTTGGTGTTTTAGGTAGACCTAATTAAAGAGTCAGTGTTCATCAACAGTGTTTTTAATATTCATTTTCACAATTTGTCCATTTGAAGTTCTTTACTGGAATCATCAAGAAGTTTCATGGGAACAATGTTCCCTAAGAAGCTGATGTATAATGTGTCAAAATGTTGTCTTAAACTGAACATCACTTTGAGGAATTAAAAAATCCCTGGTCATGCTTTCTTTCTTTGACTTTTTTAATTGCCATTCCTCCACTTTCTCTTAGTATCAGCTTTTGCTGTGGAAAAGTCTGAGGACAGCCTCATGTTTTCACCCCTTACAGGTAATTATATTTTTCTTGGCTCCTCAAATATTTCTTCCTTTTTCTTCAAAGTTGAGCATTTTTTTTTCAAAATTGAGCATGTTTAATTGGTTATAACTCCACTCTCTTTCCTCCGTCAGTATTCCCTTAGACATGATGCCTACTTATGTGGGGCCAAAGTTCTTTTATTTCAAGAAAGTGAATTACACATATTTTCTCTGATCCATTGTTTTGTTTTTCTCTACCAGGAATTAAAAAGTTTCTCTTTGCCTATTCTCCATATTTATCTTTTTCTCTCTAATCTTTTCCTTCAACACCATTTCACATTTTATACTTGACAGTATTTTCAACAGCATTCCTTGCAATTAACTGCAACAAAAAGATATAAAAGGAGACACAAAGATGGGGAAGAGGAAGAAATACAAATACAATATAATATACAAATAGCATATTTGTTTTCAGTATTCTCTTTTGTCTACCCTCCCTTGTTTTCCTTTTGCCACTATCATTTTTCTATTTTTATTTTCCCCCCTGAATTCCTGAGCTTTGCTAGCTCACACTTCATTTTTTCCCATTTTCTCACCATCTCCTCCCAGAGCTCTTGCATTTCTATCCAGTGCTCTTGTTTCATGGAAGCAATTTCTTCATCATGGGTTTTTAATTTACTTTGCAATTTTTTTCATGTAAGAGATCTAAATCTGTTCTTTGCTTTCCTGTCCTTCCTTTTCTTTCTCCTTCCCCTGCTCCTCTTCTCCTCTTCCTTCTCCTCTTCTACCTCCTTCTTCTTTCTTTCTCATTCTTTCTGTTCCTCACCCACCTTTTATCTCCTTTTATACATTTTTGTTGGTGGTGGTGAGTTTTTTTTGTAAAGGGAACAAAATTGTATTAATCTATTAACACTTTTATCACTGATCCATGAATGGACATCCTTAATTTTTGATCATGTTGATCATTTGTTTTACCACATTAATAACAGAATAAACACCACTTGATATTAAACTGGAATATTGAATATATCAACAACTGTAGGCACTTCCCTCTTTCTGTCTGCTACCTGAACCAAACTGATCACTATTCCAAAACTTAGTTTTATCGATCTTTTACCTGAGAAGTCTAGAGTACTTCCAAAGACAAATGGCAGAGTAGGAGGATCATAGACTCACCTTATCCTGTGGATAGATCTAGCCAACATCCACATCAGTGTAAATAACCCAGAAAATGACCTGAAGACTAGCAGAACAGACTTTCTACAGCTAAATGTGGAGAAGATGACAGGAAGAATAGAGGTAGTCAGGGGCCAAATAGGGTTATGAGACTCTCTCAGAAGGGATGGTGCAGGCAAAGGAAAGGGAGAGGAATAGACCCCACACCAGGCTAACTTCACTGCTTCTTATAACCGATGGAACTCAACACCTGGAACTTCAAAAATCAGTGGACTTGGCTTTGGGAGAGCCAGAAGATGATAGGAAAATGTGTCTCTACCTTGAAAGAAATAGTACAACAATCAGCTCTGTTGAGATCCAGCATAGAAGCAGCAGTTTGAAAAATTCCTGAGGTATACAGAAAGGAGACTTATTTACTAATTTCTGAGCAGAAAGAATCTCTGGGCAAGAATCTCTGGGAGACTACTCCAAGAACAATGGAGATGATAGGTACCAGTCTCCACGCCCCCTGCCCCAAGCCTGGATGTGCTGAAACCTATGGGAACCAGTGCAGCTTGAATACTCTCCACCCTAGCTTGCTAACAGCATGCCAACTCTACACTCTTCTACAGACTTGTCTCTTCTACTGCAGCTGGGGCAGTTTTCCTAGGCAGCTGAATGTCCCCTCCCACACAGACATGCATGGGCCTTGCTGGCAACAAGCCCCATCCCCACATACTACAGTAGACCTGCCCATTAACAACACAGGGACCAAATCCTACCTACAACAGGCAGAGAGACATTGTAGATGACTAGATAGAAGGTAAACACAGCTCAGCCACAACAGCAGAATGTACAAAACACATATAGGAGATATCCTCAGAAGTGCAGTTTCTGGGGACTAGGGGACATTATAGGACATCTTCATAAAACCATTACTTTTAAGACCAAGAGACATAGCTGACTTTCCTCACACACAGGGACAAAGACAGAGAGTCAAAATGAGGGGACAGAGGAATATGTCTCAAATGAAAGAAGAGGGAAAAAATTACAGCAATAGGGCAAAATAAAACAGAGATGATTAATATCCCTGAGAATTTAAGAAATGGTCATAAAGATACCGGATTTGAGAAAAGAGTGGAGGACCTCAATGAGACTCTCAATAAAGAAGAAGAAAACATGAAGAACCAATCATGATGAAGAACTTAATAACTGAAATTAAAAATACAATTGAGAGAATAAATAGTAGACCACAGGAAGCAGAAGAACATATCAGTGATCTGGGGACAAAGTAATGGAATGCAATCAAGAAGAACAGGATAAAGAAAAAAAATAATAATACATGAAAACAGATTACGAAGGGCGCCTGGGTGGCTCAGTGGGTTAAACCTCTGCCTTCAGCTCAGGTCATGATATCAGGGTCCTGGAATCGTCCCTCACATCAGGCTCAGCAAGGAGCCTGCTTTCCTCTCTCTGTCTCTGCCTGCCTCTCTGCCTACTTGTGATCTCTCTCTCTGTCAAATAAATAAATAAAATCTTAAAAAAGAAAATAGATTGAGAGAACTCAGCAACACCATCAAGCATATTAATATTTGCATTATAGGGAACTCAAAAGGAGAAGAGAGAGAAAAGGGGGCAGAAAGTGTATTTGAAGAGATAATAGCTGAAAACTTCCCAAATCTGGGGAAGAAAACAGAAATCCAGATCCAGGATGCATGGAGAGTCCCAATAACATCAACCCAACACTCCACACCAAGACACATAGTAATTAAAATGACAAAAATTACTGAAAAAGACAGAGTTTTAAAAGTAGCAAGAGAAAAGAAAACACTTATGTTTAAGGGAAGCCCCATAAGGCCATCAGCTAATTTTTCAGCAGAAACTTTGAGTGGCCAGAAGGGAGTACCATGATATATTCAAAGTGCTGAAAAAAAGCAAAGCAAAACAAAACACACACAAAAAAGAAAAACTACAACCAACAATACTCTATCCAGCAGAGTTATTCTTCAGAATAGGAGAGATAAAGTTTCCTAGACTAAACAATAGCTAAAGGAATTTGTAACTACTAAACCAGCCTTACAGGAAATATTAAAGGGAACTATTTGAGTGGAAAAGAAATACCATAAACAAGAATAATGAAAGTGGGAAGCATAAAGCAGTAAAATTAAGTATATTTATAAAAATTAGCCAAGAAATGCACAAAATAAAAGGATGTGAATATGTATATACATAGAAATTTAGTACTTTTAGAATGGTTCAAGCTTAAGTAACCATCAACTTAATATAGGCTAGTAAATGTATAAGATGTTATATATAAACCTGATGGTAACCACAAATCAAAAACCAGAAATAGATAATGCAACAAATATAGAGAAAGGAATCTAGGTATATCAATAAAGAAAGCCAGAAAACTAAAGACAAGAGAGCAACAGAAAAAAGGAATAAAGAAAAACTACAAAAACAACCTTAAAACAAGTAAAAAGGTACAGACTATCAATAATTACTTTGAGTGTAAATGAACTTAATGCTTCAATTAAAAGACATAGGGTGATTGAATGAATAAAAAAGAAAGACCCGTCTGTACGCTGCCTACAAGAGACTCCCTTCAGACCTAAAGACACATGCAGATTGAAAGTGAATGGATGGAAAAGCATGTATTACTCAAATGGAAATGAAAAGAAACCTGAAGTAGCAATACTTATATTGGACAAAATAATCTTTAAAATAAACACTGTAATAAGAGAGAAAGAAGAATGCAATATAATCACAAAGGGATCGATCAAACAGGAAGATATAACAACTGTAAATATGCATTCAACATGGGAGCACCCAAGTACATAGAACAGTTAATAACAGACATAAAAGAACTAATTGATAATAATACAATAACAGTAGGAGATTTTAACACCCACCTATATCAATGGATAGATCATCCAAACAGAAAATCAATAAGGAAACAATGGCTTTTTTATTTTTAATAATGGCTTTGATTGATACATTGGACCAGATGAATCTAACAAATATGTTCAGAACATTCCATCCTAAAACAGTGAAATATATATTCCTTTCAAGTACACGTGGAACATTCTCCAGAATAGATCACATGTTAGACCACAAAACAAGTCTCAACAAATTTAAAAAGATTAAAGTCATACCTTGCATCTCTCCAATAATAAGACTATGAAACTAGAAATCATCTGCAAGAAAAAAAATCTGGAATGAACATATATACATGGGATTAAATAACGTGCTACTAAACAGTAAATGGGTCAACCAAGAAATCAAAGAAGAAATTTGAAAATATATAGAGACAAATGGAAATGAAAACACAACAGTCCAAAATTTTGGGGATGCAGCGAAATCTATTCTAAGAAGGAAGTTTACAGAAATAAAGTCCTACCTCAAGAAGCAGGGAAAAAATCTCAAATAAACAGCTTAAACTTACATGTAAAAGAGTTATAGAAATAAAAACAAACAAACCCAAAACCAATAGAAAGAAATAATAAAGATTAGAGTAGAAATAAAATAGAAACTAAAAAACAAAGCAATAAAACATATCAATGAAACCAGGAGCTGGTTCTTTGAAAAGATCAACAAATTTGATAAATCTTTAGACAGACCCATCAAAAAGAGAGAGAGGGAGCAAGAGAGAAAGTGAAAACCCAAGTAAAATCAGAAATGAAGAGGAAAAATGACAACTGAACACAGAAATACAAAGAATTATAACAGAATATTATATAAAATGATATCCTACAAATTGGACAACCTAGAAGAAATGGATAAATTTCTAGAAATATATGACCCCCCCAAAGCTGAATCAAGAGGAAAAGAAAATTTGAGCAGATTGATTATCAGCAAAGAAATTAAATCAGTAATGAAAAAACTCCAGCAAATTAAAAGTCCAGGACCAGACATCCTCACAGGTGAATTCTACCAAACATTTAAAGGAAAGCTAATACCTATTCTTTTCAAACTCTTCTAAAAAAATAGAAGAGGAAGGAAAGGTTCCAAATTCATTCTATGAGGCCAACACTAACCTGGTAACAAAACTAGGTAATTACAAAAAAAAGAATTACAAGCCAATAGCTCTCCTGAACATAGATAAAGAAAATTCAACTTATAACAATAATATTTTACTATACACTCAATATAATGACCAAAATTAAAAAGACTGGCCATAACAATATTGACAAAGACATGGAACAACTTGAACCTCTCATACACTGCTGGTTGGATTATAAAATAACACAACCACCTTGGAAAACAATTTGATAATGTCTTATGATGTTAAACATACATTTACCATACTTGAGAGTCTTACTTCTAGGTATTTTCCAAAGAGAAATGAAAGTGTATCTCCACAAAAAGTTGTACATGAATGTTAGTAGCAAACCCAAAAGCTGAAACAAAATCTTAAATTTTTGTCAACAGGTGAATGGATGACATATCTATATCAAGGACTTTTGTATAAAAAGACAAATCTTTTTGTATAAAAAGACAAATGTTTTTTCAGCTTTCTGGACCATATAGTCTCTACTCAGCTCTGCTGTTGTAGCATAAAACTAACCATAAAAATATATAAGCAGATGGGAGGAGGGTTAAATTTGGTCAACAGCAAGCTGAAGTTGGCCAACTGAATTGCTGAAGCCTGATAGATATACATGAGTCATTACTCAGCAATAAA
The DNA here is from genome assembly GCF_022355385.1 of Mustela nigripes. Classification (NCBI taxonomy): domain Eukaryota; kingdom Metazoa; phylum Chordata; class Mammalia; order Carnivora; family Mustelidae; genus Mustela; species Mustela nigripes. The sequence continues at coordinate 167,391,290 of NC_081559.1, forward strand.
AAGAAACACACTATTGATGCATGTAATAGGGTGGATGAATTTTAAAATAATTATGCTGAATTTAAAAAGAAAACATAAGGTATAATTCCATTTATAAAATTCTAGAATGTACAAACCAATCTATAGTTATAAAAATTTTATCAGTGGTATCTGTGGTTTGATTAAATAATTACTCAGACATGGTTCCTTTAGTTCTTTTAACATATTATAATATTTTATGTAAAGTCTTTGGTAAATGCAACATTTGGGACCACTTCTATTTACTGTTTGTTTGTTTTACTGAATGAGTCATATTTTCTTGTTTATTTTCATGACTCATGACTATTAAAAAGTCAATATTTTAAATAATATAATGTAGCAACTCTGGAAAAGAGATTCCCTCTCCCCAGAGTTTTTTATTAGTTTTTTTATTGTTATTGTCTGTTGTTTTTGTTGTTGTTGCTGTTTGATTATTTAGTGAATTTCCTTGGCTAATTCTTTATGGTCTGTATTCTGTGTCATTTTCAACCCCTAAAGTCTCTGCTTCATTAGTTTAGTCGTCAGCTAATGATTAGACAAACATTTCCTTAAATTCCAGTTCAAAAAAGTCCCAAGGATGGTTTCAGTGGACGTAAGTAAAGTTCTGTGTCTGTGCCTGGAGAGGACTTCAATTGTTAGCTCTTACTGGAACCACACAGGGAGACCAGAAGTTTCCCAAAAATAGGAAGAACAAAGCAAAACATGAGCATCAATTCAGGAGCCATTCCCAGGATATGGCACCATTCCTGTATATTCCTAGGCCCACTTCAAGCAAAAACAAGCCTAGTTACCATGTGATCCAACTGTGACTGACTCCTTCAAAACCAAGGTTGACCCAGGCCTGGATTTAGTTATAGGGAATGCTTCAAATAAGACATTTCTCTTTCCACTACCTAATTTTAGTCTGATTTTGAAGTCCAATTTTCGGAAATCCTAGTCCCAGCCTAAATATCTCATCTCAATTTAAATTAGTCTGACTTTTCAGTTTGGTGAACCAGTCTTTATTCAGCTCTGTTTCCTCAGGAGGAGTCACATGAATTCTTAGTAAGAGTATTCATGTGAAAAATTTGCTTCCATTGCTAACTGGGAAAAGAAAAGTTTGAAGTCAGAATGCCAAATCAGAAGGAAGATAGGGATACTGTTTGTTAACTGATTTTTAGGTAGAAAGCCAGAAGTTAGAACTCCACCATCATGCTCAGTTGAAAGGGAAATAAAGCCAAGTGTATACCTGTTATAAGTTAGCAGGTTTATATCTTTGGCTTTGGTGCTAAAGCAAAAAGGTATAAGAACAGCTTTGAGTTACAAATTTTGAAAAAACCATCAAATTGGACCTAATTTTCATCAATGGATGTTCATAATTCATGTTAATATGTAGCAATGAACAAAATTATCAGTGGGGCCCTACATTAAATACCTCTGTTATAAAGGGGTATTTATACCCCTGTTATAAAGACAATGAACTATTCTATACATTTTCTGTATTTACAACTGTTTAATGAGTAGAAGTTTCTAGATGAAAAAAAAAAAAAAAATCTGATTTCCAGAAGATCCTGGGAAACATTCCAAAGAGAGCCAGATAGGGGGTGGGGGGAGTGTCAGGGTATATGATATATTTACTACATTGAGACAGTTAAATGTAAGGAAATTAAACAATACCAGCTAAAAAAAACAAAACAAACAAACAAAAAAACCTTCTTAAATAATAGTGGGTTAATTGTGGTGAAAAGGTTTATCCAAACATACCAAGGTTTGGTATGTTGGTATCTTGGTATCCAAGCATACCAAGGTAGGTTCATCTAAACCTACTCCAAAGGAATGATAGTAAATGTCTTTTGTTGTAAATTAAATTGTAAGAGCCTAAGATAGTCTTTTAACTTGTACTATTTTGTCCCATCTATTCCCATCAGTCACATTAACTCTACATTTAACAAAACTAATTGAACACACACATCTTCTTGCTGAAAGCACAGCAGTTTCTTATGTAGACTATTGTCTTGCTTCTCCCTGATTTGTCTAGGTACCAAGTGTACCAGTTTTCTGCATAAAAATTTTAAAGGAAGATACAACCAGTACTGTCATGTACAAATTTAAAACCTTTTTTTATCTTAGATTTTGGTCAAAGATCATTTATTTTTGTTAAGAATCCTAAATAATCTTCCTAGGAACTAGCTTGTAAACTCATCATGTACCCCAAAATTTAATAGTAAGTAGAATATATTTCTTCTTTGAAAATCTGAACCTATTCCTTGGCACTCTGGTTTTATGGACAACTACAGAGAAATAGTCAATGTTCATTGGTAAAATCTAATAGATATGTCTGTGTTACTCACAGTATGCTACATTTTAAACATACAACCTCTGGGGTGTTTTGTTATCTTAAAATTCAAGGAATGTAAAACCGTTGTTAAAAATTTTTAGAACCATTCTATTGTTTCATAAACAGTTATACATAGTCCCAATATCAAGATACCATAACAGTTAAAAACGAACAAGATTTTTCCTATGCCATTTTACTAGCAGTAACTTTGTGATAGAAATAAAATATATCTGTAATAGTAATTATAATGCATGTGTGTAAAAGTCTGTATTACCTACATACAACCATGTTTTTGGAGTTTAAGTTTTATTAAATCTGCCACTTTAGTTTACTTCATGCTAGAAAAGACTCAAAAACCTGAGATTTTTTTAATAAACAGGAATTTTTCCAAAGATGTAGTTGGGAACTAATCCAGCTCCCTTTTAGCCATGAAGGTGGTGTTACTCGGGTTCCCCAGGTTAAGCTATAACCAGAGTAATGAAGGGCAGAGCCATTAAAATACTTATTAATAATCCATAGCCACTTTCTGAACAACTAGAGCGCCTTAGGCTTCTAAGTCAGAATTCAAGTCATGGTCTATAGTTTCAGAAAACTCTTCAGGTATGTTTCTCCTTTCTTCATCACGTCAACCTCCGCCATATACCCTGCAGCATAGAGTTTCATGAATACCCATCCAACATGTATCTTCTTCCTACCCCCTCTGGCAGTTTTATCAGCTGCCAATTCAGGAAGAAGGCAGTTTTCTTTTTCCTTCTTATATCACCAAAACCCTACGTTTTGTCACCATGATGTTAAAACTTTATTTCAACCAAACTGTCTTTCCCTATAAAGTAAATCTCTTATCAACTGCAAAAAAAATTAAAAATACTCATATGCTTATGTAGGTATTACATATTTGTTGCACTTAACAGTGATCCTTTACAAAATCTGGGATTACCAAACTCCTCCGAAATGCAGAGGCATCAATTTACTTGGTTTTCATACTGAAAGAAACCAACATAGAATCTATGATCTCCCCAATGTATTTAGCAAAAATAATGAATGGTAAGAGGACCTCTAGCGTCATCCAACTATGAACTCATATGGGTTTGGTAATCCCTGCACCACAAGTATTTATCATGATATTCCACAAAAGGGGCCTACCAGAGAAAGGCCTTCTTGTTTCTGGATATATATGAGCACCTCAGACTCTGTTTGTTATATTCTTTTAGAGAATCATCCAGAGCAAATTGTGCCTCAAAGACACTTGGTGATTTGGAATGCTCCCCAAGCCATTCATTTCCAAGGGTCAAATCACCCCTTCCAATTCATGTTTAAAGCTCTATAAATTCTTTTTTTTTTTTTTTTTTGAAATGAAAAAATCTGCTTTATTCCTGAGTTGCTTTGAGAATAATGCTCTATAAATTCTTGGGCAATTCAATTGGAAGCGTATTTTCCTCCTCTTAATCCATTCAATAATACTTTCAATTACTTTGAAAATATTTATGGAGCACTACTGTATTCCAGGTACTCTACTAGGTATAGTATCTTAAAAATGATACCCACCTGTGCTGATTGTTCTCTGTTTACACATCAAAATCCATCTCTGCCTTTCTCTACCCTGCCTTCAGTCCCAGAAGCTATGTCTGCCTTCTGGTTCCCTGTTGGGTTTGCCCAGTGGGAGCTACTACCAGGAATAAGGGGGAAAGTTGGGGTATTTATTCTTCCTGATTTATGTGTCACAGGCTGTAAATTGTCTCAGGCTGAATCCTTCTACCCACAGCCACAGCTCCTGCTGCTTCAGCTCTCACCCTGTAGCAGCTGATTTTCTTGCCCCTTTAGGCTTTGGGTAATAATTGCTGCCCTCTGTTGTTAATCTCTGGGTGTTTTACTATCTCTTCCTCCCATAATCCTGTCCACACATTTGTAAATAGTTCCCTCTTTAAACTCTCTTTAAATACCCCTTTTGTCCAATTCTTTTCCTGCTGAGGTCCTGACTTACATACTGCCCTCAGGAATAGTCTCATAAAGAGCCAGATATAGATATAAATTATCTTTTCTATCTAGCATTGTAATCAAAGTAAAGGTGCAATGGATACATAGATGGATATTCCTAGTTGATTACTCAAAATGTCTTTTTCTTATCTGCCTTACTTTCAGAACTCTAATTCAGTTAAAAATACTCAACCTTCTAAGTTTCCTCGCTGCTAGTTTGATCAATGAGGATATAGACAGGATATAGATAGAGGTTGAGCTTCCAGAAAAGAGGTGGTATTTCTGATAAAAACTTACAGGCTTACTTAGTACACAGACTTTCCTTTTGTTTTTTTGTTTCTTCCTGCCTGGAATCCAGGTGCACTGTCTGGAAGCACAGTAGTCATCCTGAAACCATGCAATGTAAACCCTTCACAAGATCTAATGGAACAGGAAGCTAGAAGGAGCTTTGATCCTTAGTAATTTCTAGAACTGATATTCTGGCTTTCAACTGCCTACATCTCAAAGTCTTATTATGAAGGGGAAACAAACCCTATTTACTTAACTCATTGTAGTCCATTCCTGATAGATGTAGGTGATCCAACCCCAGCTGATATAAGTGAGTCAAAATTACTCTGCATAAAGATATGACATAGCACTGTGTATAAGGAAAGGAAGTTCTAAATGTCTAGACCTAAACGTAGTATGTTGGGTGCAGGGCAGGAAGAAGGTAGGGGAAGAAATCAAGTTGAAAGATAGATAGCCACATAATAAAGCATCTTATCTACTGTGTCAAAGGAGTTCAGGTTTTATTCTGCCAATAAGAAAGAGTATGCCAATTTCAGTGCTTTCAGCCCTAAGTAACAGAATATCCAATAAAGATGACTTTAGCAATACAGGTGTTTATTTGTACACATTTAATGAGAGGTCCATATGTAGAGAGTTATAAGGTAAATTCAGAGGCTCAAAAACTTCATCTCCTAGATCTCCCAAGGTTGATATTTCTGTGATTCTCTTAGCTTTCCCATTACTGGGATCTTCATATCCCTAAACTTATCTTTAGCAAGAGGGAATGATGTTATTGAAGGGGTTCAGAGAATGTTATCCCAAAATATGCCATTCTGATATAAAGATTTTTTTCAGCTGAAGGTAATTGAGAAAAAAACAGACATAGTCTGAGCTCTCTGGCCTCCTCCAATCTTCCTGAAAGTAGAACATAAATTGCTCTTAAGTAGTTGTGTCCCCACCCCCTTCCCACACCAGGAAGTTTATAACAACCTTATCACCAGAGACAACAAGATGGCATTTAGATGAACATGCACCAACAAACTTTACTAAATAATCCTTATCTTCCATTTGTTTCCCCAATATAATTACCTTCCCACAGTTTGCTGCCCCTAAAAACCTAAACCCCTTTTTCTTTGTCTTGTTACTTCTCTACAGATTCATTGCTCTTTGTTCAGATGCTATATAAGCCTCAAGTTCTAACAACCCCTTTGTGTTACTCATAACCTGGCATGGAATAGGTGTTCAGTATTGCTCTTGAGGATGAATGACATGATCAAACAGTCATAAAATGGGACAGTAATGTATAGTTTGGGGCTCAAGTATTTTGTGGGCACAAAGGAGAAAAACAATAGTTTTAAGTAAACAATGAAGGCTTCATTAAGGTGGTAACAGCTGACCTCTTTGTGGTTTAACTTCACTCACCTCTTGCCTTCATTATTTTTTCCTTTACTTATTTTATTCCACTTTTTCACTCATTTCAAGCAATCTCAAGATAATTTTTTTTCATTTAGATCTGAACTGCCAGTGAGCTACATATTGATGCTAACCTAAAATCACTTTAAATATTTTTGGTTAATATAGATTCACTAAATCACCTATAATTTATTATGCTTCCATTATGTACCACAGTTTCAAAAGTAGTTTTTGTATCCAATATTTTACTTAACATTCCGAATAAACTACAGGGCAGGTATATTATCAAGATTAGGTTCAGCTATGAATACAGAGTTCAGCAAGATACAGATCTATTTTTTCTATTGCATACAAGTCTGAAAGCTGATACATTAACTCTGCCTCATGAAGTTCCCAAGGAATTAGGCTCCTATCAGGCTCATTATTCTACCATCCTTAAGATGTGGCTGTCCTGCAGCACCTGGGTGGCTCATTCGGGTAAGTGCCTGGCTTCAGCTCAGGTCATGATTCCACAGTCCTGGGATTGAGCCCCAAGTCAGGCTCCCAGCTTGATGGGGAAACTGCTTTTCCATCTCCCTCTGCTGTCCCCCTTGCTTGTGCTTACACACTCTCTCTCTTTGTCAAATCAATCAATTGATCTTTAAAAAAAAAAAAATGTGGCTGTCCTCCTTGCCCAAGAGAGTAGCTGGAGCTCCAGCCATCATATCTTCATTCCAGGAAGCATAATAGGGAAAGATTTGAAGAATAACATATCAATGGGCTCACATCAGTCATCTTTTAAGGAAAGTTATTTAAAGCTGCCACATTACATTCCTAATTACTCCTAAATAAGTCCAAATCTTCCTTGAATTACAGTGGGGTTATGTACCAACAAACCTATTAAATTAAAAATGCATTAAATACATCTAACCTACCTAACATCATAGTTCAGCCTAGTTTACCTTACATATGCTCAGAACACTTATATTAGCCTACAGTTAGTCAAAATTATCTAACACAAGGCCTATTTTATAATAAAGTGTTGAATAACTCATGTAATTTGTTAAAAACTATACTGAATGTGAAAAATAGAATGATTATAAATATAGAATGAGTATCAGTTATTTACCCTCACAATTTTGTAGCTGACTGGGAGCTGTGGCTTGCTACCACTGCAGAGCATCAAGAGAGTATTGTACCTCATATCACCAGCCCAGGAAAATATCAAAATTCAAAATTCTAAGTATGGCTTCTATTGAATGCATATTGCTTTCATGCCATCACAAAGTCAAAAAGCTATAAATTGAGTCATTATAAATTGGGGACCATCTGTACATTCAGAACTTAATTAAATGGCCACACCTATTTACAGGGGAGGATAGAAAATGCCACTTAGTTTGGGACAATATTTTCCAGGCTAAAAATTGTGAGTTTTATTCCCATAGAAGAAAGCAGTAGGTATTGATGAATAATAGCATGCTGTGCTACATTTACAATTCTCTTTTTACATAGGAGGAAATGAACACTGAGAAGGTGACTTGTCCCTGATGATACATCTGGTTCATGTCAGAACGAGGAAATGAATTCCTTTCTTCTTGATACTGATTTCACTATATAACAACAGCCTCCATCTGTTGAAATGTGAAGTGCATTATTGTGTTTTTCCTTAGAACTGGCATGGTATCACAATTGTAAACACAAATTATTTTTTGAATAAGTCAGTAGAGTGAATGAGTCTAACATCAACCATTGTTGTAGACCTTGACTTCCTGTCTGTACCTTTTGATATTAAAATTTTGATATTAATTTCTAAGTTACCTCTATATTCTTTATTTTTCAGACTTACCTCTATTTTAATAGATAGCAGTGCAATTTTTTGTTGTTGCCTTTACCATCCATAATACATACCTCATACCTGGTGGTTCTGTATAAAATTACACAATTGTCCTGAAGCATCTCTTAACATTTTTCTCCTGCATTGTACTCTATAGACAAAACCATCTACCATGTCAGTTTTAAATGACTCACATTTACCCTCTCTCCTCATACCCACTTCCACTGAACTTTTTGAAAGACTTTCTTTTGTATTACTCGAATGATCCTCTTCAGTGGCTACCAAAATCCAAGTATCTGATGCTACTGAATCCTTATTTTTTGTTCCCTCAGATGTATGAAGACCTGGTTTCCCAATAATTTTAAGATTCACTTTAAATAACTTTATTTTCAATATTTCTACTATAATCTCATTTATCTGCTACATCAAAGTTATGATACTTTTCACCATTCTCAGAGTATCTAATGCCTGAACTCTTTTCCAAAGCCATCAGATACTCTTGCCACTCTCCTTGTCACAGTCATCTTTGCTGCAACTCCTTACATCTGGAATGATCTCCTACAACTCCCACACACTCCATCAATCTTCCAATCTCATAATAATAAAAAATATTTTGCCTGCCAAATGACTCCAATTTCTTTCCCTTCGTAATTTAAATGTTCTCTTATTTAACTTTCAAAGAATAATGTGCAATTGTTGCAATTGTGCAAAACTTCCATTTTATTGTTTACTGAATTAATTTGTCAACTAGTGAAGTACTCAGATCTGAATACAGACATTTCTCAACAAATTGTTTTGGGGATTTTGTGTGTGGGTGGGGTAGTAGGTCCATCATGGACCTCTTCTTCGGTGACTCCTGGTAACATAGTAATGTAAACTGATACTAACATATCCTTTCTATTATTAAAGAGAGAGGAATGAATCCATCACAAATCTGGCATTGACTACACTTGACATGGAGAATAATGGAGCACCTCCAAGCAAATAAGGGATTGTAATATACAAGAGGTGTTCTGCTGAAAACATAAAATATGAGATCACAGATCAAGTGGTTTATGAACAGCAGCAGGTCTCAGGGGGATGTTTCCCCTATAGACATCTATTAGTGGTTTAATGACAGCACTTTGGACATTTTAAGCTTTATAAATGAGTTCATATGATTCGTCTCCCTGGAAAAATACTTTCAGAGACTAAAGATTTGGTGAAGACGTCTACCTAGTAGGAAAAGAACAGAATGATACAATCATTTATTATTTTTTTATTAAACTTATTGGAGTAAAATTTATTTTGTTTTGGCAAGGTCACTGAAAATATTTCAATAGAAAATAATTGGGAAGAAGTTGTTGGGTTCTTTCCTTTAAGCATTTTTATCTAAGACATTCCCTTAATGTTGTGGGAAAATATCAGATTTCAGATTAGGGGATCTTTTCAAAGACTTATGAAGCCTTCAAAACTTGACTCTCAGAGTCACATATATAATGAAGGTGACCTGGAAACTAGCTCAGTCCTTAGTCTTAGCATGGGTTTGTTGTTGATTTTGAATACTTTTCTTATTATAGCCAATGATTCAATTATTTTCTAATTTTATACAATTCTTTAAATTACTGGGTACTCCTGTGAGAAATGTAAGGATATTCTATCACAATTTCTGTTTAAGAATTTAAGTGTTTTATGATATCATTGTTTTGTCTATCAAATGATTTACACAAAAACAATCATTTTCTTTTTAAATCCATTTTTCTCCAATTTATTTAATTTAGTTAACAGAATTAAAAATTGAAAATAATTGCTAATGTGACATCCTTAATCACATTTTCATTTTCAGTAAATAATATATAACTATCTGGGTTTATAAGCTATTATTTTCACAACTAGTTAGGCCTCTTATTTTATTTTAATATGGTTTTAATTTGAAGACATTCAATATATCCTTATTTTTTCATAAACACAAAGGAAAATACAAACGTTTTAAAGGAAAGTTTTCTTTTTATTTCCCTAAGTCACAATATAATTCATAGTATTTGAAAATTTACACTAGAACTATTTTTAGCTAAATGTTTAAATAGTTTCAGAAGAAGTTTTTAGTGCTGTTTACCAAATATTTCTATTCCTCTACCCTTTGGCTTGTAGTAAGATTGAACTCTCTTTTCAATGTGTTTTAAGGCCATGTGACTAATTCTGGCCAATGAGTTGTGAGTACAAGTAACCTGTGTCACTTCCTTGAGGAATATTTAACTGCTGGTGATATACTCTCCTGAGGTCTTCTATTTCAGCAAGGTGATCCATAAAAATGTTTGAGATCCTGGCCTCTCTGTCAGTGCAGGCTCATGAGTGGCTGTGGTGTGTTGAGCCCCCTGCTGACTTAAAATGGACATATATTATGAGCCAGAAATAAGCTTTTATCTCAGAATTCTTTTTTTTTTTAATTTTGAAATTTATAATGCCAGGTTATTTTTTAATTTTTTTTAATAAACATATAAGGTATTATTAGCCCCGGGGGTACAGGTGTGTGAATTCTTGATATAGATTTTTCCTTTTACCATAGTATACTCTATTCCTATCAAAACAATGTTTAGGGTCTTTCAATTTAGGGTCTCTATTTTTTCAGACTCTACACACATTTACTTAATCATTTCACATTTCTTGATCTACTTTAAGAAAAGTGAATAAAAGATATAAGAAAAAAGTAGAGAGAGAGATGCGAGGGATCAATAAACTACAAACTCAAGAAAAACATTTTTAAATGTAACAATAGAAGAAAGCACATAAATAGGTAAATTTCAAATTTTCTTTTCTTAGCTACTTCACCATTTTTTAATTTTAAAAGAGGAATTAATATATATTAAAGAAATATTAATAAAATTATATATAGAACTAAATTTTATACAGAAATGTGGGGGAAAAAACAGAGCAATCATGCTCCAGACTTGATTACATAATCATACTACTATTCTGATGTTTCCTGCCATTCTTTTCTGATGCATATTCAGTGTGTGCATGCATTTACAAATTTAATAATGCATTGTGTGAATTACAGAATTAAAGCAATAAAACTTAAACCTAAAAGAAAATGTATTCTGATATTCAACTGAATATAAGGAAATGAAGGCTTTTCTTAGCATAAATATAAAATGAAAGCCACTGACAGAATAATTACATGAAACTTTAAACTTATGAATACCAAAAATAACCTAAAAAAGATATACAAAATGTATTTGTGTAGCCTAGAGTTGAAATTTATGTTCGTAAAAAGAAAAAAAGACAACAAGCAAGAAAAAATGAGTATTTTAAATTTTGAAAATCATTTAAAGTTTTATATTTTGTTATACTCAGACCATATACCCGGTAAAAGTATGTCATTAAGACTTAATAATCTAGTTAAAAGAAAATTAATTCACATGAAAAATTTCACAAAAAGTATGAGATTAATTGCATTACTAAGGGCTAATTTTTTTCTCTTAAAGATTTTATTTATTTGTTTGACAGATAGAGATCACGAGTAGGCAGAGAGGCAGGCAGAGAGGAGGAAGCAGGCTCCATGCTGAGCAGAGAGCCTGATGCAGGGCTCGATCCCAGGACCCTGGTATCATGACCCGAGCCAAGGCAGAGGCTTTAACCCACTGAACCACCCAGGCGCCCCAAGGGCTAAATCTTTTAATACAGACTGAAAATAAGAGTTCAAAGAAAGGAAAGATTTATAAGAGAAAAATCAGAGGACACTTCTTAGAAAATCAGGAACTGAGCTTACCTTTGATTTTCCATCATAAAATAAGAAGAATCCCTTATCTTTGCATGGATCATATATAAGTTGTCTTGAAGTTTGTTGCAGTGGAACACAGTATTAGAGCAAGAGCAGTGCACAGAGAAGAACAGGTACAAACGGCTCACCTAACTTGGGGTTAGCCCTGGAGGGGTGGTCTCAAGGTCAAATCACAATATCTAAATGGGTTGACTCATGCTATTACTCAGACACAGGATATCTGATCATATTAATGGCAAATGCTTTAGTCAGTCTGGTCTGTGATAACAGAATACCGTAGACTGGGTAGCTTAACAATGAACATTCATTTTCTGCAGTTTGGGAAAATAGAAGTGCTAGACCAGAATGCCAGCACAGTTAGGTTCTTGGTAAAGCCCCTTTTCCTGGTTTGTACATGGCCATCTTCTTTTGTTGTATCCTCACATTGTAGAGAAAAAGAGAGCTAGCTTTCTTCTTCATCCTCTCCTTCTAACTCTTCTTCGTCTTCTTCTCCTCCTCCTTTTTTTCCTTTAACTCCTCCTCTTCCTCCTCCTTTTCCCCCTTCTCTTCCCCTCTCCCCCTCCTCTTCATCCTCCTCCTTTTTCTTCCACTAATCCCATCATGGGATCTCTACTCTCATGACCTAATTATGACACCCAAAGATGCCACCTCCAAATACCATCACCTTAGGACTACAACATATGAGTTTAGGGGAATATAAACATTCAGTCCACAACAGTAAGTGTCATCAAAAGGCAAAACCATGTCAGGGGTTGTCCTGATTTGGGGGATAGACGTCCAGTTTAAAACTGAGTCCCAGTATCCAAGATCCAAAGACAGGGTCTAACCTCCTGGTGGAGGGAGTAGAAAGAATTGAATAGAGTGCCAGGAAATGCCCTAAATCAAGTAGATTATTGTTTGGAGCAGGGTCAAATTTATAACAGTGGCCTTGAATATGAAGTAAGAAAGAAGGCTGAAGCCAAACAATAAAGATTGGGCCATCATTGTAGGAAACTCTAAAGAGGAGATGCACATGCCCAAGGAATTTACACTGAGCCTATTAGATAGAGATTTAGTTGGCAAAACTAATGCCATATTCTACCTGTTGGTAGGGTTTCTCAAACTCAGACTCTAGATTAAGGAGGGTATAGCTAAGCATGTAACATTGAAGATCTTTGTTACTTTCAGCTGAACAGAATTTGGAAATCAAGAAGTCAACTTTCCCAATTTTGTAAATATGTCCATTATGCATCATCTTATTTGATCCTTCCAAAGCTTATACACCTTTGAAGTGGGAAAAGCAGGTATATAATTTTCCTCATTTTGGAGAGAAACATGACATGCCCAGGTCCTGAGATCAGTAAAAGAATTCTCAGTCTCTTGTTCACAAGTGTTTTTTTCCTTTGGACTATAGGGAATTATGGTGGTTTTATAATGGGAAAATGACACAGAGAAAAGAAAAGTTGTGATCACAAGAAAATAATGATTTTGACTTATCCAGATGACTAAAGTTCAAGTTATCTTTAGAGAGAAAACTAAAACCATGTGGGCTTCTATGTTTTGGATATTAGTTTATTCAGGCTGCCATAGTGAAATACCATAGACCAGGTGACTTAACAAAACTTTATTTTCTCATGGTTCTGTACCACAAGTCTAAGATCAAGGTGTCAGCAAGGTTGATTTCTTCAGAGACCTCTCTCCTTGGTTTATAGATGGTTGTCCTCTCCCTCTGTTTGTTGTTATTGTTGTTGTTGTTGCTGTTGCGTTCAATGATTCATTAGATGTGTATAACACCCAGTGTTCATCCCATCATGTGCCCTTCTAATACCCATCACTTGAACAACCTATCCCTCCACCACCCTCCCCTCTGCAACCCTCAGTTTACTTCTGGGAATTCAGAGTCTCTCGTGGTTTGTCTCCAACTCTGATTTCTTCCCATTCAGTTTCCTTCCCCTCCCCTGTGGTCCTCCATGCTATTTTTTATGTTCCACATATGTTCCATATGATAATTGTCTTCTTCTGCTTAACTTAGTTCTCTTAGCATAATCCCAGAAACAGTTCTATCTATATTGGTGAAAATGATGGTTATTCACCCTTTCTGATGGCTGAGTAATATTCCATTGTGTATATGTACCACATCTTCTTTATCCATTCATCTGTTGAAGGGCATCTTTGTTCCTTACACAGTTTGGCTATTGTGGACATTGCTGCTATGAAAATTTGGGTGCATCTGCCCCTTCTTTTTACAACATCACCATCTTTGGGGTAAATACCTAGTAGTGCAGTCACTAGGGCCTAGGGTAGCTCTATTTTTAATGTCTTGAGGAACATCCATACTGTTTTCCAGAGTGGCCGTATCAGCTTGCATTCCCACCAACAGTGCAAGAAGGTTCCCCCTTCTCCACAACATCGCTAACACTTGTTGTTTCCTCTCTTGTTAATTTTGACCATTCCAGCTGGTGTAAATTGATATCTCATTGTGGTTTTTATTTGTATTTCCTTGATGGCTAGTGATGTTGACCATTTTTTCATATGTCTATTAGCCATTTGTATGTCTTCTTTGGAGAAGTGTCTGTTCATGTCTTCTGCCCATTTCTTACTGGATTTTTTATTGTCTTTTGGGTGCTGAGTTTGGTAAGTTCTTTACAGATTTTGGATATCAGCCCTTTATCCTAAATGTCATTTGCAAATATTTTCTCCCATTCTGTGGATTGCCTCTTAGTTTCGTTGACTGTTTCATTTGCTGTACAAAAGTACAAAAATTTTTATATTGATGAAGTACCAAAAGTTGAGTTTTGCTTGTTTCCTTTACCTTTAGAGATGATGTGTCTTGAAAGAATTTGCTATGTCCAACGTCATAGAGGTTACTTCTTATGTTCTCCTTTAGGATTTTGATGGATTTCTGTCTCACATTGAGGTCTTTCATCTATTTTGAGTTTATCTTTGTATATGGTGTAATAAAAAAGGGATATTCAGCTAATGGCACATGAGATTAGACTCAAAGAGATCAACAATGCCGTGAAATGCTTCAATCTCAGAATTATTGGGATACCCAGGGTGGGGGGTGGGGACTAAAAGGTATATTTGAGCAAATCATAGCTGAGAACTTCCTAAATCTGGAGAAGGAAACAAACATTTGAGTCCAAGAGGAAGAGGGAGCCTCTCCCCAAATCAATAAAAATAGAGCAATAACCCAACATGTAATAGTGAAGCTTACAAATCTTAGAGCCAAGGAAGCTGTCCTTAGAGAAGCTAGGGGGAAGAGATTTCTTATGTACAGAGGGAGGAACATCAGAATAGCATCAGACCTGTCCATGCTAGAGACCCCGCATGCTAGAAAGGGCTGGCAGGACATATTCAGGGTACTAAATGAAAAGGACATGCAGCCAAGAATACGGGAGTTCTGTAATTGAAGAGAAACCCCAAGATTCACATAGACCAGAAAGAAATGAAAACACACAGAAACAGAGACTTTACAGGCAATACAATGGCAATAAATTCTTATCTTTCAATAGTTACTTTCCATATGAACAGGCTGAATACTCTCATCAAGAGACACAGGATGTCAGATTGAATAAAAAACCAGGATCCATCCATATGCTGTCTACAAGAGTCTCATTTTGAACACAAAGACACCTCCAGATTGATGGTAAGGGGATGGAGAACAATTTATCACGCCAATGGACCTCAAAAGTAAGTTGGGGTAGTAATTTTCATATCAGACAAATTAGATTTTAAACCAAAGACTATAAGTAAGAGATGTAGAGGGACACTAAAATCTTACTGAAAAGGTCCATACAATGAGAAGAGCTAATAATTTAGCTCCCTCTGTTTTTAAATGGTCTTCCCTCTGCACCTGTGTCCAAATTTCCTTCAGAAGAACACAAATTATATTAGATTAGATTAGGGTCCACTTTAATGACCTCACTTTAACTTAATAGCCTCTTTAAAAACCCTACCTATGTCCTAATACAGTCACATTGTGAGGTACTGGGGGTTAGAATATCAACATGAAATTTGGGGGGACACAATTTAGCCTATAATAGGCAGTTTCAAAATCACTGTTTTGGAGATAGGTATGACATAAAAGAAACAATAAGCCATTGAAATCTTTTCAAATGCCTGGCATAATGAAAGTAATGTGTAAGAAAGATTCTTTTGGTAGTGGATTGTAAAATAGATCTAGGAAAAGATTAGAAAGAAGAGAACCTCTTGGGGTGCCTGGGTGGCTCAGTCTTAAGCCTCTGCCTTCAGCTCAAGTCATGATCCCCTGGTCCTGGGATTAAGCCCAGCATTGGGCTCCCTGCTCAGTGGGAACCCTGCTCCTCCTCCCTCCCACTCCCCCTGCTTGTGTTTCCTCTCTGGCTGTGTCTCTCTCTCTGTCAAATAAATACATAAAAATTTAAAAAAAAAAAAAGAAAAACAAAGAGAACCTCTAGAAGGCTGTTGAAATAGTCTAGAATGGGACTTAAGAGAATACGGTAATTTTCCAAAGATATGTAATTAAAAAAACAAAAACAAACAAACAAACAAAAAACTTAAAAAAAAAACTTTTAAAAAAAAAACTTTGAATAGAAGTATGTAATAAAACACATTTCTGTAAATGCTGTGACAAGCATTCTGATTAATGCTATAATATAAAGGAAACACACATAAAAGGGGTTAAAAAGTAGTAACAAAAATATATTCTAGAACCTGCGTTAATGTTATATAATATCATAATTACCATGTACTATGCTACTTCTATAGTAGTTTTTGCCCATTCACCATGCATTTATTTACCAAGCATGTATTAGGTAGTGACTATGTGCTCTGCAAAGAAAATAAAAGCCACAATCCTCCCCTGGAGGAACCTGCTATTATTTATGTTTCCTAAACGTGGGCATGTTAAATTTTTTTTCAAACAATGTAAAATTTTCATTCTCTTTTCCAAAAAATCTCTTCCTCTAGGGTTTAAGCTCTGTGAGCAATCATAGATTTAGCCACGCACAAACCAATGAGAAGTCTTCAAGCTCCTTTTCCATTTAGAAGTATAGCATTTTTTTTTAATAAGAAAAAAGTCCTAAACATGCCAGAGAACACGTTCTCATCCCTGCAGCCTTCCCTAAGTGCCTTCAATCACCCTAATTCCCATCAACTTCAAAGGGAGCTCAGTAAAGATATGGCAGAGAAACAAGAAGTTGGCAGGAATTGTACCAACACATCCTCAAACCACAGTGTGTTAGAAACATGAACCTTTCAAGAAGCTAAGTGCCAACAAATGATACTTAGCATTTTCAAAGAGCTTTCCAATGGCCTAATTAAATGTTATGAGGTCAATCAGTATTATTAGCCTCATCACATAGATAAGAAAATAGAAACACAGAAAGGTTAAGTGATGTGCCCAGGCATTCGCAATAAAAGTGTTCACATTAGTGTTTGAACTCAGAAGTCTTGACAACCAAGGAATGCTTCAACTCATCTTTCCAGTTCCCTTGAAAAATACTCTAGCCCATATAATTTACCAACTGCCATTTATGAACATTCTTAATAGCTGAGGTCCTATTTAGATTCCAAAGGTGAGGCCACTAATTCCACATCAAAAATAACCAACATTTCTCATCAAATAGCTCCAAATGAAGATAAATGTGTTAGAGACAAATGGGATTCTAATAAATGTATAATTTTTAATAGAAAGCCATATATAATTATCAGTAATTTTTATATGCCTTTATTTATTTTTTCTGTATATCTGTGAGGTGATGAATTTCACATTGTGATGAACTCAGTGAAAATCAGGTTCCCATAAACTCTCATCAATTTTCTAGTACCCTATTACTGAGAATGCTTTCGTGTCAAATTGGGACACATTTAAGTGATGCAACCAAAATTTTTCTTAAAATAAATTGCCAAGTAACTCCCACCACCATAGCATCCTCTTGATAGAGAGGTTTATGTAATAAGGTACATTATGGGCTATTTCTTTACCTACTACAACTACTAACTTTATTGCAAGTTTACACAGAAACCACCATTACTGAGTACAGTTTATACATACTAATCTTCAAATTTCTGGTATATGCTTCTCCAAAACAGGTTTTTAAAATTAAAAATTTGTGGGTTTTTAAAGAAATCTAGCTAACAGCCCTGCTTAAGTCAAAATATGTTTATATTTCCCCCTACTCCAGTATTGTGTAATAATTTTTTTTTCATATTTCTGATAGTGTGATTAGAGGCAATGCATTGTTTTATGTATTTTTAATGAATATGGATAAAATCAGTCTCTCTCTCATGACTGAACTTATGTTTCAATAATAATAATAATAGCAAAATTAGGTTGTTAATTTGCCCATATTCTGTGTTTTTCCCCCTAGGAAATTTGATGTTGCATTGTGAGTGATACTAAAGTTAGAGTGAGCACACTACCCCTCTTCAGTGTGTCATAGGCCATCCTTCCCTGTTGGCTTGGAAGAGATGTGCAATATTAGTTAATAAAATGGATATCCTTCTACTGACGCATAAACCAGCTTTTCTTTTCTAAGGCAAGATATTTTTATCAATTTTTCTTCATGGCTCTTGGGCACTTTCTTTTTGACAGTCTATCTGAGTTATTATTAAAGTGAGCATGACTGCACTATAGAGTGGTGGTCAAATTCTGGAGTTCACTTTGCTTAGGTTTTAATCTTGACTTAGTCATGAGTCATGTGTGTAATCTTGGGCAAGCTGCTTACCCTCTGTAGGCTTAATTCATTGTATGCAAAATTGGAGTAATAGAATTATTGTATGCAAATAATTCATTGTATGCAAAATTGGAGTAATAGAACTATATGCTAGGGGCACCTGGGTGGCTCAGTGGGTTAAAGCCTCTGCCTTCGGTTCAGGTCATTGTCCCAGGGTCCTGGGATCGAGCCCTGCATCTGACTCTCTGCTCAGGAGGGAGCCTGCTTCCCTTCCTCTGTATCTGCCTACCTCTCTACCTACTTGTGATCTCTGTCTGTCAAATGAATAAATAAAATATTAAGAAAAGAACTATATATGCTTAATAATCTTGTTGTATGAGTTAAAGGAAATAAAACAGATAAAGCACTTAGTATAGTACCTGTAATAAAGCAAGTGCTTAATAAAAGTCAATTACTGTTGGAATGAAAGCAATGAAATTTATAGGTTTGTCCATTTACTCTTACTGATTTATTTGCACTCACCAAACATTTTTGAGTGTCTATGCTGAGTATGGACTTAGTATTCCACATAAAATCCTAGTTAGTATGTTGGATGAGGAAAAAAAAAAAAAGAGGGAGATTTTGTTCCTGTTTGAAGTATTCAAAGTCTAGTAGACCGCACAAAAACTTGCATACAAATGTTTGTAACACCTTCCTTTATGATTGCCAAACCTTGGAAGTAATTAAGATGTCCTTCAGTAGGTGAGTGGATAAATAAACTGCGGTACAATCCAGACAATGCACTATTATTCAGTGTTATAAAGAAGGAGGCTACAGGCAATGAAAATAATTTACTGAAAGAAGCCAGTCTGAGAAGGCTACATACTATATGATTCCAACTATAAGACATTCTGGAAAAGACAAGCTGTAGAAACAATAAAAAGATTGGTGGTTACTAGGAGATGGGGTGGGGGGAGGGGATGAATGGGTGAAGCACAGAGGACTTTTAGGGTATGATACTGTAATGATGGAAATTTTCTGTACGATACTCTATTGATGAAACAAGTCATTACACATTTTCCCAAAGCCATAGATTGTACACCCAAAAATTGAACTCTAATGTAAACTATGGAGTTAATGCTAAGAGAGTAGTAGCCTCAGGGGAAGGTCTTATGATGGAGAATGTTGTGTTGGTGACAATCACCATTTTTTGAGGATCTGTCTTATATGAGAGAAAATTGAATTCATTTTCCCATACTTCCTTGCACAATGAGAAGGGCATATGGCTTTTGCTCCACCCATTATTTACCCACACAACAGTTCTGCTTAGAACTCTAACCCACTCTTTTTTAATAAAAGTAAAATTAACATACAACATTATATGAGTTTCACGTATACAATACAACAATTCAAAAATTCTGTTTATGACTCATTGCTCATAGAATAAGTGTTAGGATAAGTGTATTCTTAATTCCCCTTATCTATTTCACCTTCTCCCCATTCACGTTTGATCTGGCAACCACCAGCTGTATTTAAAAGTTTGTCTCTTTTTATCTTTGTTTGTTCATTTGTTTTGTTTTTTTAAATTCCACAGATGAGTGAAATCAAATGGTATTTTTCTTTCTCTGTCTGGATTATACTACTTAGCACTAAACTCTCTGGGTCCATGTTGTTACAAATGGCAAGATCCCATTTTTTTAATGGCTGAGTAATATTCCATTGTGTGTGTGTGTGTGTGTGTGTGTGTGTGTGTGTGTGTACACAGCACATCTTCTTTATTCATTCATCAAATGATGGACACTTGAGTTCTTTCTATATCATGGCTATTGTAAATAATGCTGCAATAAACACAAGGGTGTATATATATTTTCAAATTAGTGTTTGCTATTTTCTTTGGGTAGATACCAAATAGTGAAACTACCAAATGATATGTTAATTCTTTTAATTTGTTGAGGAAATTCCATACTGTTTTTCACAGTGGCTGCACCAGTTAGCATTCACACCAACAGTGCTCAAGGGTTCCTTTTTCCCCACATCCTTGCCAATACTTGTTATAACCTATCTTTTATTCTAGCCATTCTGACAGATGTAGATTCCTACCTCATTGTGGCTTTTATTTGCATTTCCCTGATGATGAGTGATATTGAACATCTTTTACGTGTTTGTTGGTCATTTGTATGTCTTCTTTGGAAAAATGTCTATTTGGGTCCTGTGCAAATTTTAAAATCAGATTATTTTTGGTGTTGAGTCACATAAGGTTTTTATATATTTTGGATATTAATATTTTTTTGACTATATCATTTGCAAATATCTTCTCCCATTCAGTAGGTTTCCTTGTCTTTTTGTTAATGGTTTCCTTTGCATACAAAAGCTTTTTATTATGGTGTCATGCCAATAGTTTAATTTTGCTTGTGTTTCCCTTGCCTGAAGAGACATGCCTAGAATAAGTGTTTCTATAGCTAATGTCAAATATATTATTGCCTATGTTTTATTCTAAGAGTTTTACGGTTTCAGGCCTAACATTTAGGTCTTCAATCCATTTTGAGTATGATGTGAGAAAGTGGGCCAGTTTTCCCAACAACATTTGTTGAAGAGACTGTCTTTTCCCCTTAGATATTCTTGTCTCCTTTTTCATAGACTAATTGACCATTAACATGGGCTTATTTCTGGGATCTCTAGTCTATGCTATTGATCTTTGTGTCCTATTTTTTTACTAGTATCACACTGTTTTGATCTCTATAGCTTTGTGGTATATCTTGAAATCTGAAGTGATGTATGTCTTTTCCAGGTAAAGCCATTTAATTTCCAGTTCTGTACTGTCTTCCTCTGTCTTCCTTGCTGAAACTGTCATGGGTATCTGTGTTATTATGAAGGGAGCAATGTTGTCCCACGACAGGAACTACAGCTGCCCTATGGAGTGACCAAGATCTGCAGAGAATTTTTTGATAAAGATCCAAAGATGACCTAAGCCAACAAGTAGAATTTTCATACAAGATGAAGTGATGCTATAATAATAATATTTCTGGAGATATTTAAATACTACGGGATCTTCTTCTTCTTCCTCTTATTATTTTATTATTATGGTATTTTTAATTTACACTTAGAGATGCTATGTTTTGGGGTTATTATGGACTATTTTGAGCTCCTCGGTGGTGTAATCTAATCCTAAGTAGGTAGAGTTAACCCCAAACAGGTTTTGTGGTAATATAGAACTCTTTCAGTGATAACCTACACATTTCTTACTGATTTTGCAGTTATCTGGAATTTTTTTTTAATTTTGTTCAGTTAGCCAACATATAGTACACAATTAGTTTTTGATGTAGTGCTCAACAATTCATTAGTTGCGTATAACACCCAGAGCTCATCACAATATGTGCCCTCCCTAATACCCATCACCTAGTTGGCCCACCGCCTCCTCCCTCCCTTCTGTAACCCTCAGTTTGTTTCCCATATCTGGAATATTTTCTGATGATAAAGTTGAAATCCTTGATAAATGAAGTTGGCAAAAGGCAGAAAATAGAAATCTATTAGTAACAAATGTGGTCTCGACCTTAGAACCTGAGAATACATATATACCTGAGATAATAAATTTTATTTAATGTGTTCGCTAGGATTGGTTACTAGTAACTGCTAGAAGGTTGTAGAGATTTAAGGAGTCTGAGGTTAAATTCAGATTTACTCAGAAAGAGAGCCACGGTTGACTTGAATATCTGCAGTGGGCAGGAAAGGGACTGTAAACATACATGTCACTTATCAGCCCTCTCTACCTTATGCTATAGTGTCTGCTTATATGTGTGATGTAAATTTGGCCTGACTTTGAAAGACTGAACATTTTCATTTGATCTTGAAGCAAACAGAATAGAAAGCCCTAAATGGAAATGTGTTATTTTAGACAGTCTGTTGCACAACACCACCACCCCCCATCTTGCCAAAAATAACTCCATAATAAGATTAAAATTTCTGGCTACTCCTACTTCAACTAAGACATTCGATGAGATTACTACTGGGTCATGTCTCCAACACATTTCGCTAACATATTACTTGTGAAATTGTATCATAATTAGTTCGATTAGAGACCCTTCTCAGCTTCCTTCCTCTATATGATTGTGAAGTGTCTGGAAGTAAGGTCCATGGCTGATTCACCTTTGTATCACCAGAGCAGTTCAGACTTTGATGTCTGAAAACATCTTTAATGAAAGAGTGTTGAATGTAAGCACTGCAAAAGGAATCAACAGCACGGAAAATGGTTGTTAATTATATAACAGAGCTATAGGATCTCTCTCAATGCAGCAATTTTGCATATTGTATTAGCCGGCTACGGGGTTGACTATCTTTGTGGAGCATGTGGTAAAGTTCTTCAGTGGCACATCTAAATCAACCTGGCAATTTCTTTCTTTTTTTTTTTTTTTTAAGATTTTATTTATTTATTTATTTGGCAGATAGAGATCACAAGTAGACAGAGAGGCAGGCAGAGAGAGAGAGAGAAGAGGAAGCAGACTCCCTGCTGCGCGGAGAGCTCGATGTGGGGGCTCGATCCCAGGTCCTGGGATCATGACCTGAGCCGAAGGCAGAGGCTTTACCGACTGAGCCACTCAGGCACCCCAACCTAGCAATTTCTAATAAAGCTAGGAGCAGTCCCAATAAAAGTGTCTGGAGATATAAGAAAAATTATATAATTAAATGGCATGTTATAGTCAATGGAACCCCATCAATAATGGCTGAGCATCAGCTTTGGTCTCAGATTTAACCCTGGACATTTTCATTCTTGTCACTCCTTTCATCCTGGCCTGCTGTTGACTACCCCCACATGTTCTCCTCAAAGGGCACCAGCCTGCTGGTTGAGACATTGTGTTCATCAATGGCAGATGAGGGGTACGTGTGATGGGGGACCCCTCAAGGGACTTGCTCTGGTCTGTGCACTTGCTGCTTCTTATGCTGCAGTGTTTCAGGGCAGGGCTGGCTTAGAGTAGCTTTTGAAGCAATGAAGGATGATTTCACTGAAGACTAGTTAGTCTCCTGCCCATTTTGCAGCCCTCAACTCAATAATTCACTGGAAAGGAATGCTGCATACTAACAATTTTCTCACATAAAATACCCGTTGGATCTGAGGTCTTGTATACCAGTGTCTCCGGAAATGTGAAGAAAAATATATTGCTCTAGCCAAAGCAGACTGTTTATGTTTCACCAAGGCTTAGTCTCTAAGCAGATTTTCACTGTAGTCTCCAATATAGTCAGGAAAACAGAATTGCCAGAAAACACCCTTTCTTCTCTTAGCCAGGCTTGAAGCCTGAGAAAAGCTTAGCACAAAACAATAACTCAGTTATATTTATAATCTTAAACACCCTCCAGAAGAGCATTTCAAAAATTATATGCTAGGAAAGATAAGATTCTACCCCATAATTTCGGGAACAACTGTATGTCAGGCTGCCAGATAAATATTTACAGCACATTCAAATTTAGCTGAACTTATATGACTTCAATCAGTGAAACTGTTTCCAGACCCCAAGGTCACAAAAGCTGTTATCAGGTTTCCCTTAGCCTGCTGCCTCATTCGTGTCAGAAACCAAACGCCACACACTCTAGGCTTCCTCAAGTCCTGAAAAGCTGATAGGGTGATGATAATCTTCTCCCCCCCCTTTCCTGTCCACGGAAAATACCTTTTCACCCCTTCTTTTTCCAGTTATCAAATCCTCCTTCTTTGAACAGGTGAAGGGGCTGACCATGCCTCTAAGACAATCACATCTTTCTGCCCTGGAATGTAATTTGCAAACTGTTTAGGCAGGAATTTCAAGGGTATGAACTGAGGTGACCATCAAGGGCGGATGTAAAGACATCCCGTAGTAGCAGGCTCTCAGCCAAATTTGCAGTGTCAAGTTATCTGCCTTAAAAAAAATGTTACAAGGGCCATGGAGGTGCCCAGAGTGGGAGCCTGCCAATTAAAAGGAGTGTGAATGAGACTTAGGGGCCTGACCAGGGTGACAGGGCTACAGTCATCCTTTGGCAGGAGCCGATTTAATGACAGGTGTCTGACAGCCTAGCCTGGGTTCTCAGAGCTTATGTAAGGTTCTTGGAACTGCACTCTGTTGTAAATTGCTGTGCTTAGATTAAAAGTGCCCTAATGCTCACTCCAGTTACTGAATTGTAGCACTTTTGTTTCCGTAAGTAACCAGCACTTGCAAAGTTTATTCAGCGGTTTGTAGAGGTGTGGGATAGTGAAGCAGGAGGAAAAAAACTGCCAGATTTCCAAGTTTTTAACCTACATAAGAGGAGGGAAAACAGATAATAATTCAGAGAAACTCCCAAGATAAGAATCAAAGTCAACGCTATACTTTAGTGATAACAATACCGACATCATGAATTATACTTTATTAACCTAATGATTTTTCAAGTAGTATGGAATCTTTCTAAACAATTTCAACAGGAATAGACTTTTCTAAAAAGGATAGTGAAGTTGGCAGAACAGGTGAGAAAAGTATTAGAAATTAGTTCTGTCTTAAATAATGATCCATGTATATAATTATGAAATGGATGAAAATATTGAATTAGTCACCCTCAAGTGATGAATTCACAAGATGTGTTCTGATATGTGGGATGGCTAAGGTAGAAACAGTCACATGTTTGAGGAAAAGCTGTATGGAGATATGTTAATTTTCAGGACTCTGGGTATATGAATCTTTCATGGACACATTGGCAAAAAATGGCATTAGGCTAGCAAGAGGAAAACTTAACAGACCACAAATCATTGACAAGGTAAAGGGATAAAATAAAACAAATTTCAAGATCAGCTTCAGAAGTATTCATTTCACTTTTTGGTTTTCTCCCCTATGAAATAACACATTTTTTAAAGATTTTATTTATTTATTTGACAGAGAGAGAGAGTAAGAGAGGGAACACAAGCAGGGGGAGTGGGAGAGGGACAAGCAGGCCTCCCACTGAGCAAGGAGCCTGAGGCGGGCAGGATCTCAGGACCCTGGAATCATGACCTGAGCCAACGGCAGTTGCTTCACAACTGAGCCACCCAGGTGTCTCTGAAATAACACATTTAGCTCAAGTTAAGAACTATTGCCTTAGTGCTTACTCTGCACCAATTTCAGTTGTTCTGGAATGCGATTATGTATTCACTCATTTAGTGCTCAAAACCAGTCCTGTGAGGTGGGTACTATTATGACCCCCCTTTTGCAGATGAGGAAATGAATGCAACAAAAGTTAGGTGATTGGCCCAAAGTTATATATCTATTTTAAGTGCCCGCAGCAGCAAGATGCAAATCAAGTAGCATGGCCCCAAAGATTGCACTAAAGAGATCTCTGGCTGTAAAATCACAAGATGAACATTGTGATTGATGGAACACACATGCAAAATTTGGATTTTCTTTGGTTGAGATAAGTCAGAGGGGCAGAAGAGGAAAGTCAAGGAATATGGGTACAACTTTGAGCACCTTCTTTTCCGTATTACTCGTAGAAGCAGAATTCATAAGCCAACTCTGGGCTATATTTATGTCAAAAATATTTTCCAACACAGGAAAAGAAATATATGAGCTAACATTATTTGCTATTGCAATGTCTTAATTTAGATTTTAATATGTATTTACTATTCCAAAACAACTGCTGTAATAGCATCTTAATGTGGTGACATAACAATTTTTTTTGTTGTCAGTTCGCAGAAAGTTAACTGATAAAACAAGTCTGTCCTTATCTTAGGGGAGTTCACAGACAGGAGTGATTGGAAGGTCTTACTTCTGGGTGGTCTTAGGAATCCAGAGTGGTGTTAACAAAATGATAGCAGCTTTTTTAATAACACAGAAAGATAATTGTTGTTCCTGGATCATTAGCTGTATTTTTAACTCACAGGGCGAGTATCTTGAAGCTCATCCTAGCATCTAGGTAACTGAGGAGTTTCACTAATGCACGTGCATCTTCAGTATCCTTCCAGCTTAGAGATACCTAGACTTTCCCAAAGCAAAATATCTATTGTTCCTTGCATGCTTTCTCTCCTTTTTTTTTTTAAGATCCGCACTGGTTTCTGGCAATGTGTAGACACAGCTGCAAGTCTATTAATTCTCGGTGATACCTAGTGCTGTGATTAGAACCTGTGGTCCTTGTTACACAAGCTAAAAATGCTAGTGTTCAATTCAAGAATTAAGCACAAGCTCAGTGGGAGGAAGATAGCTTGCAGGAAATGAAAACTAGAAAATACAGATGTTCTTACCTTTGTTCTCATACCTTAGACATTGCATTCCTTTTGATCTGCCAAAATTTCACCCAATTCCCTATATCTCCACTTGCGGGGGAAAAAAAAGAAAAGAATATTAATCATTATTCTCCTTTTCCTGACAATTGTAGAAAGTCTTTAATTGCAGGATGGTCTCAATATATATATGCCTGACTTTCCTCCAAATGCCTGGAAGACCACCCTCAACTTCTCCCTTTTTGTGCCTCAGATAGACTGATACCAGCAAGCTGCCCCGAACTGTAAAAGGAGATTGAAAACAAAGCATAAATCATTAAAGAAGGAGAATCTACTGTTTTCTTATCCCTCTGGATCCTAGGCTATTCCAAATGTCAGGGCACATCAGAAATGTAAAGTTCAAGGATGATGTATTAGTTCTGAATCTGCACTTAGGAAAACTGGCAGCTTCAAAGCACGGGTTGCTGCACACAATCTGCTTTGGCAGAAGCTTTCTCTCTCTCCATTTGGGAGGGAGAAGATGGGGACAGCTATGGGAATTTGGCTTTCTCCCTTTTTGTAGAGGAAAAGAGAAGTAAATAACCAATGATGACTAGCTTTGGCTTTGAGTGTCCGGCAATTATTAAATGCACTCAGGCTTTCAGTAAATTAAGAGAGTCGATGACCCACAGGGCTATGCAAACCATTTATGGTGCTGAAATACTTGAGAGTGAAGCTTGATTTTTGTCCTAAGGTTTATGCATTATGATTGAGAGCATGTGTAAGAATAGAGATAGGGATTTGGAGCATGTACTTACTGGAGACCATGTTTCTAACTTATGGAAATTCCAGTCCTTATAAAAATGCTGATTAAATATTCCACTCAATAAGGAGCAAGATAAACAGGTTCTCATCTGAAGGTAGCAAGCAGAACTAAACCTACTGAATGTTTGGTTCACTCTGGGTGTTTCCTAGCTCAGGAATCCCCTATCCCCAGCAGCCATGGAGTTGATTAAGGGCACTTTGTCCCTAAAAGACCCACTTAAAATGCATATGACGCTATCATTAGGAGGTTTCTGCACCTGAAAGAAACTGCACTTAGTTAGCTATATTGACTTGAAAATGGTTCTGTTTCAGGTTCAATCTGACAGGCTACACATTTTTAGCTAGAGCAAAATGAAAACTCCTGAGCAAAACTATGACACCCTGTATATCGCAAAATAATAGGTTTTTCAACATGAAGTCCTGAGGATCCAGAGCAGATGATTGTCTCCAGTTATTCTTTTGCTCCATTTCCAGTATTTGGTTTATTGATTGTTCTTATTTATCTTCTTTCAATGAAAACAGGAAACCTGTAAGTTGGAATCCTAAAAATCTAAGTAATTTATTTACTCAGAGAGGAGAGAGGTTGCTATTTCTGTACCCAATAGACTTTGGAACGGACTCTTCTGCAAGAGAGGACCCCCTCTTAGTGGTGCATATGGAAGGCACATAGTTCTATTTTGCTCTCTCAGAGCCCTGTCAGGATATTTCCCCAAAACTCTGGGGACAGGTGGGAAAATCTTTCTAACGTCCAGGAGCAGTTGAGTGATTTGGGAACAAGGCCCAAGTGTATGAGGGCACATACACTACATCTGCAGCCTGTGCAGACATACAAACCAGCAGGTAGCACAGGATAGCAGGGGATGAGAGCCAGAATAGAGACAGACCTTGTTATTCCAACTGCTGGAGTTCGTAGATCTTCCCTCTTGGGCTCTGCCTCTCATAGGATTGCGTATCTGCTTTCCAGTTTCTGCATCTCACTCAGTTGGAATCCTTGAAAGAGAACATCTTTTAGTACAACCAGGGCAGATGTCCATGTCTAGGCCACTCTGCTATGACCAGGAAGTGAGGCCAGCTTCCAGAAGGCTGGGAAGACGAAGACAGGTAACGCTTTATAGGAGCCAGAGAAATATCTGAATAAGAGTCTGCTCCAGCCAGCACTGCTCAACTTTACCCACGGACCTTGTTACAATGAAGGAGGTCTGGGGTGGGAGCAGTGGTTTTGCATCTAGCAAACATCCAGGTGATGTCAACAGCTGCCAGTCCAAAGACCACACAGTTATTAAGTAGCAAGGCACTACACTCTATTTGCTACAAGTTGGTGTCTTAAAGACAATAAGAACTTTTCTAGAACATTTAACATGTGGTAGGCACGACTTGAAGTGTTTTCCAGGTTTATTTCATTTAATCCTTGTAATAGTTGTAGAGGTGGAAACATACTCATCCCCCCACCATCAATGAGGAAACTGAGACATAGAAATGTTGTTACTTGTCCAAGGTTTGAGACTTTTATGCAAATTCCATATGGATATCTCTTGCTACCCTGACCAAATGACTGGAACATCCTCTGTTGTTTCTCTCTGAACTCCAGGGACCTGGTCAGTATCTGGATATGGACCATTACATAAGAGTTATGTCTGGCCAAATAGCATCAAAACTTTTCCAGATGGAATCAGCTTAGTTATGTACTTAAGAACTCGCAGAATCACACTAGTTATGTGTGTCAAGCTTAACAATACATTAGAAAATCCAAACGGTAAAATAACAAGTTCACTTCTCTGAATATTCTACTCTGCTCTACTTAAGTATTATTCTTTCATTTTCAACCAGAATGCTATATCTCACCATAAAATGAATATACAATGATTTGTTTTCAGCAGTTGGTCTCAGTGCAGATTATTTTTATCTTGTCAGCACCTTACAGATGTTACAGTGAGCAAAGGAACAGAAAATACTCCTGAAATATTCCTCCTGTGTTATAAGCGACATGACATAGCTATTACAAGCAGTTAGGACATAACTCTATTATACGAATTTCTATGTTGCTCTCAAAACTGCCAGTCTGCAGAGGCTACAAATGCCCCATGGAGAAAGCTCCAGATAAAACTTTCACTTACTCAATTCTATCAGGTACATGAATAATTTTGTATAATCACCATCTACTGCTGGCTTGGGTTTTTCATTATTAAGAGCTCTTATTATTTATTCTTTCTAAGAGACTGATGGGCTAAATTGTTGAAAATATTTGAATTAGAATATAAATTGTAAGTACAAATTTTGTACTATTGTAATATAGTAATTTTTTAGTACCTTGTTTTCTGGATGGTTTTATATGATTCAACTGAGTTTTTTTCTCTTTCTACGCCTTAATGAGTGGCCAACAGAAAATGATTACACCTACATAAGTTTCTCCACATCCTCACCAGCATTTGGTCTTACCACCTTTTAAGAATTTTAGCCATTCTCGTAGGTATGCTTTGAAACACATTGTAGTTTCAATTTGTATTTCCCTAATGTCTAATGATGTTGAATGTATTTTCATGCATTATTATGCCTATATAGATAAACTTTTCAAAAGGTCCCTTCAAGAGGTATTTTAATCCCAGCCATGCCTTTCAAGTTGAAAATTAAACTTACATTGTCTTAAAAACATGATCAATGGATTTTATCCTGTTATATTATTGGTAAAATAGTATCTGAGGTGCTTGTCAATCACTGTGTAAAACATGTAAAACAAATTCTGATTTCTAAACAACCATCTTGCAAATGAATCCTTGGGGGGAGGGGGAGAAACAACTAATCATTCCTCAAAGAACTTCAGGCAGTTCAATTTGTTCACATATTAGGAATTGCCTATATGGGTTTTTTTTTTCTTTTTTCTTTTCTTTCTTTCTTTTTTTTTTTTTTTGGCATATGTGTTCTTGTTGTTTGTTTGTTTTTGCTCAGTTACTAGGAGTTTTATTTCTTTGTTTATTCAGTCATTCAATGAGTACATAGTGAGTACGTGCTAAAGTGCTGAACACAATGCTAGGACCCGAGGATAAAAAGTCAAATAAGGCAGGGGCACCAGGGTGGCTCAATATGTCAAGCGGCCGATTCTTGATTTCAACCCAGATCATGATGTCAGGGTCCTGGGATCAGGCCTCCATCAAGCCCCGTGTCAAGCCCCATGCTCAGTGGGAAGAATGCATGAGGATTCTCTCTCCCTCTCCCTCTGCCCCTTCTCCCCCTTGCTCTCTCTTTCTCTCTCTCTCTCAAATAAATAAATACATCTTTAAAAAGAAAAAAAGAAAGGTCAAGTAAGGCAAATAAAAATTTTCCCCTCAAAGAGTTTACAGTCAACAGGATTTTAAAATAAATGAAGGTATGCCTGAAACTAATGTAACACTGTATTTAAACTAACTGGAATTAAAATATAAAAGTAAACAAAGGTAATCATTTCATATTCTGTTTCTGAAGTGGCACTTGCCTGCTTAGTTTCAAGTTTAATTTTAGGTCATTATAGTCATGTTAAGTTTGTGACAGGCTGGACAAAATCAAATGGAGTGTTCATAGATTTCATGGCACCTTCCAGTTTCCTTCTTTCCTCTTCCCTTTTGCAGTGGACCCTGGAGAAGAAAAGGGAAGGCTGCAGACTCCTCTCCTGCCTACAGCTCTGCCTTCTTG
Source organism: Mustela nigripes (assembly GCF_022355385.1). Taxonomy (NCBI): domain Eukaryota; kingdom Metazoa; phylum Chordata; class Mammalia; order Carnivora; family Mustelidae; genus Mustela; species Mustela nigripes. Next base: position 167,422,121 of record NC_081559.1, read on the forward strand.
CCTACTTCTGGCCAGCTGCCAAAATACAATAAGCAGGAGAGGGCTCTTTTTCATCTCTCTCTTCAAAATTCACTATATGGGACTTTATCAAAGACTACACCTCTAAAAGCTTTTGAATTTAATGGGAGATTCTACTCCTAAAATACAATTTTTAAAAAATGAAAAAAGAAAGAGAGAGCCAGTTTATTATATAAATTGAGCGGTTAGGAAAAGCCCCTTCTCTCCTAGAAGTATCGCTTGCAATATTGCGCAATGTGAAACAAGCTACAGAACGGATTTAGTTCTCTTTCAAACCATTTAATGAACTTTTCATGTATATGTGTGTTGTTGTTACGCTGTGCATCCCTTTGGAGGTGCTGGAGATGGAAGGGCGATCATACACTATCCCTTTCCTCCAAGAGCTCAACTGACAAACAGAAATGCAAATGGAGAATTAGAGGAAAAGATCCTAAATGCTTCTTATCTGTCATGGAGATTAAGAGGGAAGAAAATAATTTTGTAGCTTGTAACAGCACGAGAGTTTGAGGAGGAGGGACTTCCATTATGCAAATGTTAAGCTATTAATACTTAGAATATGGAAAGATGTTATTTTTCTGATGCTCCCTTTCACACGTATTTTTGGAGTGGTTTTGTTTCTTTGTTTTGTTCTTTTAGAAAACTCCCTCCATTTGCTTTGAATTCCAGTTTCTGCTTTTACTTACTAAATTATTTTTCATTACATATCAGTTACTATACTCCATAAAAGACATTGGAGGCACACATTTACATACAGGCATTCCCCATTATCTCTAACTTGCATTTGTGTCCTTTAGCCAGTTCTACATTTAAAGCAAATATTTCCTTAAATCCAATGGTAACTTGATTTTGTTTTGTTTTTATCAATCTTTGGTGTGGAACCTTGTCAAATGCCTTGTAAAAGTCTAAGTAAATTAGGAACTCTGATTTCTGTAGTCCAAATGCATATTTACCCCCTCAAAGAACTTTGGTTAGGAAATATTGCCAAGAATTATATTTCACTGCATATTGTAGTCCATCACTGGCCTGTCTCCTTTTCTATTCTTAGATTGGAGGGAAAAAAAGCCCAAAGCTTTTCTTGGTCTATTTGTATCTTTCTTAATGGTGCATTATTTTAATGAGATAAAATCAAAAGTGTAAGTATTTTTAACATCTCAATTTCTTACAGTGAAGCATGTAATAGAATTTTGATAATGGCCTGAGTTTACTATCTTCCTTCCAAAATACGTTAATCCAACTATACAAAAATGCTAAATCTGAGAGCACAGTTAAGCATGTGTGTATAGGCTTTTGCATTTGTAAATCAACATGTAGATTATCTGAAGGCATGCTTAGGTATTTAAATTAATATAAGGGTAAACTATAGGTTTTAATCCAAAGTCATGAGCATGAATACATTATTTAAGATATAAAATTTTAAATTTTAAAATAAATTTAATTCAGATATGATATTATCAGCATGTCAAAGATGTTTCTTTTCATATAAAATTGACTTAGAATACACATATAAACAAAGATTACATTGTTGTTTTTAATTTTAAAAAATCATATTCATGGGGCATCTGGGTGGCTCAGTTGGGTAAGCATCTACCTCCAGCTCAGGTCATGAGCCCAGGGTCCTGGGATGGAGCTCTGCATTGGGGCTCCCTGCTCAGCAGGGAGTCTGCTTCTCCCTCTGCTCCTCCCCCTGTTCATGCTTGTGCTCGCTCACTCTCTGTCTCCGAAATAAATAAAGTCCTTAAAAAAATCATTTTTGTGTTGATGAGTGATCATTTTTGTTGTACTATTTTTAATGCTGCATTTTTATTATGGTAGGAAAAAGACATGCCTGTTTTTTTTCTTTTTTTTTGGAGCAATGTGTTTGTTATTACTCATGAAGAGTTTTATGGCTTGCTTTTTGGCTGTGTTCTACTTTCTGAGCATGAGTAAATTTATGAAAATATTACATGTTCAACCCCTGTTGTATTTCCTTTAATGAAACATTCTTTCCTATCTGTGTTTTTCAATATTTATCAGAAGTCACATCCCATTATGTAAAAGATGGAAGTATTTGGCATATTTTCACAGAATTGTTTGACACTTAAAGGATTATAGAAAATCTGATTTATGATCTGTAACATGAACCCAAAGTACAGAAATGAACAATATTCTGAGATCTAAATTCAACTACTGATATGAGAATTCAGTTGATTTCCTTTGGTGATTTGAAATTCCTCCTCATCAAAAACAATATGAAACTGTTCTCATATATGTGATTTGTAGATTATGACATCAATATTTAAAAGATAAATAATATGTGATATCTCCTGACAACTATGTATCAAATGTGTATTATGTCCCATTTCCATAATGTTTTAATTATTAGATTCATGCTGTGCTTATGAAAACAAAAGGTAATATTTCCAACATAAAGAAATTAATAAAGGCCCAAAGACTTTAAAAATGCATTTTTGAAGGAAAAAAATGGATGAAATACAATGAATATTTTCTTTAAAATAAACAGAGAAATATCTGATGCCAAAAAAAAGCTGATACCAACGATTATATATCTTCTTAACTGATATGTTAAAGATGATGGTATAATGATGTTTTAGAATAATTCGAAGAGGAAATAATAAAATACTAATAGAGAGGAGGCAGGAGTAATAGTGTTTTTTATGCTTTTCTCTAAGAATATGCATTCTTATCTCCCTATACCATGGTTGAGCATGCAGTGGAGCTTACAATTTGCTCATTTGCCCTAAACAATATGGTAATATGATTCTGTTAAAAAGAAGGCTAAAGGAACACCAATGTAAAATTAAGATGACATGAAAGCATGAAGAGTTCATAATCCTGACATATAACCTCAGACATCCTTCCCAGCTCAAATTTTCAAGAAAGACAATTAAAGAGTTTTCTATCTTGTTGCCTTTTGGTGGTGATATATTTATATCATTTGTAAAAAGGTAGAACACATTTTTTTCTCTTAAAAATGTATTGATCCCTTCTTTAGTCAATTAAAAAATTAGTACAATAATGAGATCAACATTTGATTAACATCAAATGAAGCCCACTCAGTTAGACTCCATGGACAATATCCCTAATGTCATTATATTCCCTAGAGCAATAAAAATTAACAAATTTCCAAAAAACCATTTCTTCCATAAGGATTCTCAGAGGAGTAAGAGAGACACAGAAAAACAAATAATTGTGGGAGCCTCAGAAATGGTCGAATAGAGATGATTAAGGCTCTATAAGGAGGTAGGGGGAAATATCTAGTGACTGGGAAGGTAACATCTCCACAAGTCATGTGGATGGGAGTTAGTTAGCCACGTCAGCATGATTTGGAGAGAAAGAACTAGGGGAGAACAGGTTAGTCTAAGAAGAGATAAAAGCATAGCCTGAGCTAAAAAGAAGGAAACATAGGCCATATTCAGGGACTGTGTTCTGGCTAGAGAAGACGCAGTGTTTGCGGTGAGAATAGGGTGGTTTGAAGGGTAGACAGAGACCCTCTGCGCTTTCTTAATGGGGCTGACCTTTGGCAATTGGAGCCATTAAACTTAAAACAAAATCACCAGACATACATTTGAGGGGAAATTCTCTTATGGTCATATATAAAGTATGAACTGAATGGATTAGAAATCATAAGGAAGTTACTGTAGCAACAGAGGCAAGACAGAAATAGGAGGCCTCACCAAAGCAATGAAATGATCATGGGCCAGGGGACACATTTAAAAAAGATTATAGAAGTTGAGTGAGCCAAATTTATGATAGGAAAGGAGGTAATGAAGAAAAAGGAATCGCTAGGATAAGTTTCAGGTTTGTGTGAATATACGAATAGTGGCATCAATAAGAACGTTAGAAAACACAAAAGGTGGTAAAAGTTTTGAGGAGTCATCAATGACTCAAGGTGAAGACATGTTGGATTAGGAGTATCTGTGGAATATCCTAGTGTCAGTGAGGAAATGGCTATGCAGAAATGTGGCTTGGAGGATACGGGTCAGCCAAGTTTATCCCAATAAGAAAATGTATGTGGAAAGTCAATTTACAAAGAGGAGGTCATTTAGACGCATGAAATCAAGCAGGTCTATTTATTTTTTATATGACATTAAGGGCTGAATTTTGTCTACACCCTCCTCCCCAAATTTATATGCTGAAGTCCTAACCCCCTACTGGAAAACAGAATATGACTGTATTTTGAGATAGGGCCTTTAAAGAGGTGATTAAGTTCAATGAGGTCATGAGGATGGACTTATTCCAATCTGATTTGTGTTCTTGTAAGAAGAGGAAATTGGATGCCCAGACACCAACAATGCACATGCACACAGGAAAGACCATATGAGGACACAGTGGAAAGACAACCATCTATAAGCCAAGAAAAGAAGCCTCAGGAGAAACCAAGCCTACTGACCTTGATCTTGAACTTCCAGCCTCTAGAACTATGAGAAATAAATTTCTGTTGTTTAAGTCACACAGTTTATAGTATTCTGTTATGACAGCCTCATATGATATAGATACTATCTCATGATATAGACATTATTCTAGCCTATACACTACCTTGATGATATAGATATGTTTGCCAGGAGGTCTAACCATTTTCTCTGGTGTATGCTAAAAACGCATGTCAACATCTTGTTCATTGGGTTTCATTTTTCTTTGCTTCATTTTGTTCACCCTATAATCTCTGCAGAGAATGTTAACTAAAAATGAGCTTTCTTAGTTGCATTTACATTCTGAATTTCTTCCTAAAGACTGTACCCAGGATACTTTTACTAAACTTTTGAGTGCTCATAAAACAGGAGACTTCTGGTTTTCACTGAGCATGTATTATTCCTACACCTGAGTAATCACATTACTTTTTCATAACTTCCTTGTCAAAAGGTAACCTTTACAGAATCCCATAAAATCGTACACATCACCACATACATTTACATCTGCATCCCTAAAATAATCTGGAGCACTAATTTCCACTCAATAAAAAGCACATAGTTGTTCAAATCATTGCTGAGAAGAATTTTGGAAGCATAATTTAAAGCATCAAAATAAATCTATCCAAAATTAATCACTTTTTAATTTCTGTAGATTTAAACTTCATATCCGATGATACCACTTTTTATACGATTAAAAGAAAACTTCCTCCAATGGACTGTACTTGTAATAGCTTATAAAGCACTTCGAAGAAGATTCTGTCCTTGTTTTATGATTTGTAATTAGGTATTACTAGACAAATCATTAATGTATTCATTCAATAAATAAATATGTATTAATTACCTACTCTGAGTCTAGCTTTGTGCTAGATATTGGGGATGCAAAAAAACATGGACTCCACCCCTTAAGCCCTTACAGCCCAGCTGGGGTGAAAGTAAAGGAAATCATTGAAAAGTTTTAAGGACATATGTGGTCCTATTTTTCCTGGTTCCATTTATTACCCTGGCAAAAAAAAAAAAAAAAAAAAAAAAAAAAAAAGCCTACTTACAGCATCTTTAATCTAACTTCCAACTCCCAATGCAGAAAAAGCAGCCATTGTAAGGTAAAAGTGCTCTTCCAGCATATGATGCTAGAGTATGCTGGTGATTATATCTGAAAAAGCTATTTTGTACCGTAGCTTTTATCACTAGAGATCGCTAGAGTATTGGGAAATAAACATCTCTGGTGATAAGTGCTAAATTGTGCCCTCATAGTATTCATAGTTTCAAGCCCTTACCTCCAGTAGCTCAGAATGTGACTATATCTGAAGATAAGCCACCCAGTCTATGAGGCCATTAGGGTGGGCTCCAGTCTGATCTGACGGTGTCCTTTGTCAGGAGAGGAAATTTGGACACATACATTCATAGAGAGAGAACCACGTGAAAAGGTAGCAAGAGAGGAGCTACCTGCAAACTAAGGAGAGGCATCAGGCAAAACTAACCCTCCCAAAACCTTGATTTTGAACTTCCGGCCTCTAGAGCCACAAGAAAATAAACTTCACTTGTCTAAGCCACCCAATCTATGGTATTTTGTTACGGTAGCCCAAGCTGACTTAAGATGACACCCATCTGAAGGCAAGGCGAGATCCATAAAATGAAAATTAATTTGATAATTCAGCCACTACATAATTAATTTGGGTATTGCTGTATGTAAGATATTCAGATAACTCAAACCAATCCATGGATTCTTTTTTACACTGTTAAATAAGATGAACACAGCATACTTTCTTATAATTACGTCCTGCTGTTTAAATACTAATAACTTCTAAAGAGTGTAAAAATATTTTTTCACTAGATGCTCTTATCAGTTCAACATCTGTAACATTTAATGTATCAGTTCCTGTCACTGTGGCCCTTCATTTCAATCCTTCAAAGTTTATTCAGCAATCTTCCCTTCAGTCTTCTCAATGAACCACAATCATTTCTGGCACACGTGCAGAACAGAGCAAACTTTCTTGAATTAATAAAATTAAGTCTGTCAGATTTAAGCCAATTGGGTATTAAATTCAAACTAGACCAAATACTGGCTGAACAAAGTTGCAGCTTGTATAGATCAGATTTGGCATAAAATTCAGTTTGTGATGTAATGTAAATTGTCAAAGTGATCCTGCTTCAAACGTCATGTGGTTTATGTTGAAAGTGATATGTATCATACAGAAAAATAAAGCCTCACTTAATGTGAAAATAACTACTTAGAAGAACAATAGAATGAGCATGTAAGTTGAGCATTCATTAAGAACCGTCATATGATCCTGCATATTAATCCAGGACTTCATCGTTTCCATTCAAATTGAACAGAAAAAGAGAAAAAGCCCAGTAAAATGCTACCTTTGCTTTTTTTTTTCTTTTAATGTGAGCATTTTTTAAAAAAATTCGTTCACTTTAGAAATAGGCACCCTTTACTGTTTTAAGAAAGTGTAAAACGGCCACTGCATTTTTTTTGTAATGAAAGAAAACAAAACTGACATAATGCCACAATAGTGACTATGTCCAAATAAGTTCCATTAACCTGACGTTGTTAAAATATATGTACCTTTTGGTAACACATTCAGTACTGGAGTTTTAAACATCACATTGTGTCATAGCCACCTTTTCAATGAATTAAGATTCTTGCCAAAGATCCTTTTTCTCAAAATCAAATACCACCATTCCAGATGTTCTATAGGATGACTTGAAGGTACAGATTATAAAGGGACAACTAAATGAGTAAAATATTTTTGGCCCTAAACTTCTACTTGACTTCCTTCAAATTACCATACTATTAGTTCATTCATTCATTCATTCATTCATTCAATAAATGACTTCAGCGTATTTATAATGAGCTGAGTACAATGGTCCACAAACAGGTATGGTATTACTGACAGAACTTATAATGAGAAAGATAAGGATTCTATAATCAAACACAAATGCAAAATAGATAAACATTTGATATGCCAGGGCCATATGCAATGTACTTAAATATATTTTCTCATTCAGTCTGCAATACCCATGAGGTCATTACTGTTTTTAGCTCCATTTTACTCACGAAGAAACTGAAGCACCAAGAAGTGATGGAATAGGCCAGGGTCCTGCAGCCTATTTGTGGCAGATCTGTGGTTTGAACTCATGCGCCCTGGCTCTAGAGCTTGTATTCTTGACGAATATACGGCAAATACTTTTCAGCTGTGAATACTACACAATACAATTGAAAACGCTTTCAATACTTTAAACTGTGAAGAATGATGTAAAGAAAAATTCCAACTACAAAAAAAAAAAAAGAAAAATGGATACACAAAGCCAAATTTAACTTGAGGCTGTCAAGGGAGTCCTCTCGAGAGCACTGATTTTGAAGCCGACTTGAAGGACAAGGAGGATAGAGAAAGACAGTGGTGGGGAGGGTGGAACAGTGTTTAAGCAGAAGAAATAACATGGGCCAAGGTCCCTGCATTTAAAAAAAACAAAAGAGAGAAAGAGAGAGATTACTTGGTTTAGTTTTTCCCACCAATCTTTGTATTCTAAGGGTCAAGATGTATTTTATATTGGATATTTCATTGAAAAAAATAAATTCAAATTCTGTACCCAGAGAAAAAAGAAACTGAAAACAATTTTTAAGAGAAGAACCAAAAATGATGAAAAACACAGTAGATGGCAAACCTTCTCTGCAGGGTACTGAGATTTGTGATACACGAAAAACTCATGGTGAATGGTCATTTTCAAATCCATTTTCACCGAAAAGGCATTTTGAACCAAATTTTATCCTATCAAATTGTATGTTTTCAATTATGCCTTTGCGATTATGAGAGGCCTCCAGGCAGAAGAATCACTGTAGGCAAAAAAAAAAAAAAAAAAAAAAAAGAAAGAAAGAAAGAATAAAACAGCATGACTTATTCTCAGAACTGCAAAGAACGCAGATTTGGCTGAGATATATGGCGAGGTGTGGGGAAAAGAAGCTCTCAGGGATAAAGATAAGTTTGGACAAGGGAGTAGAAACAAGATTGCAGAGGGAATTACAAATCACAAGAACAGTTTTCTCCTTTAAGTAATGGAAAAAGTTTCAAGCAGAGACTTGCATTTTAGGAAGCTCTACCTAACAGAAGTGGAAGCTGAGAGAAACCTGAAAACAAGACAAAAAAATATATATGGACCGTCCAACATGCTAGCATTTAAAAATCATGTTATTTGACAAAAGAGTAAATTCATAATGTGAATAATGGTGAAATGAAGTATGAGGGGAGAAAGACAAAAACATATGTATTATAGTCTTGATATCAAGTATATTTTCTTGATTATAATTTTTTAAAAGATTTTTTTATTTATTTGACAGAGAGAGAGATGGTGAGAGCAGGAACACAAGCAGGGGGAGTGGGAGGAGAAGCAGGTTTCCCAACGAGCAAGGAGCCTGATGTGGGGCTCGATCCCAGGATCTTGGGATCATGACCTGAGCTTAAGGCAGACGTTTAATGACTGAGCCACCCAGGCACCCCTTGTTTATTATAATTTTTGAGAAGTAATCAACATAGACTCTATGTGGTAACATCAATGAACTAATGAGCTTATATATGCAAAATCACCTAGCACGTACTTGAAGTATAATAGAAGATCAACAACTGTTACATTGTTTCATTTAATAGGTTCCATTTCCAACCATGTCCCAAAATGTAGTATCATTTACACTCTTTCTTTGGAGACACCCACTATTACAAGAAGTCAAAGCAATAAACTCAAGGGAAAAACACTATTTTGGAATTTGAAATTTACAAGCATTCATGGCACTATTTGTGTGTTTAGTGATAAGAAGGCAAGAGTCACCATTTAAAGTAATCTCAACCATTTCTTCTCTTCAGATTTATTATCAGTTCATCAAGACTCTGTTCTAGACCTCAAAATAGTTATTCAGTGTCATTTGGGGGGAAAGATTCCGACAATGGCATTTTCTGAACTAAACTCCTATGTCAAAAACAATCAATTTCAGGGTCCAAAGAAGAGGCTAAAGTGGGAGGTAAAGAAAACGTGTTACATGTCGAATACAGTTATCAATGCCCCTAACTTCACTCTAGCAACATCCCTATGTCATCCCTGTTTAAGTCAATAGGAAAACTAAGCATCAAAGAGATTGCGTGATGAACTTCCTTCTGGAAGAACATAGAATAAAAGAGCTTAAGCTTTGGAATCAGAGACCTTGGGATTTCAATAGATTGCTTCCTCTATCTATACCACGTTTCTTAGGCATCCTTTTATCTCCAGAATCTGGCAGATCAAATTATTTAGAAGAGAAAGTCAATCAAAACTGAAGAAAAGTAAGAGGGAAGAAAACTTCATAATGTAGCAATCCTGAGCTCACTTTTAGAAAAGAGTTCAGTATACAACCTCTTATGAATTCTGCACATTGTCAGAAATTCATTCTTAGTTGTGTCCTGTAAATAGTTTTAAGGAGGAACTGCTGTTGATTAAAATGATCAGAAAAAGACTGAAGTAAGTCAAATGAGCCATGAAAATCAACTTTATTCTTCCTAAGTTATCTTTTATAAAGATAATGTGACAGCAACTGCTTGCTGTCCTCTAATGCCTAATTTCCCACTTGCCACTATAATAGAATTTCCAAATTTTAGCTAGCCATATGGCTACTGGGAATAGCAATCACCTAACCCTCTTTTCCTCTTATCTAAGTGTGGCTGCACAACTAAGTTCAAGCCACGAGAATGTGAGGAAAAATGATATGTGCAACTTCTAGGATATGTCCTTAAATGGGAGGGGTATGATCTTTCTCCCATTTCTGCATCCTGCTTCCTGGAATTTAGATATGACAGAACACCAACTTGGACCATGAAGATGGGGCAACAGCACTGGAGCTATGGATGACAGAGTAATAAGACAAAAGGAGCCTGGGTCCAGTTCTGTAGCTAAGCCCCCAGGCCTATCCTATACCACTTACCTTCATACTGTTAGGTGAGAGGAACATAAGCTTCTATCTTGCATAAACCAGTGACTCAAGGTCCCTATTACATGCCACTGAGCCCAAATGCTCATTAACACCAATGGAGCCTAGGACAGCAGGATTCTTGTGGACTAGCTTATTCTCTTTGCCAATGTCAGCATCTCCTTCTTCCTAATTAAACAAAAGCCAGGTAAGCATACACTGGGTATCAGAAATTAGCTTACATCTTTAACTGGGCAAGATAGACTGTTGGAAGTAATTCTAAGTTTACTGAAACATTTCTCTTCAAAAACTAGAATGTAATATTAGCCAATTTTTTTTTCTTCTCAATGTGACTAAAATTATATATATACCACACTGGGTTCTTCTTATTTTGCAAAGAAGGGATCAAAAGGCATATCTGCCTCTGTTATGGGCTGTTTGCTTGCTTTCTCTCTTTCTCCTTCCTTCCTTCCTTCCTTCTTATTTTAAATCTATACAAAACTCATAGCTTTGTGAACTAAGTTAGCTAATGTCAAAACAAATTTTAAGCTAGGAAAGATTTTTAACAAGTCACTTTGTAAGTGACTGGAAGGACAGGGACATCCAATGTTATAGGTCATATGGGATTGTTTTTCCATATTTCTCAAATTTTACTTTAGCTTTTGCTCTAGACCTTAGGTATATACTTTTTAGTAGAAATAAGACTCAACTGAGTTTTATTCTGAAATTTCAGAAATTGCATTCTGAAATTTTTAAATTTTGAGCATTTTGACTGCTATTTAAAAGGGTATGAGTTTTTAAAAATTAAAACAAAAAACAAAAAACAAAAAATTCCCAGTTACTTTGTTAAAATATGGGAGCAGCCTATGCATTACAACATATAAGCTGTGTGACCTTGAGAAACTCACTTAACCGCACTCAAGATTTTCTTTCTTTCTTTTTTTTTTTTTTTTCCCCACCTATAAAGTAAGAATAGTACCTATACTTGATTTAGGATTGTGGCATAAAACACCAATCAAGCACTGAGCCGAGTGCCTGGAACATATAGGATCTAAGTAAATATCGGCTGTTACTCAAAGTATTATTGCAATTGTTATTTGCCACAGACATTTATAGTTTCTGTGTTCTAAAAATTAATCTCTTTCCCATGGAAAAATGATATTATTTTACCATTGTCTGCACACCATTTGGTCTAGTTACTTAGTACAAGTGAATTTAAGCTGAGCAGTCTCTATATTTGCAAAGTGGATGAACGGGGTTGAAAATTAGCCTACATTAATGAAACAGAATGAACTAATGGTACAAAGTAAACTGCTCAGTCAGTTTTAGCTACTTGAAATTCACACCAAATCTATGTGGGTCTTTTTGTACAACGGTCAAATCATACCCTCCATTACTACCCGTCTTGCTCACCAACGAAACACCTTTATTAACAATATCATGGCTATTTTATTTACTTTGCATGATTCTAAAAGACCATACAGGGAATATTTTCATTTCTTATTGCTTTTCATAATAAATATAGGATGAATGATTGTGTGTGTATGTATGTGTGTGTGGTGTGTGTGTGTGTGTGTGTGTATGCATACACCATATGCTAAAATAAAAGTTTCTAGAAAATACTAGAACTTGGGTGGAAAAACAAGACTATTCAGGCTTTATGTCACAGATAACTATAAGCCCAAACTAAAATTAAGAAATTACATAATGGTAAAACTTAATGGAATTGTACTTTTTAAAGGCATGTGTCAAATAAGGGTGAGAAGATGGTATAAGGCAGAAATAGACATTATGAAACAAAAACTGCCATGTGACACAATTAATAAATGTTCACTCTTAAATGAACTCTGGGGTCAAAGGTCAACAATGTAATTCAAGGATTAGAAATTGTTTTCAACTAGATGATAATGCTCCTTTCATTTGGTGTCTATGAAAAATTGTACAGGATTTACTCTGCAGATTATTCACGTTTGTTTCACACACCCCAGTTCCCCTGGCCCAATCCTTCCACCTTTTCCACTCTAGCCAGGACAAACCAAGGAAAGAATACATTCCCTCGATGGAAATAAAAACAAGATAAGTATAATCTTATGTCCTGATTGTTTCTTTTAAAGCACTGAACTACAGCCATTTTGCTTAATTTCTTTTCAAATCATTCGTATTTGAGTGTGGCTAACACATGGTACTTACAATATAAAAAGACTTAAAATATCAGATTTTAATAATCCTTAGGTGGCTCTATGCAGAGCAGATGTTCTATTATACTTTCCAGATGCTAGCTGTAAGCACAATTAATTAAAGGCAGTGCTTACATATCATCTTAGTAAATTTCACTACATATTAAAATTACGTTAGAGAGAAGAGAGAACGAGCAAAAGCCAGGACTACTTTAACTGCAAAGAGAATCGCCAAGAAAGATTAAGTTCGCATATGCAGTGCCAACAACCGGCAGAACTGAAAAACAACTGTAAGCAACATAGCAGTGCTTTCTCTGTGGGCTAGGCCAACAAAGAGCTATCATACTGTCTCCACTGACTGTTCACAGCCTTCTGCCTTGCATGAGGTTTCAGCTTAGCTCTTAGGTATTCCAGAAAATTTCAGACAACCTAGGATGCAAATATACACTTTTAGAATAGAACAACCTGATAAAACTCAGTTTGAGTAGCTCTTACCTGGTTTGCTAGCGACGCCAATTTTTACATTTCGAATAATATTAATTTTTTTCTATGTTCACTTACTCTTCAGTATATTGCGTGATAATCAGTCCCTTTACTGAGTGCTGCCTTGGCTGTCAAATGTGCCTCAAATTATCTCCGATATTAGTTCAACTCAATGAGCCCTGAGTATCTATTTTGTTCAAAGACTGGTACCAGGAGAGATAAGAATAAACTAGCCAGGGTTCCCTGCTCACAGATTGAGTTTTCATTCAGAGACTATCAAAACAGCGGCAATAATTTCAGTCCCCAATTTACCAACAACCCTGGTAATATGATATGACCTAAGCAAACTTGAGGTTGAATCCACTGCAGCGAGTTTCCCGTAGTTATCCCAACCTGTATTACAGTCAGCATCCAGGAGCATTTTCTTAAGGCAGAAAACACAGGTAAGATGTTAATGCTTAACCAAAAAAGGACACCTCCTTCAGATCAACCGAGTGGATCTATAAAAATCCCTCATTGTCTGCAAAATGTAGTGCTGGCTCCTTCCAAACAAAAGTGAAGTAATCAGAAGCAGAAAATCTACTATGTGAAATGACCCACCAATCCCCTGTTTGGATTTCACCCTCAGGATTTCCCAGTGCTATGCTATGCTTCCTCTCTAAATGGCAGTAGAGGGAGAAATCCATTTGTTTTTCACTTTTAACACAGCCTACAGAGATTTCAGTTTATTTTTCTTTACTTGGTCAATTTCAAATGTGTCAGTCTAGGTAAAAATTGAATAAAATTGGAAACTTACCTTGGATTGTCTAATTAATGTTGAATGTTATTAAATTGCTAGCACCGCACAGCTCTTGACCTACAAAATAACAACTTCGTATGGTTCGACCTGTAAGACTCTGCTTCGTAACTTGAACTTAGGGTTTTATTAACACCGTAACCTGAAAACTTTTACATTGAATTCAGAGGGATTTGAATATTCACACAGCAATCTGATCACTTTAAAATAAAATTTCATTAAAAAACAAAAGCAAGAGATGTAAGGATGGAAAATAACACCCCAAAAGGAAGGAGGTTATATTCTCCTCCAAAGTGAACGTAAACCCACTGAGTGAAGGCACTGGAGAAAGCAGCCTCTGTCGAAGAGTCGAGCTGGTATTACCGATATGACCAAAGATTTTTCTAACAGCCTTTCAGAAGAGTTTCCTTTCTCTGTGGTCCAAGGGGTCAGAGGAAGGGATAAAATAGATGTAAAATGTGTGCTGACCTCTCACCCCTCATGGGCCAAATTTTAACTGAGCCCATATATTCATTCCCTCTTAACTTAATTACTACTAAAAAAGTGACTGCACAAAAACACACACAGTAATAGTCGCTTGCCACAGACCAAAGCCTCAGCTCTACACAGGTACAAAAATGAATTTGCCTTTTAAGTTCATAAGACATCATCCTCCCCCTGAGTCCCAAAATACATCCGACTGAAAGGCTCACCGTCTACCTACCCGCCTGCACCTGCAATTTGAAGATAAACAGATGATTAATCTGCCAGAAGAACAATTACGAGTGCGTCCAGAAAAGAAGAAGGGGAGGGGGTGGGGAAACGAGCATATTTTTCTGGCAAGAACATAGAGCTGCTCATGTCATTGGTCAGGCTTCCTTAACTGATCAGCTTGTCCTCGGAGGTAGTGGTGGCTGCTCACAGGTCCCGTGAGAAAGTATGGTTGAGCTCAGCACCTTCGCCTTCTACAAAAAGAAAATCAAGTCATTCTATTAGTGCCCACACATGAAGGTGCTTTTGGCCCTCCAAAGTACTTTGCAAGAATAGATTTTTTTTTTTTTCTTTAAAGTGGGAGGCGGTGGGCAGAGGGAGAGAGAGAGTCTTAAGTAGCCTCCATGCCCAGCGCAGAGCCTGGTGCAGGGCTCGGATCTCACGACTCTGAGATCATGATCTGGGCCTAAATCAAGAGTTACCACTTGACCAACTGAGCCACCCAGATGCCCCTGCAAAAATAAAGTATTATTGTTACATTGTTCTCTGACTATAAAGAATTTACTCTCCTCAAGTTTTTCTACAGCCTTACAGCTGACATTTCTGTAGCGAGATCAATACTTCACAGGCGTTCAGTTGTCTTTTAAGATTAGCAACATGAACCCTGAGGACTGGCTTCATTCCATTCTAAACTAAATCCTTTCGGTAAACCCATTAGCACTCATTACTATAGGACTTTCTCTTGTTCATTTGTTTATTTCGCTTATTCATTGTCTTTCTCTCCCCCCTCCCAAAAGCTGCACTCCATGATGGCCCGGTTATGTCACACTCATGGCCGGCTCTATGTCCAGTGCCTAAATAATATGAGTCACTTAGGAAAGCCCATAGTAAATAATGCTGAATTAATAATTAAGTAATAGAAAGTGTAGTACTAACACTAGCAACAGCATGAATACATTGAAACATTAAAATAAGATTAATTTCTTGTTTGTACTTAGTATTTGCTCCTCCTCAATACTGTTTCTACGAACTTTACACGTTTTGCAGATATTTGTCCCAATTTCATAACAGCTGGGTTATGAGTAATAAGAAAACATTTATAAAGCACTGTGAATTTCTGCTATAAAGCATCATATGTAAATAAAAGAGGACCTGAATGATTGGCAAAATGTGCGCTTTGCGTTCACTTATTAACCAAACATCTGTCATTGGGGATCCACAGGGTGATACACACTTTCATACACATTATCAGGAGTAATCTTCATTAGATCCTATAATGGACAGCGTGCTTCCGGGTTTCCAGATTAGATCCAATGCTCATATTGGTCGAGCCCATTAAGTAGCTAGATTTGGAAAATACTCTAACCCAATATTCTGTCATAATCTAGTGTTCTTGTTTTCTGATTTTTCCATTCCAGCAGACACTTCAATGCTGTGCTATTTTCCCATCTGCACAGGGAACAAACATGCTTTGGCAATGGGGAAGGTTTATTCATATACAGATCTACTGTAGAAGGCACAGCAGGTTGATGGTTAAGCTCTGAGGCTCTGGATATAGACTGTTTACAACTGACTGTCATTCACAGGCAGAGCGACCTTGTCTTAATGTCTCCACGTCTCAGTTTCCTCCCATGTAAAACAGAGATAATAAACAAGTAGTATCAATCGTTTTTAATAACAGAGTAGACCACTGTGGCTGTCAGTAACATACGATCCAACTTCTCCATTTTTTTTTCTTTTTCTTCTTCTTCTCTTTTTTAAAAGCAAAAACAAACACCTTATTGCTTCCATTTGGTCCACTGCTTGGGAGAGGGCTCCAGGATGGTTAAAAGCTGCCAACTGTCTGTGGGGAGAGGCTCAGACAGAAGCCCAGACACCAGGGGTAATACAGAGGGTCCCTGAGAGGCCACTGAGCTGGGAGGCTCATAGTCACGATTGAGGGTGAGCCTTTAGGAGACATCTCACCCAGCTGGGGGACTTGCCGGCCTGGGACGTTCGTCAGGTGGTTGCTCATCTCCTTGATGAGTTTCACCTCTTCACCTAGGAAGTGGTTCTCCAGGAAGTCACAGAGGTGGGGTCTGTGCAGGCAGCACTTGGGACCTGCATATCCCAAAGGGCCTGGTTCAGGTTCTTCTTTCCCGTTAGGGCGGCTTCTGTGGCATCCATGGCTTTACCCCCACTTATCTTGGGAGAACTTCTCTGCGTCCCAGAGAATCTGCCGACACCCCGCTAGTTGCTCAGTGCCCTCCTGCTGCTCCTCCGCCAAATCTCTGAAGAAGCGGCAGGCACCCTCCAGAACCACGTCTCACAACGCAAACAGACACCCAGAGAGAGGTTAAGTGTAGGAAGCCTGCAGAAGCAGGTTGACCAGGTTGTTGACTGCAGCCTCCACCGTGGTGGATAGCTGGCGAATCTGGAAGTTTGGGGTTGGTAGCACAATAAGGAGCTAATCACAGAAAATGGTGTTGGCTGGTGTGGGAGGCAAGGAACAGCAGAGCTGTGACTGGAAGGTTGGAGGGTGTGGAGGGAGTCCACACTGTTGAGGCAAGAGACTTGGGACCGCTGGTGGGCTGCCTCCATTTCTGCCGCCATTTTAAAATAGGTCACCAAGCCTTCCATCTTACGTGAGAAATCAGTTTTTAAGAAAACTCCCTTTCCTCTATATAGTACTGGTTTGGAATTTAGAAATAAAATCTTCCTAGAAATAGAACAAGGTTGAGCATGGTTTCTAAACATCTATGAACATGGGAAATAGAGGAAAAAACGATTGTGAGTTTTTCATAAAGATTTTCACGCCTTCAAACTTCCCTTTATACTCTGAGTTATAGGTCATGGAGACAAATCTACCAGTATCTATGGCAAAACAATGGAATGTCTCACATGTGTATCACCCTAGTCCTTATCAAATGAGATTGTTTTCAGTAACAGCTTTGTTGAGTACATTTCACATACCCTATATAAAATGTGGAATTCAGTCTTTTTTAGTATATTTACATGATTGTGCAACTGCTACCACAATCAATTTTTGAAGATTTTTGTCATTCCAGAGACAAACCTTGTCTCCTTTAGCAAATCACTTTTTTTCCCAAATTCTCCCAGCTAGAGGCAATCACCAGTTTATGTTATGTCTCTATATGAAGTTTGTTGGTGTGTGTCTGTGTGTGTGTGTGTGTGTTAATATTTATTTATTTTAGAGAGAGAGAAAGCGAAAAAGTGAGAAAGCATGAGTGGGAGGAGGGGTAGAGGGAGAGGGAGACAAGCAGACTCCCTGCTGAGCTGGGAACCCAACTCAGGGCTCCATGTCACAACCCTGAGATCATGACCCAAGTGGAAACCAAGAGTAGAACTCTCAACTGACTGAGCCACCCAGGTGCCCCAAGAAGTTTTTAAATTGATGGAGTTAAATCTATGGATGAATTAGAACTACATAACTAATGTATATAAGAGTTTTATAAATAAAATGTGAATCATTTCTTGAATACTTGGAAATAAGGGTTAAAGATACATAAAAATAAAAGCTACACTCAACCCACATGTATGCATTATCTACTACAGGGCTGAGAATATAAAGGAGAATAACATGCTGTCTATTCACAATGAGTTTGAGAAAACAGGACACAGGTAATGAAGGCACACAGGTAAACACCAGACAAGAAGACCACGGCCTGGCACACAGTGGCAACATGTTGTTTGCTGGGTTGAGTCAGATATTAATATGTTGCTTTATTTCTGTTCCAACCAGCATGTGAAAACAATTTCTGAAAAAAATTTTAGAAGTCAGTCTTGGACTTTCACCCACTTTTAAAATGAAAGTTCACATCATCTTCATTTGAAGCTCTTGATTCTGATATTTACTGATTCCCTGAGGTGCTGACTGGATGTAAATTAGGACCCACTTGAGACCGCAGTGCTGCAAACATGCTGATTTCCATACAGTTCTCTTCTGAGAGTGCCAGAAATTCTCCCCAAAAGGGTATAGGTACGGGAAATTAAAACAGAGTTTGAGTTTTTCGGTATGACTCTACACTCGATCTTAGCCAGAAGGCAGAGAAGTGATTCGATATGACTCTAAACATTAGAAGGTTGACTTATCTTTCCGTATCTGGCAACTCCTCTGACTTCTCCCTCACACTCTAGATAAATCCTTCATTCAACATTTATAAATTATATTCAGACTTTTCAGACACAGAAAAAATTTTCATTTTCTCTTTTATGGTGAGTCTGTTAAAAAATATTGTGGGCTACATTAAATTAAAGATACTAGCAATACTTCACAATCTTGAGATCCTGAATAATGTAAAGGAAACCAATACTTTTTCAGAAAAAAGCATTATTATAATTATAAACATGAATTCAGAACCCAGAAATGATAGATGAAGACACAGAATTTTTAAAGGATTATAGAAGTTTACTTGAAGGAATTCTTCAAAAACTGGGTGTAGAACCTGGGCTAGTTAAATTCTATGAAGCACTCTTTGACTGCCCCCTACTGGCTAAATTTCAGAATGCTAATCAGAGTACAGTACTTGGGTTAAGATTATAGTAAAAACATTTGCAGTGAATTTTTAAGAAGATTTTTAAAGATTTTAAAAAATATTTTGAAGATTTTTAAAAAATGTTTTTAAATATTTTTAAAAAATATTTTAAAAGTGTTTCCATCCTTTCTGACAGAGACAGACATAGTGAGAGGGAACCGAAGCAGAGAGGGCAGGGGAGTGGGAGGAGAAGCAGGCTTCCCACTGAGCAGGGAGCCCAGGAGTCTGGGATCATGACCCAGTAAGGCAGACACTTACCGACTGAGCCACCCAGGTACCTCTTGCAGTGAAATTTTTATAGGTTTTCAAATTTTACAGAAGGCTGTGAGATCCCTATTTTCTGCACCTCTGTACAACCAGAAGTGATTTCTTTCATTTATCTTTAATCCTTGCCAATACCTATCTTTTTTTTTTTTTTAAGATTTACTTATCTATTTATTTGAGAGAGAGATAAAGAGAGAGAAATTACGAGCAGGTTGGCAGGCTGGGAAACAGAAGGGGCAGAGGGTAAGGGAAAGAACTCTCAGGTGGACTCCCTGCTGAGTGCAGACCCAGATGCAGGACTTGATCTCAGGACACTGGGGTAATGACCTTAGCTGAAACCAAGAGTTGGGCTCTTAACCGACTGAGAGACCAAATGCCCTACTGATACGTATCTTGATTTTTCATTTGTGCCAGTCACTTTATCTAATTTTCAATAATTAATAAAAACATTGCACTCAGGGATGACCACAAATAAAGAATTCAGTATATTCCATCTTCAGTGAGAGAAACTTCTCTTCTTATAATTTAATGAAAAGTGTAATTTTCTGAATTCAGGGGCCGTCACAAGGATATAGAGATGACTTTTGTAACTAATGGTTTGCATGTCATTTTACCATTTTATATCTCAGTTTATCTACACTTATTGATAGCAACGAAGTACAGAGTCGTGAAAATTTTTTTATTGGAAACTGGTAAGTTGCTTTTTAAAGTTTTCAAGGGATATCAGTGAGATGACAAGTCTTAAAACTTTGGGGTCAGTTATGGGAGTTTAGATAGTTAATATAGATTTTGTTTTTAAAGGTCTTAAGTGAAAAACTGTAATTCTTGTATCCTGAGTTTCTTAGCCTGTGAACTGAGATTGTGAGTGGGAACAGTTTAGGCAAAGACATCTTAAGGCCAGACACATTTTTCTCCTGTCTTCACATGTTGTAAGAACTCAAATGGAAGAGCTCATGCCCCAGGTACACTCAGTGGCTGGTAGGAGCACCTTCCTCCAGTGGCCACCCCAGGGTAGTTAGCTCCTGTCACGTGATGGAGGGAAAATATCTTTACTTTTCATCAAGAGAGGAAGTTGCTAGAACAAAGTTGCAACCCTACCTGTTATGGGGCAAATAGTTCCTACAGATCAAAATCCAAGATCGTACAAAAGCTAGAACCTGTACTGTAACTTGGAAGTCTAAAATAATGCCATTGAATTTTATTTTCTCTGAATCTAAATAAACCTGAGATGGAGCCCACATCATATTGAGTTATCCAAACATTCAGTCTTACTCATTATTGTTCTTGGGATTCTCCTCACCTAGGTTCAGATGAAGATCCCAGTGATCTTGCGTTGAATGAAACACTGAGAAAAGGCACCTCCAGTCCTCCATCCTCTGTGATTGCTCTGACGCTTACCCAACACCCGCGCCCACGTATTTTGCTTTCACCCAGCCACACTATGGGGAGGAGGCTGCAAATGCCCCCAAAACCTACAGCCCTCCTACCCCCACTCCTGGCAAATCACTACTCTCTTCATCTTCTAATCACCTCTCTCCTACCTTTTCTGAGTCACCCATCATAACCTCCTTAAGGAGTTCAGCCTTTCTCTACAGGTAGGGTGAAGGATTGTCTTTCAACAACTTCTGTTAGAAGGATTGCCAGGGGACCTCCCTGGAGACATCAAGGCAGGAAGAATAATTCAGAGGATTTAAAAAAAAAAAAAAAAAAGGTGTTTCCATCCTTTCTGAATTTTCGGCAGCCATCAGAGTGAAAGTAGTATTGCTCCCTCAACATATTATTCTGCAAAATGAAGGAAATGGGAATGAAATGAGAAAGATAGGAGGCTGGGAAAGGAAAGAAGATTCAGATAAAGGGCATCATTTCTCTGGGCCATGGTAATGCCTCATTTAGCTTATTTTATTTATTTCTGCTGCCACCTGCTGGTGCACAGGGAGAAAGCTCACGCTTGAATTCCTTGCGGCCTGTACAGATTTGAAAGGTTCAGAGATAAACCCATTCAGGGAATCATAATCATAAAAGGTTAACAACAAGGCTTTAAATACAAGCAAGTGCTTTAAATACTGACAATGCTTTAAATGCAAATCAAATCACAGATACTGAGGGAGAGATCTATAGAAGCAGAAAAGCGATGAGGAAGTAGATATTTATAATACCAGCGGTCACTAGGTTGAAGCTAGAATGTTTCCAGTAGTCGTAGAGAGATTTTATAAATGTTATGGGTGCAGTATTTCAATATTTGTAACAAGGTCTCCTGAGATCCTGTAGTTATTTATGTAGTTACAGAAGATAAAGTAATCCCAGAGTATATTTGAACTGCTAAATCCAGGTTCCCCTGAAGACTTGGGGAACCTGAAGACTTGGTCATCTCCTGCTCATTTTGCTGTTTATCTACAACAACAACATCTAGAATTGATGGAATCTAATATTTTTTTAAGTTGGACAACAGTAGTGTAAAATCCACTCTTAAATGCCACCGGGGACAAATTAATATATCCTACAGTCTGAAAATTAAGCAGACGCCATGCTATACACAATAGCCCAAACGCACATGATTGCCTTGATGTCAATCAGTGTATAGTCTGGAATTAATATACTAGGAGGTTTTTATTTCAAATCAAAGCAAAGAAACAAAGGATCCTGCATAGAAGCATGTTGTTAATTACTGTCGGAGTTAAAAACCTAGGCTATGGAAAATTTCCTCCTGACCCTGGATTCAGCAAGGGCTAAAATATTTACGAAGAGGATGGCATCCTAGAAGGCTGCCTGCCCACCAGCACCAGTCATCACTCTTGAGAGATTTCCCATTCCTCAGAAGGAATCCGTGGCTACTGGAGACACTGCTGTTTGTGTTGTAGGTTAGGCAACTGTCTCAACATAACAGACCGAGAGATCTCAGATCATCCCAGAGTCGTGGGTGTAGAGTGAATGACAAGCTCATTTAACTGTGCTACTCGTGGGAACTAAATATGGGATTTAGAGACTATAACCAATGAACTATGGACACTTTTATTTACAAATAACTCCTAACTCGAACTAGCTTAGAAAAAAAAATGGAAATTTAGTGGTTAACAGAATCCAACTGAAGTTCATACAGACAAATCACAAGAAGAGGGGGATCCGATTGGTCATAGGTAGAGCGAAAATAAGGGTCTTGGTGCTTCTGATGTTCCTCTGCTGTGCTTCTCCATCCATAATGGCTTCATCTCTAGCGCTGAAGCCATCCTTGATAAGGAAGTGTTTTGCCCTCTAATAGGTTTCTAGCTTCTCATGCCGTCCACTCCTGCCATTTAAAGTTCTGAGAGAAGATTACTGCTTGGCCTGAGTCAGGGACCCAGCCTGGAACAACAGAGGCCAAGGTAACAGAGAGCAACAGTTCACAGCAGAAGCCCTGAATCCTGCCTGATACTAACTCTGAGACCTTGGACGACCTACTTAACTTCTTTGTGTATCAGTTTTCTGATCTGTCACGTGGGGACGTGATAGTACCTAGCTGGGGAGTTTATTGTGGGAATTAAAAGAGACATTATATGTAAAGTGCTTAAAGTTCTGCCTGACACAAAGTCAGTGCCATGGAAGTGGTTGTTACTCACTAGAATGGCAATTCTCAGTTTTGGTTATACAGCAGAATCGCTTGGGGAACTTGAAAAATTACTTGATGCCCTGGTCTCAACCACAGATAATTGAGTTGTGGATAGAGCACAGGATCAGGATTTTTAATGTACTTCTCAAAATTTTATGCACACCCAGGATTGAGAACTGTTGCACTAGATTATAAATTCCCTGCATGGAGGAATTTTTGTGTCCAGCATTCAATCTTCAGACCTTAAAACCATGCCTGGCACACAAAAGGAGCTCTAGACTATTTGTTGAATGAGATAATAAAGTAGCTAGAGAAGCTACTGTGTCTACTTGAATGGAGGTGTGCGTGTGTACATCCGTGCACATGAACTATATAGTTGGAAAGTACTGGGCCTGCTACAGATTCCAGTACTCTGCATAACAAAGCTTTAAATCTAAATGCTGTTCAAAACATGCAGGCAGACATCCCTGGCCTCTGTCTTCAAAGTGGGCCCAGACATGCACATATGCACGCCATGTAGCATGTCTTCTGCTTTCAACCTTTTGGGGACTTCCCATTGCATTTAGACAAAAAGTTACAGGAAGTTCTTACTATCCAGGAAGATACGTTCCATGAAGGCACCAGGCAGAGTGAATTAGTGACATTGGAACCATTCCTTCTAGGCGATATACGGGATTAGCGTCCTTCTAGCCTCTGGTCATGACATTTTTATCAGTTGTCCAACATATAACCTTGGATGAATGACTCTGTTTAAAAATATCTTATTCAATCTACGCACTGTCATTTCATGAACACTAAACTCCCCACCAACAGCCCTGTAACTCATCCCTGAACAAAGCTTACTGAACACTATCTAACACATGTTTTTTCTCCGGAAGTCACACCGCAACTTTCTTGCTTGTAGGAACTCTAGATAGAACTCTAGTGCTCTTATCAGGGCCCTCTGAAACAGGGGAATCTCCAAAACAAGTGCAAAGCATGGCACTAAATCTACTGGGAGGAGATCCTGGTTTACAGTCTGACCGCTGGAACAAGAAGGCAAAACTTCGGCTTGTGCTGGTGACTCCAAAGAGAGTCTTTTGCGCCCCCCCCCCACCCCGCATGTCTCATTATGACTGCAAAAGCCCATGTTGATTTTGGGAGATTACAAATGAATTCTATTTAAGAAGAAGATCTACAAACACATAATCCATGAATAATGAGGATCAACTACATCGAACATGATACAGTCTGAAATCCTGAAATCGGATCTCTCCATGATCTGGCTCCATTTTGCTTTTCCATCCTTAATGTCAGTCCTCCCCTTGCTCTCTGCTTCCATGTCAGGCTGAAGCCATCCTTCCCCCCTACCCTGCATAGCCACACATTCCTCTCTCCCCCATTTCTGTTGACTTAAGCCGAGATTGATCAGAAGCATGAATATGTCATAAACAGCATGAGGCCGAAGAGAAGGGCTCTTCTCAATAAATGTATATATTGGGATATGACACATTCCCAAGCCCTTTTATATTAATTAACTACATTAAAAGCACCTTACTCTGAAAAAACTCTTCAAACCAGAGGGATCAGTATGGTGGAGACAGTGGAGAGAATGCTATTACATGACAAAGTGGCTGAAGAGCATCAAATGTTGTGACTAGGCCAGATTTGATATGAATAAATTTACCATGGCTTTGGAAAGTTCACGGTCAAATATTTTTCCATGTCCCATGAGATAAGCTCATGGTTGAGAATAACAATTTTGAACTATCCCTTTTCTTTATGAAATAAACTGTAGGCTAGAGTTACATAGGCGTTGTATGACAAAATTCAATTCCAAGGATTGATTTCCAACTTTCTGAAAAAGCAAAGCATGCAGAGGAGTCTGTTTTAAATGACAATATTATTATTCTGATGACTTGGTTATGCTTCACAAAACTTGGTCATACACATTTGAGATATATACCATATTATATATCTGAGATATATATGTATAAGTGTGTATATATAAATACCTGTATAAGTATGTATATATATATATATATAAATGCATGTTTATTTGTATCTTTAAGGCTAGCTATAATTCCCCATTGTGTGAATCATTTTATAGGTTGAGGAAAACCAAAAATTAAAACAAAGAACCTACAGTCCATATGTGTGTGTTTTTACAATTTTAAGAAGAAATGCAAACAATGAGTCTGGCTTTCGCTTTCTTCAGTAAGCTATCTGCGTACAAAAGTGTGTGCTTTCCTTATTAAGTCCTTATTTTTCTTAGCTTCTATTTGGAATCTGCTGCCAGGAAATGGATTTTTAATTACCTTTGTGGCCAATAAAGGTTTACAACACCAGAATGAATTTCAGCACAGATAGCATAAGTAACAAGATGGATTTTCCAAGTTTTTCACCCAGTCTATAATCAAATAAAAATCATTTAAATTTGTTTTCAGTCAATGTGCACTTTGTGTGCTTTGGGTGTCTAGGAAAGGACTATAATTAGTTAAGCCTACTCTGAGACGACAGAGCAGGCTGCCCATATCCCAAATATCCCAGACTGTCCCTGGCTAAATACTTCATGGTCTGCTCTGCCTTATATTCTTCTTAATTTAGGAAACATTAGGAACCAAAATAGGGGATCGTGCCATCGGAGAGTGTCTACCAGCGTGTTCTTATGGGATCTAAGTCATTCACACTCCCATTCCAGTTCTCAAAGACAGACCAAGATTGAGGACTTATAAGAGGCTGAAGCTTGATCCCACTCCTTTTAGCAGGACTGAACACAAAAGATACTAAGAAAGGCTAGAGGGTGTGGAAGAAGCTGAGATGCATCTCCACTCTAGCTCTTGAAGTAAATCTTGGCCCACCTGACTTCATATACTTTACATGGTGAAGACTGGCCAACGACTTTCAAGAAATCTTCATCTCTGAACCTAATATACTATATGGTCCCCAGAGGGCTACTTGCATGGTGACTGGTCCTGACAACAGGACTATGAC
This sequence comes from Mustela nigripes, assembly GCF_022355385.1. Lineage (NCBI taxonomy): Eukaryota > Metazoa > Chordata > Mammalia > Carnivora > Mustelidae > Mustela > Mustela nigripes. The sequence continues at coordinate 167,447,981 of NC_081559.1, forward strand.
ATAGCCCATCTTTGATCATTTCAGAGGGGAGGTGGAAGCCTCCGCTAGGCTTTCTGCACCATGAAATTCTGTAGGGCCTGCAGGACCCTCCAGAGAACCGACACTGTGTTCATGACTTCCACAATGAAGACTCACATTCCAGGAGCCCAGTGAGTGTGGTCCTGACCAATTCGAGAGAAGACAATGGAAGGAAGGTGAATTGCTCTTCCATTGTAAAATTTCAAATGATAAATTTAACAAAGCCAGAAAAGAAGTTACTGTTCCCATCTTCCTGGGTAAGCCAGATAAAACTGGCATAATGTTATCATCTATAAAATAAAGTAACAACCTTTGAGCGGGTCCCTGGAAACCATTGCCCACAAGATAATGCAGCATCAGGGGTCGTGCTACAACCCGCATTAAGTCAGTGGTATTAGGGAAATGCAGAGGCAAGCCGATCAATATTGTTTCTATAAAATCAAGTTCCAAGGAGCCATGACATAGTGAATAACAATAGCACTTCTACCTTTACCTCACAGTGGAAGATAGGAAATTAGCTGGGAACAGCACATTTGTCAATAACACAAAGAGATGGTTCCTGAACATGAACGGGAAGAGATGGGACATGGACACTAAGAAGAATCTTCACTTACACTGATTAGACACTACATAAATATGTACATACCTCTTCTCTATCCATTATTCTTGATGTCTATTGATAAATCAATATACATTATATTGGTCCATGAATTTTATAGTATATTTTTAATGTAATTGTTTGTTAGACAGGGTCCACACAAAAATGTATTAAGGGCAGCCCATGATGTGGTTTTTTTGACCAACAAATAAGGGCGACTCTACTTTTCCCTGACCATTACCTAAGGGAATGTCACCTATCTCTGCCTCCTCCCCGGGAAAGCACCAGAAAAAAAACAAGTAGAAAGAAAAAGAGAGTGGAGTGTAGAAGTTAGCGGACCAGACCCTCTGACATACCTTTTAAGCCTTGGACCTACAGTTCTAATCTGAGACAAAGTGACTGAGAAGTTATGAAATTCAACAGGATATAGTTTAAGGAGATTGCTACCTTGGAGGAGAAGATGTTAGCAGTTAACTGGAAAATTAAATCCCATAGTTATATCTCCCTTCTAGCTTCTGCCATCTCAGAGGAGTTTCCTTGAGATTGCAGATTCAATTTTTTATTTCACAAACTAAGTACTTAATTTTATGAATAGCCATTATCAGCTTGAATTTTTCATCCAAATTAAATCTAGAGTTTGTTTTGGACCTCCAAAGATAATCCATGCTTAGCCCCACAATAAAAAATTAAATAAAATAGATGGATAGCTAGAGTGACACAGCAGAGCTAGAAACACCTGTTCAGCAGACTAAAATTCTACAGAAGGAGGCACCTGCATGGCTCAGTTGGTTAAGCATCTGCCTTTGGCTCATGTCATGATCCTGGGGTCCTGGGGTCAAATCCTAGGTCATCGGTCTCCCTGCTCAGTGCAGAGTCTGCTTCTCCCTCTGCCCCTCCCCGCACTCATGCTTGAGCACTCTCTCTCTCTCTCTCACATAAATAAATAAATACATAAATAAAATTCTAAAACACAACTGAAACCTTAAGGCAATTATGAAATACATGATTAGTATACTCCTTGCCATGATTTATGTTTGTATTTCTCAGTATACTTGGCACAATTAGGGAAATGTTGCAGACTGTTGCACTCAGTGGCCTATAAACATGAATATTTAAAAGAGTGTGATAGCAATATTCCTCATAACTTATTACATCATTCTTTTCAAGCATAGAGTGCTGGTGATTCAGAATAAAGTGTGCATTATAATAGACCTTCATATTTCAGGCCTAGAAATATTTCTTCTATTTCATTGTCTACAAGGATACAAGAAATATTAAAAAAAAAACCACTCTTGTAAAAGTAGTTTTCCTCTGTAAATTTTTATCAATTGTGACACATGTACCAACCCACACCACAAATATGATGATTTTCTTATTTAAATTTGGGGCTGAAAAGAAGTGAGTCTAACTAAAAGCAGTCTATAAATGCTGAATATCTGTATCTGTATCTCTGTCTGTCTATCTCCATTAAATATTCAGTTGCTCTTATTGGTTACAGGCTCCCTATATCTTCTAAGAAATTTGCAAACTCTCTGACACCTATCACACTTTTTAACCCTTTCCAATTTTAGTATATGTGCCTCTAAGCAAGCACTTAACTCTGCTTTCCCTTCAATCACTGTGTGCTGAATAAATCAGCTCCTTAATTCCTTCTTTCCTTTGGTGCACACGTTCACATGCGCAAAGCCCTGGCTCAGTGGGGGCGATAAGACACTTCATTAAAGCCAGCATTCCAAGACAGAAACAGACGTCAAACAGTATTTACAAAAGACCCTGTAAGCCTACTGGCTAGAATACACACAGAAATCCCACTGGCAGGATCAAATCCCAGGACTCTACAAGCAACAAGTTGTGTAACTAAAAAAAAAAAAATGTGCATAATAACAGAACCTCCTAGGGCTGTTGCCGGGATTAAGTGAACCATCCTTACGAGAATGTCTGCTCCGTGGTAAGATTCAATAATAAGATGTTATTATTAACAAGCAGGATAACTGCATGAGAAGAGAAATTCAGGATGTGATGTGATTGTAATAGGAACCCACATAAAGTATGAAAAAACAAATCCAACTTAAAAATAACTTGCTGTGTAATATGCTGTGGGCGACTGAGTGTGCCTGCACTTGTTCATCTAAACCACTGCTCTTACTCCCTTCTTTCCTTCAGGCACTCAGTAAGTACCTCAGTAAGTACCTGTGTAGACACAGGTGCAGGATGAGAACAGAACCTGCATTGATGAGTTTATAGTCTATTTGGGGAACAAGGAGAGGAGATTTACTGCCCCCACAGATCCAGTGGGCATTTGATCATAAGTGGTAAACATGGCAAGAACTCAGAAACTTCAGAAGTCAGTAAAACTTTCTTTCTTTCTTTTTTTTTTTTTTTAAGATTTATTTATTTGACAGAGAGAGATCACAAGTAAGCACAGAGGCAGGCAGAGAGAGAGGAAGGGAAGCAGACTCCCTGCTGAGCAGAGAGTCTGATGCGGGGCTCGATCCCAGGACCCTGGAATCATAACCTGAGCCTAAGGCAAAGGCTTTAACCCACCAAACCACCCAGGTGCCCCAGTAAAGTGTATTTTTTTCAGGGTGTATGAATCTCCTTAAATTCACATGTCACGGGGAATGGTCAGATCTCTTACTTGGAAATGCAGTCTCTCACTTCATTTCTTGCATTGTCTTGCTATGTATAAACACATGATTAAATTTTTATAAGATTTTAAATCTTGAAATGAGATACTACAGAAGCACTATTAAAAATTCATAAATCTTGCGCAACACATGTCATAATTAGCTTACTTCCCATCTTGCAGCGCTAACATCATTTTAGGGTGGCCACGTTCCAGCTTCTGTTCAGGAAAGGATGTTAGTGTATGAATCTGTGGGATAAGGATAGAGGCGGTGTGTGGTGTAGTCTAGTTGCTAGAGTCCTGGTCCCAGATTTTGAAGGTCTATTTCTTCCGCTAATTGAAGCAAATATTAATTAAATATTTATGTGAAGGATCTCTGTTCTTTCAGCCTATTCTATCTTTTTTTTTTTTCCTTCTGGAGACCGTGACCTTGTCTTCCCCTTAGGAAATGGAGGTCAGCTGACCCCCACCCCCAGCTTCAGTGTAGTCGTGTCCCTCAGTGGAGCCACGTGAGCATGTCCATCTCAATGGCCACCTTGCTTGGTTCAAGGACATGGTGCAAAAACAATTCTGTGAGTCATCCCTGGTGCTTTGGCGGGGCTATTGGCAAAAAGATGTTTTGTTTTGGTTTTTTTCCCCTTGAGTTGCCAGTCGTGGGCAGGTTGACCTGAAGCTTCCATCAGCCACTGGCCACCCAGAGCTTGCCAATGAGGACATGGAGTGTGACTCTAAAGAAAAAGAGGGGACAAGGGGCACCTGGGTGGCTCAGTCAGGTAAGCCTCCCACTCTTGATTTCAGCTCAGTTCACGATCTCAGGGTTGTGAGACCGAGCCCCACATAAGGGTCTATGTTTAAGATTCTGTCTCTCTCTCAAGAAAAAGAAAAAAAAGAAAGAAAGAAAGAGAGAGAGAGAGAGAGAGAGAAAGAAAGAAAGAGGAAAGGAAGAAAAAGAAAGCAAGAGAGGGAAAGAGGAAGTCCATGTGCTGATGTCTTCTCTACAGGAGGAGCACAGGCTCATTGGGGGCAGAAGTGTACACCACTTCCCAGAAGCAAATGTAATTTCTGTCTTTAATTCTTATTTTACCTGGTGGCAAAACCAGGAATCTGAGATAGCTCTATGTATCAGCCAACTCAGGGCCTGGCCTCTCCCCTTCCCCTGAAGTTGATGGAAAGTTCCACAGCAGGGAGGGTCCAGAGATGCCACCCAGTGTCCCTCTGGCCAACCTCTCTGAGAAGTTCAGGACTCCACGGGCTTCCGGCTCTTTGGCTTCCTTGTCTCAACCTTGCCTTCCCCCTGGAGGGTCCAGCTCTCCCTTGACAACCCCCAAGTCGGCCCTGCCACGCCAAACCACCTTTGTCCCTCCGCTGGCTCACCATGATGTCACACAGTGCCACCTGGGGCTTAAATGGCCCTAATGTCACAGGTGTTCTCTCTGCTTCAACCCCTCCCACTACCACCCCCGCCCCCAGTCAAGCTGTGGCCTTTTCTGCCACGGGACCACGGCAGGGCTCACCCCCCTGACCGCTCTCTGACTGCCTCTCTCCTCAGAAGCCCGCGTAGCAGAGGGACTTCACCACCTCTTCTTCCTCCCAGCTATTCCTTCACATCCTCTTTGTCTTTTGACACTAAAACCCTTGTCTCTGGTGAGAGACATGGCTCACAGAACGCACAACAGGTGGCCTGATTTTGCTTTAAACCAATCTGCGAAGGGGACCGGGGTTGGAGGATGGGGCAGTATCGACAGAAGAAGATTAGCCACCTGTGATCAACCGTTGAAGCTAGCTCATAGCCCAGGGGGGTTGAGCACACTCTTCTCTCCACTATTTTACTACCATTTCCTCTATGTTTTGATTGTTGGAACACTTTCATATTGTAAAGTATTTCATAAAGGGGGAAGATCAGTTAATATCAAACTATTCCTCCATTAGGCACTGATGATCAGGGTTTGGCTAATAGAGAAATATTAAAGGACATCAAACAGAAAACAAACAAACAAAACAACAACAATAAAAACAAAATCTTGACCAGACTGTAATTGTGAAAGGTGGTTATATGGTGGAAAGACAGAAAAACGGGAAAGACTAGCTTCTTGAACTAGAAAAATTGAGTCCAGAAGTGGTAGAGCTGGAGCGCGCCTCCAGGCAAAGACAGTGTGTGTCTTCTGCGGGCTGGATCTGGGAAAGGAGATCTCAATGTTCATGCCATCTTCCTGCTTGGGTTACAGGGGGAATGGCAGGGCTGTTTACCCATACGGGGAATTCAGAAGTAGAGTCAGGATTGAGGAATGAGATATTTGGTCCAAGTCTTGACTTTGTTATGAGATTTTTGAGGGCTCTTAAGAGAGTCCGCTAATTCTGTGTGTAGCTTTTGTGCATGTGTAATTGTGCAAATAATATAAAATGATTCAAAATAGTTTAAGACATAAAGAATTATTAAATATAATAATATAATATAATATAATAGTCTTGGTCTCTAAATCCTTTTTTTTTGAAAATTCCCCAAATCAGTTCAAAAGGGCAAATTTTCAGGAGAGAAGCTAATTTTCTTGTACACCAACAAATTCAAGGGAAATAAGATATGTATGGTTGATGATCATAGTAACAAATTCGAAAATGAACGTTTGGAGAGAAAACAATTCAAAATGCAGTCAGTGGAAACTGTTTGTCTTAGCTTACCAAAGAATGTATATAGATTTATTTTAGTATTGTGTCAAGTTCAAATAGCTAGTAAGAAACAAGATGAGTGTTGAAACTTGAACGAACACAGGGCTATGGATTTCAGTCGAATAAGATAAAATTAAAAAGTCTTCACTCAAGATATACAGTATGTATGCAGATACCAGCAAAGATACCATCTCCTTGCAAAGGAAAAGTTGGAAACTAAGAAAATATTTTTCAATCCAGGAATCACTTACTGCATGATATTGAAAACTGACTTTAACACCAGCATTTTTTTTTTTCTTAATTTGTCCTTCAGGGTTAGATCTCAAAATCATTCCCTTTCCCTCTGCTAATTCTTTTAGGTAGCAGTCCTCAAAGCTTTTCTTAAGGTGAGAGTCCTGTGGTCCAACTTGTACACGTTTTATTACAAGAACTTCTTTTGCCTTTCCTTTGAGAAAGTCATGGCTGTTTTTCATAAAGAAACATTGATAATTTATTCCTAGAATTACAAAGCATTTTCCGGCACTGCAAAGAAGGGAGACTCGTTTGTTATAGTCCGACGTGCTTACATTGATTTAAATTCCCAGCGTTCTGTTCAAGTCTGACCTCTGTGCAAAGTGGCCTTTATTTCTCTCATCTAAGGAGTTCCTGCAGAGGTCTGGAATGCCACTACTGAGAGAGCGTGTCAGCAGCATTTCTTAGCAAAACACTGCCAGAGATACAGAAAATAAACAGCTTTGAAAAATAGCTGAGTTGAAGTGCTTCCAGATCCAACTCCAAATAGCTAAACTCCCTTAAAGCCTGTTAAATATTATAAAAATCAGGTCATTAACATCGTTGAGCTTGCAGATTGCAACATGACTTAGAAGCAGAAAGCAATATTGGTCCGCAGACAGGACCATCTCTTCAGGGTGGGGAAGAGGAAGGAGGCTGAGAACTCAGAACTGAGGAGCTCTCAGGGGATATGATAGCTAATTTGGGTTGCTGAGGACTGATAAAGAGCTCAGCACCTAATTAAAACTGCTTTGCCAACAGTTCCCCCAAGCAAAATAAATGTCTCTATTTGGAATCAGTGATCGCCCTCTGGGGAGCCATCATAAGTCAGAAATGATAACTTGGCCTTTTGGAAAAATCTTCCCCCTAAAAGACGGTAAGCCAGAGTGATGAAAATCACAAGTTCTGACGTTCTGGAACAAGGTCACGTTGGTCTTATCTGAACAAGCATATCTCACTCCACTATCAGGCTAGGAAAAAATAAAGCCTGGGAAGGGCTCATGCTCTAGGGAGAAAGTTCTCAGCCTTTTGCACAGTGGATTAGAGCAGTTCGTCCATGAAAATGCATGTCCTGGGCAATCACAGTACTCCATCAATGCAAGCCATTCCGAGGGAGCTTCCAAGGCCCTAGGCACCACCAGGGAGAACATTCTATGCCTCTCTACAGACCTGTGGGTGTGAACTTTTAACCACCACTAGGGGGTGATAAGGAGTATCTCGTTACTTCACTACTTAAATCATTTTCAGACATCCATCTCTAAGATCCCATGCAGCATGAATGACAAGGAATTAAGGCTCTATCACTATTGACACTCTCATGCATTTACCTGACTCCAAGTGATCAAAGTTTCTGAGTTTCACTTACAGAGCAAAGAATCCAGAGAAGGCCACACTGGTTATAGCTGAGATGCCTGGTGGGAACCTGTTGATCCCACTACTTGAGGGCCCTCTCCTGGGCACCCACGGCTCAGCAGAGGCTTTGTGTGTACCTGGCTGGACCAGCTTCCCGGGTCACACAGGAAACCTCCTCCGAGAACTTCCAAGGGTGCATACACCTTTTCCATATCTTTCCCTGACTGGGGCCTCTGCTCTCCTTCTCTCTTCAGAGACAGAGTCAGCTCTAAACAGACAGACTTCTAAGAAAAGATTAAAAAAGAGTTGTCTTTTAGAGCGCCCTCTCAGATTGAGCTCCCAAAGGATAGGGAACACAGTGGTATCCATTACCTTTCCCAAAAAAGAAAGATCTCTCTCTCTCTCTCTCTTTCTCTCACTCTTTCTCTGTGTCTCTCTCTCCCTCTCGCTCACACACACACTTACACACACACCCTTCAGTTTAAAAGAAGTTAACATTAGAGGTGTCTGGCTGGCTCTGTTGGTTAAGCAGCTGCCTTCGGCTCAGGTCATGATCCCAGGGTTCCAGGATCAAGCCCTGCATAGGGCTCTCTGCTCAGCAGAAAGCCTGTTTCTCTCTCTCTCTTCTTCTGCCTGCTGCTCTCCCTACTTCTGTGTGTGTGTGTCAAATAAATAAATTAAATCTATTAAAAAGGTTAACATTATTATTATTATTCCATGTAACAAATGAAGAAATTAAGGCTCACCCATGTTTACTAACTTCCCCTAAGTGAGTATGGTGTGGGTTGGACCCAGGTTGGTCTAAATCCAAAGCCGTTCTTTTAAAACTTATTCTGTCAGAGGCAGAAAAAAGTCAGCATTATAGAAGGTGACTCATAAGAAAATAGTCTTCATTTAATTAAAAAAAAAAGAAAAAGAAAAAAAGGGACGCCTGGGTGGCTCAGTCAGTTAAGGGTCTGCCCTTAGCTCAGGTCAGGATCCCAGGATCCTGAGATCAGCGTTCCCATTGGGCTCCTTGCTCAGCAGGGAGCCTGCTTCTCCCTCTGTCTGCTGCTCCCCCTGCTTGTGCACACGCACGTGCTCTCTCTTTCTCTGTGTTTCTCTCTGACAAATAAATAAATAAAATCTTAAAAAAAGAAAAGAAATTAGGTTCTTAAGAAAGTAGCCCGTTAACAGGCAGATGCTGATGCTGATGGCAAGATAAACTGATTACAGACCATTTCTTGTTTGTTTGTTTTTTACATTAAGATAAAGAGCACAGCTAAAACGAGAGAAAAAGGGACCAGAATCTCAATTTATGGACATGTGTTGTATTCATTGTATATATACCTGGGTAGCAAATTACTGAAAACTTAATGGCTTAAGACAACAAATATTGGCAGCTCACGCTCTGCGGGTCAGAAACCCAGAGGTGACTGGGTGCCTCCTCCTCAGGCTCTCTCGTGAAGGGGGGATAATCATCTCGAGACTGAGGCAGAGGCTCTTCCTTGTTGACACACATGCCTGCTGGTCAGACTCAGTTCCTCCTGGGTTGCAGGGCTGAGGGCTTCAGTTGTTCGTCATGCCTCAGAAGCCTTTCCATAATGTGGCTCGCAAGTAGACCTCTGGCTTCGGTCAAGTGAGTGAGAGAGAGAGCAAGAGAGAGAGAGAGAGTAAGAGAAAGAAGGGTAGAGAGAGTGAGTGAGATTGGATCCATTGTCTTTTTGTAACCTGTCTTAATCCATTTGCGCTGCTATAAATAAATGTCAGATACTGAGCAGCTTAGAATAGAAATTTATTACTTGCAGTTCTGGGCTGGAAGTCTGAGGTCGGGCTGCCAGCATGGTCAGGGGAGGGCTCGCTTCTAGGTCGCAGACTTCTCTCCATCCTCACATGGCAGAAAGGGCTGGGGAACTTTCTGGAGGCTCTTTGGATCCTTATCAGGAGAGCTCCACTTTTATGATTTAAGCATAAAATCATATGCTTAAATATGATTTAATGCATATTAATCATGCATTGACCATGCATGTGTGAACAGACACACAGTATTCACACCTTTGTGACATATACTCACACACAACTCTTAGATGTAAATCTCAGTTACATCCAAAACTAACTAGAATCTCCTAGAAACACTTGCCAATAAATACGTTCAATTAATGAGATTTTACCTTAAACTCCTCCCCTATCTCCCATCTTGGTAAATGGTACCCACCATCTCTGTGAACACAGACACCCAAACCAAAATTGGGAAGCAGCCCTGGTCCTCTGTCTCTGACTTTCCCCATCTGATCCCTTGACCTTGTCTATGCAGACCTCTTTGGTCATTTCTTACTGTCCCAAATGCAGCTGTCTTAAATTAAGATCTCATCAGTGCCCCAGAGCCAAGCTGGCTTCCTGTTTTGATTTTTTTTTAAGACATAGTTAAAGGTTTATTTATTTGGCAGAGAGAGATCACAAGTAGGCAGAGAGGCAGGCAGAGAGAGAGGAGGAAGCAGGCTCCCTGCTGAGCAGATAGCCTGATTCGGGACTCGATCCCAGGACCCTGCGATCATGACCTGAGCCGAAGGCAGAGGCTTTAACCCACCGAGCCACCCAGACACCCCAAGCTGGCTTCCTTTCAGAAGTGAAAATTGTCCTCTACTCCCAGCTCCTCGCCTCACTTTGCTAGCTGGACTCAGCAATTTACCACAGAGAGATCTCTCTGTAACTCACAAGTTGCTTCATGAAAATTGCAGGCCTCCCTCATCTCTGTCGGGTCAGATCTAGTTTCTGGAGCAGGGCTGGGCCAGAGGCCATGCAGCCCTCGCCCTCTCTCTTTTCTGTGTCTCTCTCTTTCCTGAGATGTGTCCAAAACTTCCCTCTTAAAGGAGGCTTTCTAAATGCCGTGTGCAAAGATGTTTCTGGTGCCTGAGTGAGGGAAGGATCTGCCAGCCGCTCACGGTTTTGCCGTTTGCAGCTAAACTAGGAATTCTAGTTTAGACTCAGCTGGAGCACCTATAGGCGGAGAAACATCTGACTCTGCAAAGGCAGCCCCTGAGAAGGTGTGAAAACACTACCATCCATTTAACAGAGTAACAGATAGACAGTGAAGTCCTTCCACGCGGGGACTTGCGATAGCTTTTATGGGAGTAAAGGATCCACACACCCCAAAGTCAGGTAGCAGTGGTCAAAGAAGACAGCAACAGACTGAGCCTGAGGGAGAGGTTCTGGGCTGCCATGGAGTAACCTAAGGCCTCGGACTGCTTGGTTCCATTGATTTCTGGAACTGTGAGGAAGGTGATGATGTTCTCTGGTAGCCCGATCAGCAGACCCTCCAGAGCCAGGCTCTGTAACTGGGTCACAGTCCCCTAACTCTTACAGTCTGATCTCAGGACAGGTAACACTTTCCTGTTCCTTTCCCTAACACTTGCCTTGTATCTGCCATGAATGGATTATTTTGCCTTCAGTTCAAGCCATTAGGTACAACAGAATCTTCCTGAGAGATGGACCAGAGCAGGGCAAGACAAAGGAACGACTTTTTCTCTCTCATGGAACACAGTCAGGCACCCTGGTAGAAGTCAGGCAATCCAATCTTTCTGCCAGTTGTAAAAACCTTGAATGTTATCTGTAACGGGAATCTCGTGTTTGTTGCTTTTACAGCATTTCTTTCTCTTATCTTTTGTTAACTACTCCCTGATCTTATTTTGGGGAATCAGCCCTCCCCCGAACTCATTTTATGTGGTTCCTGTAAGGGTGACTCTGTTTTGGGAAATCAAAACTGAGAAGTGTAGCAACTGAAGGTAGTTCAACTCTGTGCCTCAGTGAGGTGACACGTGGCCCCAGCCAAATGAAACATAGTTAATCCCAGGACGATTGCTGGAATTTTTAGGAAATAGCAACCATCTTACTACTAAGGTTGCTAATCAGGCAGGATATAATCCCGAAGCTTTTGGAGTCCTCACTGCTTCCTCTTGGAGACAGCTCACCTTAGAATGAGACCAAGATAGAGAAAAGCAGAGGTTGCCGTTGAACAAATAGTGTTCCCATGGACATTATTTAATCACCTGGACTCAGCCATGCTGTCACTTTTCAGTTAAATAAACCAGGATATTCCCCTTTGTGCCTAAGGCTACTGATGTTGAGCTTCTGACCCATACAACCCGCAGCAACCCGTCCACCTTCCACAGCTTCATGGCTGGGAGGTTATTAGCCTTGACTTTGATCATTCCAGATAGACAAACCTTCATTTTCTGCCAGGGCTCTGGATTTGGGACCCTGATTCTCAGTTCTTCATTGTATTGAGCAAAATCTGCTATCTTACTTTTACTAATGTTCCCTGAACTTGTTCATTTCGTTCCATGCGTAGTCAAAGAATAGCAAGTGTAAGAGTCCTGAGGCAGGTAGATTTAAATTTTTTGTGTTGGGCCCTACTGAATGAGGGGCATAGTGAGATATATGATATTAGATGGGATGAAGGTCGACCTGAGAAAACTGGATTTCCTGGCAAGAATAACCAGAAGCCATGTGAGTATTTGTAACATGGGAAAACAAATGTGATTTGAGTTACAATGTTTCAAAGATCCCACATTCTTGCCAAGGAAGCATTGGAGGATACCACATCTTTATGCCACCTGCCAGTCCTTCAGGAAGTTGAGGTCCCTGTTGTTCCCATAAGTTTCTTCTTTTCTAGCACAAATATCTCCAGCTTCTTCAGCCTTGGTTCATGCCACAAGGTCCTCAGGCTTCACAACAGCATGGTATCTTTCCCTAGACTCATTCCAGTTTGTCAACGTTCCTCGGAAAATACAATAATGCTCAGTCTGACTTTAATAACAGCTGATACTGCCTGAGCTGTGAATCCCATTATGAGATCATCATTTTCTTTCTCCTATCTCTTTACCCCTACTGGTGTGGCTTAAGCCTGTTCTCCCATTTTAGGCTATGTCACCCTCTTAATGTTTTTTAAACATTTATGTTTATTGATATATAACATACAGATATCAGCAAACTTTACCTCTAACCACAGCCAGTCTGTTCTCAGGATTTATGAATTCAGTTCTTTTAAATTTAACATATAAGGATTTGTCTTTGTCTCAGTTATTTCATTTAGCTTATGCATGTGTATGTTTGAAAAATCAAAATGAGGTTTAAATAGCATGTTACTCATAGTTGGACATAAAAACATGGCTAGTTTAAGCAGATCAATAGCAGTTAAAAGATGTCTTTGGAAAGTTACCAAATTGTCCCTGGATATTTGTTTCCAATAATAATGAGATCATTAAAGTTATCTACTTCATCCTTCAGTGTTTATGTTTGACTGTTCCAGTAAAGAGCATGTTAATATTTTAGAATTCTCAGCAAGTGACAATGTATGCTCCAGCAACAAGCCGCAGTCCATCTGGTAGAAGGCTCTCTGACTATAGACCAAGCTCCTGGTGAGAAGCTTCTGCATGACAGCCTTGCAAACCCTAATTTTAGAGGGTAACATTGAATTCCACCTGGCTGGTGAAAATCAAAGGCTGTCTTTATAAAAGCAGTAATTATTCTGACCACTTTGTCAGGGAACTTCAGAGGCAATTGTGTTCCCTATCCTAGCAGCTATAGTCAGGACTACTGTTAGCTCAAACATAATTTTATAGTTCTTCTTTCTTCTTAGCAGGCACAAGTCTACACCAGCTTTCCTGGCTTAACGAAAGGATCATGGGCTGGATGACTTCAGCCTTTTTTTCATCTTTTGTTAGTTATCCATTGCCAGAATAACACTGTATAACAAATCATTTGATAATTTAGTGGCTTAAATAACAATCATTGATTATTTCTCATGAATCTCATGAGTTTTCTGGCCACTTATGCTCATATGGGGCTTTCCATCATCTGTAGTCAGCACTAGATTCGGAGGGGTGGCTAGTCTAGAATCCTGGCTGGATCCACTTATCTCTGCTCCATATAGTTTCTCAACCTCCAGTAGACCAGCCCAGGCTTATTCTGATGGCGGAAGCAGGTGTCCCATAGATAGAGCAGAAGCTACAAATCCTCCTTGAGGTCTGTGCTTGAAAATGGCATGCTATCACTCCTCCCACATTGGATTAGTCAAAGCAAGTTACAAAGAAAGTACAGATTCAAGGGGTGGGGAATAGACTTCAATTCTAGAAGATTCAGACTCACATTGCAAAGGGAATGGTTGTGAGGTGGAGAGTTGGGCCATTCTTGTAATCAATCTACCACATATCTTTTCAGTGAGGCACCTGCTGCACTTTATAAAGCTTTAATTTGTTGAACAACTAGGTAAAGTAATAGTCACACTTTATTTGCCTTAACTAGGTAAAATAATAGTCACACTTTATTTGCTTTAACTAACTAAAAAATATTTTGAGAATACTTATTATCTCAAATAATATATGTATTATGTGTATATGTATTATATATACATATATGTATATATGTGGTATATATATGTGCCATATGTATATACGTATATATTTATATATGTATATATGTACCAGGATAACGATGGTGAGCAAAATTAGATATGATCCCTGTGTTCAGAAAGCCTGTGGTCTGAGGTCTTCCTGCTCTTCTATTACCATTTTGGTAGTATATAGGTAAGCATTGTATTTTTCACGTCAGCATCAGTTCCAGGTATAAAATCTGATGATCTCTTTTGAAACTGTGGGCATCAGAATAACCAGAAGTTTCATGACTAGGAAAGGTCATGTATCAGTTCCAGGTGATTCAAATTTGAAATAAGATTGAGTCATGTTAAAAGTCAATATTTGATCTGTGGTCAGTCTCTTTCCCAGCATCAACAGTTGCGTCAATCTGAGTCCTTAATCCTTCTTAATTTGGCCATTGCCTCCAGTCTGCAGATTTCAAAAATCATGGTATCTGACTTAACTCTATTACTGAAATCAAGTTTAAAGCATCCCCAAAAGGCAGATGCTCCAGAATTAGAAACATCTTTAACAAAACCGTTGGATTCTAAAGTTTGAAGTCTCCTTAGAAATCCTGTGATCCAAAGTCTTTATTTTATAGACATAGAAGCCAATATGCAGAGAGGCAGAAATATGTGCCCAAATTCACTTATCCAGGCAGCACTAAAGCCAGAACCAGACCTTAAGTCTCCTCCCTTTGATCCCAGGGTTCTGTTCAGCACCACACAGACCTTCTTTCTTCAGCTCTGACTGTACACTAGAGTGCTTCATTTCCCAGAGGCTTGTCATTCATCATGAATGAATTGCTGGGGACGAGAGTCGACACAAGGAAAACCGTTGTAAAGGTCATGGCGGTGATTCAGGCAAGCCAAGTGTTCTGAAAAAGGGACGTAGGAGAGGACGTCAAGAAAGCTGCAAATATTCCAAAGAATATTGAGAGTCAGAAGTGACAGAATTCCTGGAGAGAGGAAAAGAGAAGAAGTAAGGATAGCAATGGGGTTTCTGACATGAATGATGGGGTGGTTGGGTTGGTAGCTCTACTCAGAGAACTCAGCTTTGGCGTGGAAATTGAGAGATTGGTTTTACCCACAATTTTGAACCGCCTTCCAAATGTGTAATTGAGAATCTCCTTTGGTCAGTTGTAGTTACAGGTTTGGGGTTTAGGATGGAAACATGCAATGAGCACGTTGGCTCACTCAACAAACCAGAGGCAAATGTCTACCAGGTCCTGAGCATCGTGCTGTGTGCAGAGAACACGGTGAGAAGCAAGACAGATTGGTACCTGCTGTCACAGTGTTTCCACCATCACAGGACGGTGTGATCCCATGAACATTCCTGGTTGCTTTATCCCTTGTAGATGTCAAAGGCACAGCCACAGTATTCTGTGATCTGCCCCGAAGGCCACATTATTCCGTGTAGATGTCAAAAGGACAGACTCCACAGTACTCAATGATTTCTCCACCAAATGAAGCTCACTGGGAAATGGTAGAACAAGAGCCCTAATCTGCTTTTCAGTGGCTCATATGATCTCAACCTCTCCTCCTCGCTTCTCCTCTCCTGCAAGATCTGGACAGGAGCTTCTTTATTATCATAAGCCAGGTTGGATCTCCTGTCTTTCTGAGTCCCTTTTCCAGCTCAAATTTTTTCACAAGTACTGAAAACACATTTCAACGATTTAAACATGGATTTTCTCCTTTCCTCGTGCCTGTGCTGGCCACAGAGCATTCCCCTTGATACAGTCGGGGCCTGCAGTGCTGGAATGAAGGAGGCCTGTGATTTTGCACTCTTCTCTATCTGACCCTCTTTTCTCTTGTGTTCCAAGTAAAATATCTCTGACCATCATATGCCAGTCATTCCTCCAGCTGCAAGGCTTACAGAGAGAGCTGCCCCAAAGAGCATCTCAGAGTGCCAGGAGAGGAAGCCAAGCATTTATGTCAGAATAGGTTATTTAGGCAGAATTAGAAATTTATGGCAAAACATGGATTGTCTGCTAGTAATGATCAGTTATGTCATCATAACAACGTCTATTTATTGAATGATTACTGGACGCCAGACACTGTACCAAGACAAAGCTATATGTAAAATATTTCATTTAATCCTTACAATTCCCTTATTTGACAGATCAAGGGAATGAAGCTTAAACAGGTTAAATACCTCTAGGCAGCACCGCTTATCAGAACTGGAATATATATCTCTCCATTCCCTCCAAAACGGGCTCTTCACCACCGAACTGAACTAAATTCCTGTGCATTCAACAATTTCTCCAAATGGGATTTCAAAGTCTGCTGTGCTCTTCTTAGAGCACCGTGTAAACTGTTCATCACAAGGCCTTCTTCCTTTATTTGTCTGGCCATCAGCATAGCTGAATGGCGCATGTGGACTGTCTCTCACACGTGCCCCCCACCAACGCACACCCCGCACACACAAGCAGTCCTAAGAACTCGGTGCTGAATAGAACAAAGAATTCAAGAATACTTAATTTAAATTACAAGCTAATTTTGGGGGTGTCTGTTCGGCTTAGTTGGTTAAGCATCTGACTCCTGATTTCTGCTCAGGTCATGATCTCTGGGTCCTAGGATCCAACCTCACCCTGGGCTCTAAGCTCTGCAGGGAGTCTGCTTAAAGATACTCTCTCTCCCTCTCCCTCTGCCCCTGCCCACTGCTTGCTCTCTTTCTCTCTCAAATAAATAAATCTTTTTAAAAGAAAAACAAATACATAAATTACAAGGTAATTTAATAATAATCAGTGTCATGTCTCACATGAGGAAATAAGAAATTGAGCCACAGCCTTAAAAATTTTAAATGATGCAAGGATATCAAGTGATATCTCTTTCACAAACAAGGCACACAAAGGGAAAAGGAAAGCTGGGCGAAGTGTGAGGAAAATGACCTACACTGTTTGTTGTAATTAAATGAAAGTTACGATTGGTTTCAATATACAACATAAAATGAGCCAACCAGAATGATTCAGTTGGAGAAATCTATTGGATTCCAATTTATGTAAATTTTGAGTGACAGAGAAATACCAAAAAGGTGAATTTTTAACCCTGAAAAAAATAGTAAGTGTAAATTTATTTATAATGCTGTTAGAGTTTGTTCCCAAACTTGCTCAGCCCTGAAGTTTCAACCCCAAGGTACACACCCACAATTTCTTCTCTTTAGAGAAAGATGGCATGTAAAGACAACAAATAGAATCTCCAGTGTTTTTCAAAGTTGAATACCTCAGGTTTTCAGCAAAACATAGTTTGGGTTCGAGTAGGTTTTGCCTTATACCATAACCAGCCACTAGATGGCGAAATACAACATAAAATGGACGTTGCGGACTCGAAGACAGAAGTGGAAGTGAAGCTCAGTTAGTGAAAACCTCTAATTGCACTATATTCATAAAGAGGTATAATGTAGTCATTCTTAAGGTGTGCGCATCACTTCTAATTAAAAACTTAGTAATTCATTCAAATTCTTTCCTAGAAGTCCTAAGGCTAGACCAGTTGCCTGCAAGGGTGTTTCCCTGCACCGGTGTTTCCCACCTCTGCCAGTCTCCTGCCCAGAGCCTCGCTGCTTTGTATCTCTCAGCACCAACCACCGCTTTGTCTGGGCCCTAACTACAATTATCTTCTGCCACGTTCTCCATCAGTCTTCTTGGCTTGCCGTCACCAGCCTCCACCATTCATCCTTGCATATTTGCTTGGACCGAGTTCAGCTTGCTGTCACTCTTTTTGACGTTTTGAGCCTCACGAACCCAATTTCTCAAAAAGTGCACCTAGTGGGATGCTCTATTTCCAGGTCCCATCCTGAACCCAAACAAGCCCCAAGATGCAAGACGACTTTCAAAAATGGGTCACATGTATGTTTTAGGAAGGCTGATGGAGAAGAAGAAAAAGATGAAATTCAGATCAGTTAAATAGCTTATTCAAAAAAAATTTTTTTAAAGATTTATTTATTTATTTGATGGACAGAGATCACAAGTAGTCAGAGAAGCAGGCAGAGAGAAAAGGAGAAAGCACGTCCCCTGCTGAGCAGAGAGCCAGATGTGGGGCTTCATCCCAGGACCCTGAAATCATGACCTGAGCCGAAGGCAGAGGTTTTAACCCACTGAACCACCCAGGCACCCCACTTATTCAAATTTCTTACCAATAATTGCTAAGGGGCACCTGAGTGGTGCAGTCAGTTGAGCCTCAGATTCTAGGTTTTAGCTCGGGTCAGAATCCCAGGGTCGTGAAATAGAGCCCGTTCTGGGCTCTCCGCTCAGCGAGGAGTCTGCTTAAGACTCTCTCTCCCTCTCTCCTTCCCTCCTCTTCTCCCTCTTAAATAAACAAATCCTTTAAAAAACAATAATAACTGCTAAAAGTAGAATCAGATACTCCTGACACCTGACTGGCCCCTCCTTTTGGTCAATCGTATCTTTCTTTGATCATTAAATGAAAGAACAGAATAGCAATTTGGCAGGGACGGGCGGTGGGGGGAGATGTCTGCCAAGCAGACCTGATAATCTCTTCTGAGTGTTATCAGTGAAACCATTTTTTTTTTTTAATAGAAGAAAAGTTATCTGGTAGCTTCTCCCCTGTTCCGGACTTAATACTTTTTTTACAATACTCTATACTCTGAAATCGAATCCTGTTACTAGACTCTCTTGTTGGAGATTAACAAAATGAAATTGAGTCTGAAATTTCCCAAAGTAAGGGATCTTTCTGAGAAACCTGTGCAATCCATACCAGTTGTCATTTTATATGTTGATACCTTTCAAAATGCTGAACTAGCCAAACAACATGCTTCGCGAACTCTTCCCCAACAAATGTACCTAACTTCAACTAACCTCATTTCCTTTGTGCCTGGCACATAACAGATGCTCCATCTGCCCACAAACGAAGAGAGGAAGGAAAGTAAGAGATGGGTGGGAATATGTAGGGAGATGCAGGAAAAGATGGATCTATTGAGAAGCTATAAAAGAAAAGTTTGTAAAATCACCAAGAAGCATAGTTTCTTTGTCCAGCTGAGATGAAGAAATGTCAACTTCTCATAGAAATGCTTTAGGCTTGGCCATTATAAAAAAAAAAAAAAATCCCTAATCATCTCTTTTCTAGACTAAACAATCCCAGCTCCTAAAACTTTCCCTCAGGACTTGCATTAATTGTTTTGGGGTCTATCTATACTAATTCTGATTTCTTTCTTAAAAGTCAGAGTTATTTGAGATTATATTCCATTGCTTTTCATTATCCTTTTAAATGTTATCCTTATTTGAGGAGATATTTATACAGTTAAAAGAGAAACCAGATGAAATTTCTATCTTTTTAAGGAGAAAACATATAGTGAAGCCCTTGGAAAAAAGTAGTTTTGTCTAAACAACCACTTTTTTACATACAAACCAATTTTATCATGAACTTTGCTTTTATAAAGAATAAAACAATTATTGCATCCAGATTTCTCAATCCCCCAACACACATGCGCACGCGCGTGCGCGCACACACACACACACACACTTCCTATGCTATGAAAAAACACTCAAACATAATATATTTCCCATGTAATAATATTTAACGAAATAAACTATTGAAAGATTTCTTTACCCTGAATTCATGGACCTGAATTCAAAGAATCTGTTAAAGCCTAGGAAAACTCAGAAAACCTGTGGGCAAGTATTATTGGGAACACACAGATAAATTTTCCAGCTATGGACTTGCGTATTTCTAAATCAAACTGTTACCTATGAACCTCCTCCACCACAATCACCTTGTAGAAGGTATTTCAACAGTACTTCTTAGAAGTGCTGATTCTTGGTCTTCTTCCCAGACTTACAGAATTAGAATCTCTAGAAGCAGGGTCCAGAATTGGCATAGAAACCAGATGATTCTTACGAATATTTCAGTTTCAAGGGACACTTCTATTAAACTTTGGTCTTTTCACTTGGTGCAGCAATTTCTTTTCTTTTTCTGTCTTTTCTTTTCTCTTATTTTCTTTTGTATAAGTACAGAGATTTGTTTAAGTTGCTTTCTGAACAGTAATTGTAAAAGATGTAAAAGGTATGTTTCCTAACCAGCAAACACCCATCTAGTTAGCAACCTGATTATTGTGGACAGAGAATTTAATTGTGTTGCCAGGGATCTATAAGGTGCTTTGATCTCCCAGAGACTAGATTTATTTTTAGATGTTGATATAAGGCAATTTCCACCATTTCGTTTATAATTCACTTACTTGGCCAAGTTCGTACCTCACATTGCAGTGAATTTGATCTCTTCTCTGTAGTGAACTAGAATGTAAGACATTGTATTATTGTTATTTTTTTAAGATGTTAGGGACTTCTTTTTTTTAAGATTTTTTTATTTGTTTATTTATTTATTTGACAGACAGAGATCACAAGTAGGCAGAGAGGCAGGCAGGTGGGGGTGGTGGTGGACCAGGCTCCCTGCAGAGCAGAGAGCCTGATGTGGGGCTCGATCCCAGGACCCTGGGATCAAGACCTGAGCCGAAGGCAGAGGCTTTAACCCACCCAAGCACCCCAATATCTTAAAAAGATATTGTCTTTTTAATAAGGAAGTGGGAATACTTATTTTTGGTTGGCCACCATTGGCCAGTGAATTGAAAAGAAGGAAAACTAATGCTGGGATTTGATTACTAAAAGTCAGTGGTTTAAGTCTATGACATAGGATCTCAAGAAGTAGGATTGTGATTCTGGGATTCTTATTCTTCCAGTTTCCACCATTCAGTTCACCTCAAATTTATTGGCTTTAAAAGTGACCTATTGGGAGTATGTGATAACTTAGAATTTATGTGATGCATGTGATCATGTAGAATCTTATCCCTGTTTATATTAGAATCTCTCAATAAAGTTATTCTCTAAGTTAAATTTGCTTTACCATCTTTTTTTTTTTTTGCTTTACCACTTTTTAAAATATTTTCTCATAAAATGAATATGTTTTGAAAGCTCTATGGCTATGATTCACTAGGTGTTACCCTATGATAGTTTTCCTTTGATTTTGCTGACTTTCATTTCATATTCTGTAAAGGTGATTTATTGGTTTTTGTATGGGTCTATATTTTATCAAAAACTTGCAGTTCCATATGACTCTCAGAACAACTCAAACTATGCCAACAAATGTACTGCCTATACCTTAATCCTTATAAAAATTAATAAATGTCATAATCATCCATATGAATTGTATCATTAGTAAAATATTAACAGGGATGTTTGGGCATTAAGTTTGGCATAAATTAACAAGAAAAATACATTTTTTCTTCTGTTAATGGAGGATGAGAGAGAAACTTTTTGATAAAAATCTCTCCAAACTGCCTGAATCAAATTTCTTTTCATTCAGTGTGATATAAGAACAAAGCTTCAGTCTTCCCAGGCTTATGATATTAGCTCTGTCATTTACAAAGCCCATTGGGCCAGTGTGATAGCAAGAAGGGTATGTGTCTCAGTGCACCCACACTGCCCAATTTAAACCCATAACTCCAGCACCCTGAGAGTGTTCATAGTGAACAATATTACATGATCAATCTAATTGTATGTCCCTGGGACACAATTTGCTCAATTATAACGTGAGAGAATTTGATTACATGACTTAATGATAACTTCCAACCCTATAACTCTACAGAAGAAATCTATGTTAATTCATGTCATCTTATTTAATATCTATACTACTTTTCTTATACAAGTATTACACTTTTGATAAAGAAGATAACAGGAAGTTAGGTTAACTACATACACGAGTCACTCATTCACAAAGAGGTTGAAAGGTAGAAATAGCATTTCAAGTTGATTGCTTGGAAATTGGAGTGTAGTTCCCCCATAAAAAATTTTATAAATTATTATTAAATGACAAAGTGGATTCAAAATGTTTGTAGGGGGGCTTCCCCAATAAAAACGCAAAGTGATTATAGTAAAGCCAGCCTCCAGAGAAGGGTTATGAACGGATAGCTGGAAAGCAACTGCACGCCAATCCCAGGTGAGGGTCACAAAAAATGGACAACAGGAAACCAGAGTCTCTGATGCAGGAAGAGCCCTTTGATTCCTTGACAGGATAATGACACAGCATGAGCTAATTTCCCTTGGGAATGATAACCAGATGCGTTTCAGAGCGTTGGTCCTAACCCCTTGTGAGATATGATTGAAAGATTTATTTCAAACGCCAAAGAAGATAACAAAGTGGGGGAACTTCCGGTCTGCCCCCAGTCCCCCTAGCCCCCATCTCCTCCCAGATTGGTCCAATCACAGTTCTCCTCAGTTTGAACAGCTGTATTTTTCCACCCGGGATCTCAAAAAAGAGAAGATAAAGAAACACCTTCACAAGTTACTCCCTTCTATCCAAGCTCTACAGTGGGGAATAACCTTGATTTTGACCTGAATCTCTTCACTTGGCCAAAAGGACTTGGAAGGTGTAGTAGTGCAGGGTCCTTGTGGCTTCTTCTAGTAAGTAGAGCTTCTCCTCTTTCCTTCCCTCAACGGTTTCCTCCAATGAGAATAAAACACAGTGAGCCACAGGAAGTTTCACACTCCCCAGGGAGCCATTCCCCCTTATTTGTATTTCGGAATATTTATAAACCCGATGTTTTAAATCAGAGGATGCTTGAATTATGCTAGTTCTAAAACATAGCGAGAGGATTAGTCTCATGATGGTGGTGGCTATATTGGTTTATGCGTGTGTTCACTTGACAGATCTCTGCTATGAATTTTTCTTGCGCTTTGCCTCACTTCTAGGAAAATTAAAATTTGAATGTGGAGAATCTGGTTGTGTGTTTCAGATTCCTTGACTGCTTTATTGAATCAACCAAATTTATACCAAACCAGTTAATCAAAGTTATAAATTGAAAGGTGAAGTTCCTGACACGTGCTTCATTACCTGGCAGATCAAGGTTTCTTTCCTCTCTCTTGCCACTAGCAGGATCTTCATGCAGGAACACGTTCCATGAACGTTGAATGAGCTGACCTGAGGGGTCAGCAGATCCAAACTTTTGTCTTTTTGAAAAATTCCAGTACCTAGAAATCCTGGAAGAAGGAATAATTAATGATTTTTTTTCCTCGATGAATTCTGCTAGGCATGTTTCTCCATAATGATTAAAACAATGTACAGTGTCTGCTTCTCAGACCTATATAAAGAATTTAATTAAAGCAAGAAAACAAACAAAAATAAAGTTCTCTTTAAGGTTCCAGGAGAGAGAAAACCATACCAGTTTGATTTGGGAGTCCTTAGTACATTTGAGAATGTAAACACATCTTTCTACTATGATATCCCTATTTAAAATAGCTATTTTATCTGGGAACAGATCGTCTCTGGCTCTCAATTGAGTCAGGCATAATAGTGAAATGTCCTTGAACTAACGAGCTGAGTTAGGTAGGATATTGAACTATGCTATTAGGTATGATACTGGCCTTTTATTAAATTGATTGTTCATACTAACATTTCCACTGGAACCTCCCCCACACACCTCCAAATGGAATCTATTCTGTTCTTCCTGTGCACTCCCAACACCACAAAATTTCTTCCTCCCAGTATTCCTTATTTTTATCTATGACCCTGCCTTCCACACAAGTGCTCAATCAAGAAACTGTAGGCATCATCAGCTTTTCCATTTTAATCAGAAAAGCTTGGGAAGTAGAAGAAAGATGCTTCTTATTTACCACCATGAACAAGTCATTCTGGATAAATGTTTAAGTAATTTTGTGATTATTCACCTGTATTTTCTTAGGAAAGACACCTAGCCTTTCTTTCTTTCTTTTTTTTTTTTTTTTAAGATTTTTTATTTGTCAGAGGGAGAGAGAGAGGGAGACAAAGCAAACACAGGCAGAGGCAGAGGGAGAAGCAGACTCCCTGCCGAGCAAGGAGCCCGATGTGGGACTCAATCCCAGGATGCTGGGATCACGACCCGAGCCGAAGGCAGCTGCTTAACCAACTGAGCCACCCAGGCGTCCCGACACCTAGCCTTTCTAAATGCCACTTTAAATTGACAGATATGGAGTATAGACCAAATTCTGGGATTCTCTAATACAATCTTGCAACTGCACTCACACAAAACTTTCTAAACAAAAAGTTGATAATCAGTTAGTTGCCAACACTTCTTACATGTAGTTTCCTATAGGTTGATTTCCTATTCCATACACTTTCCAAAGTGCTGTGTATTTGATTCTATTATAGCATTTACCATTCTCAAGCACAAATTTCCATTTGTTATTTACCCTTCAAGTAGATGCGGCGACTTTAGAAAATTAAAATTCACACACACCGACTATGGCCTATACGATTCTATTTCCCCTTCCTAGCATAGAAGTTATCACATAGATTGTCCAAAATCAATTTAAAAGCATTAGAATCCCTCCATTCACGCTGGCCACCTTAGTCTCAGCCACATCCATAGCTCTTCAGGATGCCTGAGAAAGCCTCTTTCGCTGTCCGCCCTCCCGTCCCCACCCTGCCCTGCTGTGCCTCCTCCGATTTCACGGAGCAGTCAGAGTGATGTGCCTAAAAGTCTTTCCTATTTCCTGCTGCATTTTTAAAAAGGTCTGAAGTTCTCCTAGCTTTATAGCTGACCACTGCCTACCCGACCAGTTTCAGCTGATGCCACTCTTGCCTTTACTCATCTTTTCCCAACATACCAGCCTCTTTACGGTTCCTCCTCCCTGTTTCAGAACCTCTGGTCATGCTGTCCTATTTGCTTAGAACTCCCAGAAATGGGAGTTCTCTCCCAGAAAAAGATATACAGATCTTCCTGGGCTTATGATGAGGTTTTGTCCCTTATTGGGACAAACCCATCACCAGTGGGAAATATCGTTAAGTCGAAAATGCATTTAATACACTTGATCTACTGAACATTTTCACTTAGCCTCGCCTACCTAGAGTGTGCTCAGAACATTTGCATAAGCCTACAGTTGGGCAAAATTATTGAACACAAGGCCTGTTTTGTAATAAGGTGTAGAATATTTCATGTGATTTATCGAATACGGTACTGAAAGTGAAACACAGAAAGGTTATCTGGGTACAGAATGAGGGTCAGGGCATGGGATGGTTCACCCTGGGGACTGTGTGGCTGACTAGGAGCTGGGGTTCACTGCCACAGCCTGGCCTCACAAGAGAGGGTCACACTTCATATCGATGGCTCAGGAAAAAATCCCAAATTCAAAATTTAAAGTATGGTATGTGTTGAAAGCTTTCACATCATTGAAAAGTCCCAACACTGCAAGTCAAACCAATGAAAGTCTGGGAAGGTCTTTCTCTTACACCTTGAGTATTGTTGCATAAAACCATCTTAAGAAGTAATGTGTTAACCTTTCCTAAGCTAAAATACTCAGAATTTCTTTTCTAAAAAGAAGTATTTTGCACTTAGGGAGTATATTTGCAGTTAGCTGAGGGAGAGATCAAAACTCTTTCAAGCCTGAAGCAAAATTATGGTCTACTTCCACTGAAATGCAGCCACGTTTGGGATAAAATATCATAGGGCTTAAACATTTTATTACGCTTTACACTGAGATTAGAATTACCCATGAAAACACCCAAAGGTTGATACTGCTGTTCTTTTTAGAAATCATAAGATATCCTTCTTCCCTTTAATTGGCCTACAAGATTATATTCTACATCTAACAACAGACTGTATAGCAACATGCAGCCTTGTTCACACCCCATAAAGCTGCATGACATTCATGGGGAAATTTCTCAGTGATTATTTCAAATATTTTCAAAAAGGTAACATCCCAAAGAGAAGAAACAATCACTATGGCCTGGCCCTTCCTAGATTTGAAGATTTCAAAACATACAATCAGTTACCCAGCTTTAATAAGTGTTTTTCCACTGCCAATAAAATGAGATTTGGGGTTTTTTCCCACTTGCTTAGAAAAATCTAGAAATAGCATAAGCAATACTGTTCATTTATTTGTACTTAAAATCAGATCTTTCATGAGACTTAATGACATCTTTTACCAATGCATTCTTGATTTGGAGGGAAGTTATAGGAGTTAAAGGCTATTGGAGGCTTCTTTCCAGGTGTATGTCCCAGTGTTCTGTAAGTATGGACGCCAGAGAGTTGCTCTTGGCATCACCAAATAACAGGGACTCTCAGGTGTGCATAGACAGGCCAGGGCTCAAACCATCAGAAGCTTCTGAACCCGATGTGAATTGTCCTAAACTCATTATTCAGAAACTGAAATAGCAAAAACATTGACCCTTGAAGTACCTGGGAAAGCGGCATACTTCCTATGGGGCTCTTGGAGCCTCTGCGGGCTCCCCTGCATATGCAATCATGTTTACATAAGGATTAGTTCTCCTGACAACTATCTGGGTTTTGATTTAGGGACTGAATAGGACTCCACCACAAAGAGCCACTGGATCACAGACAGTGTGTTCTTTTAATTTACTTCCATAAACAGGCAAAAATTGAAGTCAGCTGTCAGCAAAAACTAAATTAAAGAGCTGCGTGTCAGAGCCACAGTTGAATCAAGATCAGTTTCTGGGGGTTGGGGGGGGGGGTGTTGGAAGGGTGGATTTTTAAGCGTCCAAAGAAGATATGTTGTTAGGTACAAAGCTAAGACTTTCGCTTTAACTGTGGCTTAGATGTACTGTGCTTTATTTACTTTTCAAAAATTAAATTTAGACTGAAACTAATATTCCTAAAAAACTTTCCTTACTTAAATGATGTACATGATCTCAAAGCATAATACAATAAATGTGCAAACCGTAACCATCCCTAATATAATTATAGCAAATATAGCTCAGCGTGCTGGGCTTGTGGGCTGTGAATCTCCTTGATACAGCCCATCACCAACTGCTAATGCTCCTTTTAATGATTTTAATGATTGCCCTAATTCTGTCCTGGTATTTTTTGCTTCCCTTGTCATCTCACAGTGACCTTGCTTCTGGGCCAGTCTGCTGTGACAAGGACATGGTAATGGTGACTGGAGGAGAAATGTAGGCAAAAATCTCAGACCTGGAACTTCTGATAATTCAATAAGCAGTACACACATTTATCATGTCTGTGAAAGTAAGCGCAGACATCCATGGTTATGTGTGATGCGGTCAAATTTGGTTAACAGAGGGATAAACGTAACTGGAGGCAATATGGTGTAGTAGTTAAGAGTACGCTGGCTGTGGAGTCAACTCTGGGTCCGATTTGTGACTTGGACATTCACTTTTTGAATATTAATTTTCTCATCTGTAGCATCAGGATAATATTTCATAAGTTTTTTTAAAAATTAATTATCATCATGTATATTATGTGCTTCTATAAAGCCAGGCACATAGAAGGTGCCCAATAAAACAATTATTCTCACTGTTTTATTATCAGCTCAATGCAGCAAATAGATTTTTAGGGCCCGCTACATGTCCAGCTCCGCAGAACACACTCAGTGCTCCTGGCTGTCCTGAAGAAGCTTTTCATCTGGTTGTTTTAATTATGGAGGAAGCCTGGAAAAAGTAGTGAGTTAGTCCATGAGGATGTGTCTAATTTAGCAGGGGGAAAACAAGAGTACAAGAGACCAGAAAAAGAAGAGGCTAGGCTGAGTGGAAACAGAGGAAGTTTTACTGCATGGAAAATAACGGAATTACAAGGTGTCGTGGAGAGTGGGCTCTCTCCACGTGGAGTGATGGAAAGGTGATAGTAAGTAGCATGGCCTATTTGGAGGAATATGCAGCTTCACCATGGCAGGATTCGTGCTGGAAGGAAGGGATGCTCAGCTTGCGAGAGGCAGCATTTTCCAGAATGTTTCTAGGAAAAGGTGGCTGAACAGCATAATCAAAAGTCTCCCCCCAACACACACACAAAGAAAAGGGCATTTCTTGGGCAAAAGACTGTGAGATGTTGGGCCAAACAAAGTGAAATCCGCTCTTCCTTGTAGAACTTCTGGGATACTTTAAAATGCTACAATGTATAATAGACATGTAACTGACCTTAGTGTTTAAGGGTAATGCATTTCCTTGTGCCCTAAGGGTCATAAATCCCATCATGGTGATGGGCTTATGAAATACATGGTATGAGCTTCTCTCTTCTCCTTGAAGGAGCTTATAGTGAGGGAGAAAACTTGAGATTCAGAATAGAAGAACCAGACTAATGGGGCACAGAAATGACTCTTCCGATAAACAGAGTGAAATCCTGATTTGAATTCGGTGGCCAGGATTGGAGAGAGCTGGATTGCTCTGCATTCAAGGACTTTGGAGAAAAGGAAGGTTGGTGGGGGTGGCTTCCTGAGAATGAGAAGCTGTTGGGGGTGATGATCAGGCAGCATAACAGTTTCAAGAACAGTTGTTTGAGTTAATGTGATGTGTAAGATTCACCTCTCCTGGAAGTTGAGTAAAACCTGTGCTATACCAAATCCTGTGCATCCATTTTGTGCATCTGCCTTATCAATTAACTTCTGTATCAGTCAGGTGCTTGTCAGTTGGAGGTTGGCTCATCTAGGGTGGCTTCTATTGGGCTGGCTCATCTCTGCTGCATGTGGTCTCTCATTCTCCAGGCTCACTAGACCAAGCTTATTCATTCACCTGGTATCAGCAGGGCTCTGAAGGAAGAAACACTCAGTATCTCTTGAAGCCTGAACTTGAAATGGGTACTCTACACTTCTGTTTGATTTCTCTTGGCCAGTGCAAGTTACAAGTACAGCACAAGTTCAAAGGGTAGAGAAATTGTCTCTACTTTTGATGGGAGGACTTTTACCAAAAGTGACCTTGAAAATGTGAGCCATTTGTGAAGTCACCAAAGACTTGGAGTGAGCATTAGACTTTCCATAAGCCATGGAATGGGGTGCTGAGCCAATATTCCCTAGCCCTTCAGGGACACTCTGACACCAACTGAGACATGGGTATTACAAATATACTAAAAGTTACTGTAGGATATGGTGTGCTCCTCGTTGATTTGGCCATGGAACAATTCTCTTGTTCACTATCTAGAGTCATCTTTTAAATGTGTAAATCGGGTCAATCAACCTGCTTAAAATCATGTTTTAGGGTAAATTCTAACCTCCTTACCATGACCTATGAAATCCTTCCTAATCTTCCCTTTTCTCATCTCTCCTATTTCCTCACCTCCCTTGTTCACATTAGCTTTCCTTCCCTGCAGTTCCCAACCTTATTCCCAACTCACTGCTGTTCCTTCTGGAGTTCTGCAAACCCTCTACTACAGACTTTCTTGGGAGACTGCCTCCCTCCTGTGCACCACTCGGGTTTTAGGTCAATGTCTCCAGAGAGACATTCTTGAAGCATCCTAATTAAAGTATCAGTCCATCTACCTCTCTCACTCACCCTCCACCCCACAGCTCTGGTTTATGTCCTTCACCAAACAGAGCACTATTAGAATTTATCTTTTGTATTCATTTGTTCACATGCTTCTGTCTGTCCATCCGCACTCAACATGTTAGCCCCAGCAAAGGTTTCTGTCCTCTTCATAACTCCATCCTCCAAACTAAAACAGTTTTATATATATATATATATATATATATATATATATATATATATATGACTTTATTTATTTATTTATTTGACAGAGAGACAGATCACAAGGAGGCAGAGAGGCAGGCAGAGAAAGAGGGAAGCAGGTTCCCCGCTGAGCAGAGAGCCCGATGGGAGACATGATCCCAGGACTCTGGGATCGTGACCTGAGCTGAAGGTAGAGGCTTTAACCCACTGAGCCACCCAGGTGCCCCAAAACAGTAAATATTTTTGACTAAAATAATATTTAGTGATGTCAATAGTGTTAGTTTTTTCCCAAATAATGGAGGCATGTTTGTGCTAAGTAATCTATCCACAGTCACACAGATAGTGAATTTTATATTGGACAAGCCACTTATCCCCAGTTTGAACTCAAGACTCCCCAAGTCTAAATCCCATGCTTTTAACACCTGTGCCAACCTAATATGAAGTTATCATATCTCTATTATGTGTAAAAACTGAACAATTCTACCCCACTCTCATTTCAGCAATAACTGACTGGAAAAATTGATATAAAGGAAAACATCTCACTCCCATGTCTTATTCTGGGTCTGGAGAGAAGAGGACTTAAATATTTTAGATTGTCATAGAACTTTTCTTTTATGAAGAAAACCTGCTAAGGAAGACAGGGGAAAGAGGAAAGAATGTCAACTAAGGCATTTGAGCCCCCGCCATTTGTGAAGCATGTTGTAAGTGTTATAGGGATTAAAGCCCACACCATTTGTGACAAACATCACTGTACAGATGAAGAAATAGAGATATGGAGAGTGAAGAAATACACACAACTTGGACTTGGTTATTCTACGTAAACCCAAAGTCCATAGCAAAGTCCAAAGTTCCATGGCACCACTGGTTTAATGAGTGGTAGCCATGTTCTTAAAAGTAAAATGTGAAGAGTTTTACTGTCAACACCACCTACATTTCTTCTTTTTCACTGACATCTGAATATTCCCAGGATATAATATGATATTTCTTTATCAAAAACCTAACTTCCCTCTTGTTCAGTAATAACAGAGAGTTAAGCCAAATTAAATAAAGCCACATTACTTCAACAGGCTCACCAGGAACAAGCCAAAAGGCTGGGCGGTGCTCAGCAGTCGATGCGATTTTTGAATCTCCCAGGCAATTAAGGAATTTATTTTTCCCTGAGGCCATATAAAACACGAGCCATCTTCTCTTTTATAAAATAAATCAAGCCAGTTTCCTGTGGCAGTTTTACCTAGAAATCCACAACTGGTTCCCACTGCGTCAAGTTCCTTTTTAAAAGCCCAGCTTTGAAGGGGTGTCTGGGTGGCCCAGTGGTTGGATGTCTGCCTTCGGCTCAGGTCATGATCCCAGAGTCCTGGGATTGAGCCCCCAAAGAGCCCCCATTGAGCCCCACATCAAGCCCCACATCAAGGCCCACATTGGGCTTCCTGCTCAGCGGGAAGCCTGCTTTTCCCTCTCCACCCCCCCACACACCCCGCTTATGTTCCCTCTCTCGCTGTCTCTCTCTCTCTCTGTCAAATAAATAAATAATCTTAAAAATATATATATACGAATAAAGCCCAGGTTTGAAGCTCCTTCTCCTTACATGGAATGCTACCAGTGAACTACACATGTGTGTTCAATAACCAGCCTAGAACCATCAGAACTTGAAATCAACCTGGAGGAAAAGTCTATTTGATGAAATACCCATGTTTGTGGCCTCTCAGGATTCCCGATGAAGGTTTCCCTGTATTTAGAGATAGTTGAGCGCAAATTGGCTTTGGCAAGCCTCACGCTCTCCACGGAACCAGGGCTTGCGGAACAGGGGCAAGGTGAAAGTGATTTCAGGGCCCTTCCTCAGAATTATCACGAGAAACGGGGACGTATAAAAGGAGTCGGCTTGCAGTGGACAACATCTCTCCCTGTCAGCAACTTCTTATTTCCTGATGAAGCATCCGTTTCCCCATCCTTATGGGAGCAAAGCTCTTACTTCATCCACGACGTCTATCTTTTGGCAAGCTGCTCACCCTGGACTTCAACTCTTTTGAAACCGTTTTCCAAATGAAATGACTTCCCTGCGAGTGCTCGCCTGGCAGCCTTTCTCTCTTAGAAGGTCCCATACAAGCACATTTAGACATTCTGTTCCAGCCAGAAGGTCACCGGTGACAATCAGCAGCCAACACAACTCAGATCTGAAGGCATGGAGCGGTGATGAAACACAACGTTGTTGGCTGTTTCCCTGCCGGAGCCAGCTGTTCCCCTCTCACAGTCCGCATCCACGCTGATAACCGGCAGAACTCTCCAGAGCTCTCTGCCAACAGCCAAGCTCTAGACTTTCCAGGGCCCTGGAGCACCCATCACACTTCTGTTCATGCAGGATTGCTGTAAAACCCAAAAGGCACCACAGACTCTCTGCTCTTTTCAATGCAGTACCCTTCTTTCTAAGGTTTCTAAACACACAATGCTACAGTTGTACCTTTCAAAGACCTTGCCTAATAGACGAACTCAGGGTTTTGGTGTCTGGAGAAATGTTACTGCCTTGCTGGTGCATCTATGAAATCTAGTCTTGATTTTTCCTATAAAGGATGGCATCATTTTGATCATGACTTAAAATCCCATGGTCCTTAGCCATGTCATCATCATCCTTCCCCAGTTTTTGGAAGGCAGCTATGCTAACTTCTAAACCACCAACGCCTTCCCTGGTTTTTGAACTCAAAGCTATCCTCAGGGGGCTGAACTCTGTTCCCAACCTCCAGACCACTCAAAAAGAAGCTAGATCCTTTCTTCATGAACAAACAAGCCACATGAATCTATCACACCTTTCCCTCTGGTCTTTACGTCAAATGTACCCCCCTCTCCTTCCTTAGCTTTATTAAAAGTCTTTGGCCCTTTCTTGAACCATTCTCCCAAACGTGTGTCTTTCTAAGGGGCAGGCCAAAGTTGCAGGTTGACACAGCTGCTCCAGCCTTTTACAGCTTATCTCCAGACAAATTAGGGTTTCTATTTTCTTCTGTGGTTTTCTGATTTTAGAATCTGAAGTATGTTGGTAGACTGGATTATCCAGATCTTGGAATACTACGCAGTTATTAAAAAGAATGTGTTCATTTAAAAAAAAAAAAAAAGAATGTGTTCAGAAAACAGTGTGGGTACTAATGTAGAAAAATGCCCAAGATATAGTGAGTTATAAAATGAAGGGAGTTGCAAGAAAAGGAAGTGACTTATATTACATTTTTATCTAATTTATGTTAAAATATACATGTTAATCATAAAAAGAATACATATTCATGGAAAAAATTTTAAAAAGTACATATCTCAGATGGCCATGTGTAGGAGAGAAAATTTAAGTTTTCATTTTATACAATTTTGATGTCCTTGAGTTTGTACCATGAGCTTGCATTTAAAAAAAAGAATTAGCAATAATAATGATATTAATTGGAGGAGAAGTGGTTATGTCATGGTAAGGTTGGACCATGATAATTTTTGGACTAAGATAATTTTTGCTTTTTTCCCCCAGGTCAGTAGTTCCATCTACAGTTGGTAAATGCTGACGCATGCATCTCCTTGATCTGCTATACATTTAGATAAACCTTCAAATTTTAGGAAACAGCATTCATTCTTCTCTGAAGGTGTCACCCCGTCACCTTCTTAATGGCTGATTCTTATAATTTTCCCTCCCTTTATGCCATAAAGATGAACTTCACAAATCAGTTTCTATCAATACCTCACTCTTGATCCATGAACCCATTCAGAGGAGAAGCAGAGGCCATTTCCTCTGCCTTCTTTAATGTATCAGAAAGATTACCCCAGGACCAGCAGAGAGGTTGAAACTTAAGGACTGATCCCAGCAGAACGAGAGCAGAGACTACTGAAAGGAGTAAGCAAACAGAGCAGGCCTTCCAGGGGCTGTGGTGACAGCAGTTTGGACAGTGATTGAACAAAGTAGGATGAGTGGTGCCAGGAATTCAGGATCATGGAAGATTGGCACACGGACCCTGTGCTGCAGCCAGGGGACTCTGGGCTCAGAAAAGCTACCATCTTGGTTGATTATTAAGAAAAAGATGGGGGTGAGAGGTGTGTTATCAGAAACAAAGCACAGGCTCAGAGAGGCCCTAATAATAGGGCTGACTCAGGCTGAGCTGCCTCAGTGGCCAGACTCAGACATCTTTTAATCCCTCCACACCAGGGAAGCATGGGCCATCCCACTGCCTGAAATGAGATTGAGTCTATAGGTCAAGTGGGCCAAATACTGAGAGAGGGGAAATTTGGAAGCCAGGCTAGTCAATAATTTTGTCAACCAAGGGGGGTGGGTAGGGTGAGGGCCAGTTTAGGACCATATAGTACAAGCCACAAGTGGGGTCAATGTCAACCAGCTACTGATATTATTTTAGAATTTTAGAAAAAGGTAATCTATTCATTTTGCCTATATTGTGCACATTCACCGGATACTAGAACCTGAAATCCATGTCCTAAAGGTCTCAAGCTATGGAAAAAACAGACCAAAAAAAAAAAAAAAAAGGAAAATTTGTGTGTGTAGGAGGGGAACCCTGAACAAATAAACAAAAACACCAGAATGACATCCTGCAATCTTGATGGGAAAAGTGATGACTTGTGTGGAGCTCACCATGAGGCCCATCCACAGCCTTTGCCCTTGGTTGCAATTTTCTTTTTATGTCTAGATTAGAGGAACATACCCATTTTCCTTAAATCACATTTAATTTGTTTCTTGGAAATTCGAGTATGTTACAAGAGAGCAACTTCCTCATTGGCAAAATCTCCTCTTGGCTTGATCTTTCTCATGTCAAGGTTTGAGGCACTGTCCCTTTCACATCTCACACAGTGGTACTCACTTCTTCATCAGATGTCCTGGATATGTTGCAATATTTTCCTATTCCAGCACTGAACTGTGACAGCAGGCTGATTGTTGGATAGGGTGAAAAGTGGAGTGTGGGCAAGAGGTAGACTATTACATTCTTTTCTTTAGCTGCCAATAAAAAGTGTGGAATTATAGGCAGTCCAACAGGGCCCTGTTAGAGCAGTTAAATGCTGGGACCACACCAAATAGAGCTCAAACTCATGGTCATATTTATTTCAGTGATATAAATTGCAGGTGGAAAAACAAAAAAAGCAGCTTTGGGCAAATTTAGCAAACCATCTCTTGAGGTATTTGTAAACTGAACACCCAGAGAATCAAAATGCCTCCAAATGTAACCCAGATTTGAATTTGAAATGAAACTATAATTACTTAGCAAGAGCGGCTGGTACTGAAAGGCAATCTGCATTCCTGTTCAAAATTCAGCTAAATATCCATAGTGCTGTCATTCCCAAGGTCCAAATGCTACTATGACGTTACCTCCCAGAATTTTCTCCTGATATATTTCCAAGATTTATTCTTCAAGAGAAGTAACTGAGATTTTCCTCTTAATCCTATTTTCATAGGTTGTTATAGTTGATAAACAGATGATGGACCCCTATCCTATTTAATATGCTTCTTCTTCACGCCTTTTGGCTACTACTTAGTAAGCCATTTTATTTTCATTTATTTATTTTCAATATTTATTCCATAAACATGTAGTATCTGCTAAGCCTGCATGTGCCATCATGGTGTTGGAGCAGCGAATACCAAGATATACAAAGCATGAGGATTTTGCACAAAATGATCACAATAAATATTTAGTGAGTCAATAACTATCATATTTTGTAGCATGTAGCATGTGTCATTATTGTAGCCATTTCACTGGTGGGGCAACATGAGAATGATCAGCTCTATTTGAACGGGTAAAGAACGTTTCTAGAGATAAGATGCTTGCAAGGCTTGAAGGACAGGTGTAAGACCTAGAAATGTGTTATGGACTAAGTGTTTGTGTTCCTTCAAAATTCAAATGTTGAAGCCCTAGCATTTCCCCAACATAATGGTATTTAAAGGCGGGACCTTTGGAAAACAGGTTTAGATGACATTATGAGAATAGGCTCTCTTGAGGGTATTAGTGCCCTCATGATAAGAAGAGGAAGAGAGATGAGAGCTCTCTCTCTCTCTCCCTCATTGTCATGGGAGGACATAGAAAGAAGGTGGCCAGCTGCAAGCCAGGAAGAGGGCTCTCACCAGGAATTAAATCTGCTAGCATCGTATCTTGGACGTCCTGCTACCAGGACCGTGAGAAATAAATGTGTTGTTTAAGCCACACCATCCATGGCATTTTGTTATGACGGCCCAAGCTGCCCAACACAAATGGTAAGGGGAATGGCACTCCTCATGGAGGGAACAGTTGAGCATTTGAAGGTGCAGGGATTTGCAATGGTGCAACACTTCTGACCAAGGGGAGTCCTTTTGGCTGCTGCATCACAGCAGAGTGTGGGGATGTCAAGGGCCACCCACCCCAATACAATATAAGCCATCCTAATGGAAGCACAACCTTCTGCTTCCCCTGGCCATGATTAATTGTGGATTCTTTTTTTTTTTTTTTTTAAGATTTTATTTATTTATTTGACAGACGGAGATCACAAGTAGGCAGAGAGGCAGGCAGGCAGAGAGGCAGGCAGAGAGAGAGGAGGAAGAAGGCTCCCTGCCGAGCAGAGAACCCAATGTGGGACTCCATCCCAGGACCCTGGGACCATGACCTGAGCCGAAGGCAGAGGCTTTAACCCACTGAGCCACCCAGGCGTCCCTAATTGTGGATTCTTGTGGGAATGTTGTAGTCTTCAGATGTTTTCAGGTGATTAATAAACATAAAACCACTGCTTTACAGGTTAAAAGCAGTTCCTACACATTTCCTAGCTCATTTGCTTTGTCGTACAACGGGGTGGTAAATTGAATTCTCCCCATTTTTAGCTTGATTTGCCCAAGGCCAAGGCAGTGGGTCACTTCCTCCTCCTTCCTTTCTCCTGGCGTTTATAGGGAAGTGGGCTTCATGCTGTCCAGGGGTTTTTAGAATTCTTTCTTCACGGAGGAAAGATTCTGCCTCACATGGAGGTGAGAAACATGTCTTAGGCCCTCTTTGATCACTAGCAAAAAATTATGTAACAGACTTCTAAGAAGATGCTTAGTAAATAACTGAGGAGGGAACAAAAGTCCCTTCATCCCACACCCAGAGCTCCTGCGGCTGACACCCTGAGCGGGCCCTGCGCCCTGGGCGGGGCCACTCACGCGGAGCACTTCCGCTTCCTGTTCTCTGCAGATGCTCTTTCTCGTGCCCTTCACAGAACCAGTTTCCCCATCACCAGGTTCTTCACTTCCCAGTCTTTGCACAACTAGGAACTACCAAGGGTTTATAATAAAATTAAGTGGGCATTTCATCATTTAGTAATCAAGAGATAATACTCAAACCTAAAACAGTTACTTGTTGAGACTGGGGGTGGGGGCTGCCTGTGTGCTGAGTGGCAACACTCCTTGCAGAGGGTCACTAGGACCCTAGATATCAAGGCAAGGGGATGTTCATACTTGCAACTCACACCTAGGAGAAATGCAGAGGTCAGCTCTCCTGGTTCTAAAATTCCACTTGTATTCCATAGTTCCATAAGAGTACTCAAATGCGACCTAACATTTCTAATCTTCCCTCTTTCAACGCTCTTAGTATTCCAAAAACAAAACAAAACAAAACAAAACAAAAACCCCTTCACTCCGCATAATAGGTATGTCTCTAAAAAAATGTGTATGTAAACCAAATCTATACTATTTTATGTTCTAGGAGAGAACACTTGATTTAAACTTGATCCAACAGATGTAAGACAAAAATGGCTGGATTTAACTTTTCTCACTTTACTACCACTTACAATAGTAAGCATGTTAGTTAAATATTCAATATATTTGAGTAAATTAAATATATTGAATATTAAATTAACTATATTAAGATAAATTTTAAAAGAGGAAATTCAATAATTTTTATCTTACATCTTTTGAATAGAAAGTAAAGTTCTGGAGGGAAAATAGGACAATAATCTTAGGATAAAAAGTCTGCTTTTTCCTGGGGTAGGAGTCTCAGAAACTTTTCCAAAAAGCTATTTCTTTCT
The DNA here is from genome assembly GCF_022355385.1 of Mustela nigripes. NCBI lineage: Eukaryota > Metazoa > Chordata > Mammalia > Carnivora > Mustelidae > Mustela > Mustela nigripes. Next base: position 167,485,274 of record NC_081559.1, read on the forward strand.
ACAGTTCATGAGGAGAGGATAAAAGAGGTCCACCACACAGCTTGAACAGGCTTAAAACTTAGCATACAGATGAGCAAAGTATGCTGAAAAATAGCTTCTATACTTTCTTTAACTCATCTTATCTTGCTGATGGCAGGAAAAAAACCCTCAAACCTGCCACCAAAACCAAAAGGCTACTCTCCCAGTTTAAAAAAAAGGCTCTTTCTGGGGCACCTGGATGGTTCAGTCTTTAAGCATCTGCCTACAGCCCAGGTCATGATCCCAGGGTCTTGGGATTGAGCCACCCACCGAGAGCCCCACCAAGAACCCTCCATAGGCTCCCTGCTGGGCAGGAAGACTGCTTCTCCCTCTCCCACTCCCCCTGCTTGTGTTCCCACTCTTGCTCTCTATCTCTCTGTCAAATAATAAATAAAATCTTTAAAAAAATAAAAAGATAAAAAAGGCTCTTTTATTTTGCTCTGGTTTAGTTTTATAAATATTGAGGCAATTCGAATTTCAAACTTATTATAGGACTTAACTATTTTTCACAAGCCTGGGGAGATTTCCATTATTCATGAAGGAGAATATCAACCCAGAGGACACTTAGGGTCACCCCATGTGAAAGGGGCTCTCCCTGGCACTGGGACTCTCCCACAGTTACACTTCCGCAGCTTAGTCAAATGGAGCTCACTTCTACACCCTTCCCTCCCCTGGCTCTGGGCTCTAGAGTCACACTTCCTGGGCTCAGGTTCTGCAGATTTTACTAACAAGGCAAACTTAAGCAAGTTATTTCAATCCTCGACCTCCTCATTTGTAAAATGGTCAACTGTTCTTAGAAATTAGAGGCAAGGATTAAATTAAATATCACTCATAAGGGATTTAACGCCACTGCCTCTCAAACCATTTATGGTGAAGTTCTAGAGGATTTTAAAATTCACAAACAGCTGTGGAACTTACTTTTTTTTTTTTTTAAATGCAGGGACACCTGTGTGGCTCATATAGTTATGTGTCTGCCTTCAGCTCAGGTCATCCCACGGTCCTAGGATCAAGTCCTACATTCAAGCCCTACATCCGTCTCTCTGCTTGGCGGGGAGTCTGCTTCTCCCTCTCCCCCTGCTTGTGCTCTCTCTGTCTCTCTCTCCCTCCTGTCAAATGAATAAATAGAGTATTTTTTAAAAACACAATAAAATGAATTATTAGAAATCACATATACACAGACAATATGGGCAATATACATACACAACACTTTTCTCTTTTTTTTCTTTTTATACAAAGGCAAATATATACACAATAGCAGCTTCAGATTACTGCAAAACTTCTGGCCACTTTAGTTCTTGTATTTATCTCATCATCACCAGTGACAGTTTGCATGCTCTGGTCTGCTGGTCACCTGTTGAGTAGTTCTGTGTGACATGGCACCGAGCACAATCACACACGCAATGGTAGCGACTATTATGTGGCTCAAGCACTAGTAGAAAAAGCAGACAGAACATGTAGTACCCACCTTCACTCAAGCCCAGTGTCAGCAGTTGATGAACAATAAGCATTCATTAAACTCGAAAGAAACATGAAAAGGTCCAAACCATAACCATGCCTGCAAATTTTATCCACTTATCTTTAACATAAAAATAAAATAAAATAAAATAAAATTCCCTAGAAATAGCTTCATTTGAACAAATGAGGAAACTGAGACCCAGAACTAGTAAAGCCCAGCTATACATTAGAATTAGCTGGGAAAGTTTTAAAAAACTACTGCTGTTCAGGTGTCTCTCCCCCACCCACCCCCACCCAAGACAAGTAAAATCAGGGTCTCTGCCCCTGGGACATGCACATGGAGATGCTTTAAAGGCTGCTCATGTAATTCTAAGGTGCAGGGCTTATAAAAGATTTTCCAGTAGAACCTATTGCTGGATAAGTCAGGACGCCCATGTTCCTACTTCGTATTGACAATAGCACACCACAGTTATGCGGGAGGCTTCACTGCAGGAGAAACATTTGTCATGGGCAATTTAGGTGAATAAACTTTGTGAAGATAAAATTTCGGGTAGAGGAGGGTCCATGTTTAACAGCTGACTGATGAAACTAACTCATGACCCTTGTAAAGGCACCCAACCTGGTTTCTCTAAATGCCTACTTGGGTGTTTTTTTGAACCCCAGGAGGAGGTTTGATCAAAAACCCCCGATGAGAAAGATGATAGGATGTACTCTGCATAACCTTTCAGATTCATCTGGGAATTCAAGGCACACATTTTAAAAACGAGCTATCCTATTTCTTCCCTATTTCCAGAATTGTACTCAGAACTCTGACTTTTATGATGTACTATTTTTCTCATTTGGTTTCCCTTGGAAGAGAATGGAAACTCTGAGTCTTGGCCATACTTCGGTCCCATTCCGATTTCCCCATCTAGTGGGCCAGAGTGCTCCATGTACTTTCTTTAATATCAATGGAATTAAAATGCATTCTGTGGGAAATGTACAATGGAGATTTATAGACTTCAGAAACATAATAAAAATTAAGCTAAATGTTGAAGTTTTCTTAAAGGCAGAGGTGCTACATTTGATGTGCTTGCCAATGTTTAGTTTGAGGGAAAAGAATTTAAACTTTCCAAGGATTCTTTATTTTATTTGTATTCAAAATATTGGTTCCTAGACCTCTCTTGTACTGTAGAACTCACTCTGAGCTAGTTGGGAAGGTCTTAGGGAGATACGCTAACAAGCAGGGTGAATTTGATCACATCCCAGACAGAACTGTCAACAATGCTAGTGCAAAAGATGATAGGAGGGAGACAAACCATAAGTGACTCTTAATCTCACAAAACAAACTGAGGGTTGCTGGGGGGAGGGGGTTGGGAGAAGGGGGGGGGGGTTATGGACATTGGGGAGGGTATGTGCTTTGGTGAGTGCTGTGAAGTGTGTAAACCTGGCGATTCACAGACCTGTACCCCTGGGGATAAAAATATATTATATGTTTATAAAAAATTAAAAATTAAAAAAAAAAGATGGTGGCATGAAAGACAAAAGGCTCTGTAAGAATTCTGCAACCCATTTCTTGTTTTGATTACTTCACATTTCTCATTTAGCCCCACCTTACAGCTCCCAGTTCTGAGAGTTCCTCAGTATTTCCCACATCAGTTGTGATCTCTGCATTATGTTATTAGTTTTTAAAGGCTCTCTTGCATGGACAACTATATTAGGACAACTATATTTGCTTCATGTATTTGTCCTGCTAGATTTTAAGCTCCATGTGTGTCTTATTCTGTTTCCAGTACCGCAGTACTTAATACAGCACCTGGTCCAGTTTTGTTGCATAAATTTTTGTTGAATGAATGAATATGCTTCTTCCCACCAATACCTCTCTCTCTCTCTATACACACATGTTGTTTCAGTGATTTTATATATTTGCCAAGAGTAGTAGAGAATATACTCATATTAAAACCCTTGTGAAGTCCTGCTTTATAAAACCCACGGACTATTCAAACTTTATGCCATTCTTACAAAATCAGAAACCGCTTTTTAAAGATGGTTATAGAAGAGCTGAAACCTTAAACTTGGAGTCAGACTTGGGCCAGGATCTTGAATCTGCCCCTTGCTAGCCATTTACCTAATTTCATAGAGCCTTGATTTTCACATACATAAAATGGAAGCATTAATGACAATAATGAATAACATACCACAGACCATGGTTGTAAGGATGGAATAAGAGGATATATAATTTAAAAGCTAGCAGTATTTCTGGAAGAGGGTCGGTACTCAGTGAATCTTTGTTGAATCTGAATTTGAAAAAAATAAAATAAAATAAACAGCGATACCAATTTTGGATGGAAGCTTTCCCGGTGGCACAGGCTGTTTAAAGGTGAGAAGGCTGAGCGTGTCAATCGCCATGAGTGCATCAGACGTTTGGGGTCACGTGAATTAATTCTCCCTCTATAACAATATCAGGTAATCTGAAATTCCTCTATTTTTTCCTGATGATTTTTTAAAAATCAGACTCAAAATTATTCTAGAAACTACAGTATTAAAATAATATATTGGCTTACTGACTATTTACAAAATTAGTTCTAAAAAGTCTACCTAATATTACACTCAGGGTCTCACAAACTTTGTTTTACCTTGGTCTTGATTTATTTTGAGAGTATTTTGTACCCACTTTTGTTCTATGTAAATCTTGCCTTGATCCAAAAGCAATAATAACATTTTGAAATGTTAACATCGTAACAACTTATGAAGATTGTGACTTTAAATTATTTAACCTCTCTGTGTCTAGTTTTCTTAACTTTTACATGGGAATGATAAAAGAACTTATCATCTAGGGTTGTCCTAATCATTAAATATGTTCATTCATGTGAACCATTTTGAAAGTATCTGGCACCTCATAAGAATTTAATGAACGTTTGCTACATTAAAAGTGCTGAGTGGAGGCGCTACACATGGACACACACACATAAACATACACAAAACTATCTAGAGCCATAAGAAGTAATCACTACTTATAGTGACTTTATCTGAAAATATCACAATGTTAAGTCATTGTGCTCAGATTGCATATCGAACAGGTATTTTCAAATTTCATATAATTGAGGACCAGTGCATACAGAGGATTTAAAAATCTCATTAATTTTCAGAAATGTTCCTGAGTACCTATAGAATTTCTCCAACTAACTACCCACATCAAAATACCTCTGGTGCTTGTAAAGTTGGAGATGAACATGACCCATGCCGTCCTGTTGAAAGAGAATGTGAGGGTACAGATCCAGGAATACACACTTTAAAAAATTCATTATGCCAGCTCCATACATTGCTGAAATTTGAAAACAGCTCTAATAGAGATAACTTGTTCACGACAGTGTCGTAATGCCTGACTATAGTAAGTAACATAGAGAAATGCACTGTTGGCCTAATTTACAGAAACCAAAGTCAATAAACAATTCCTGAATGCCTCTATGTGTCAAGCACTAAGTGCTGAGTATTTCAAGATATCTAAGGCCAGGTTTCTGCCCAGGAGTTTCATACACTCTGGTGAAGTTGTTTATCATCTGGTTTCAGAAACTATTTCTTGAAATACTCTCATAAAATTTGTTCCAGATCGTAATAGCTACTGTCTGAATCTAATGATTCCTTTATATAGAAATGGTATTCTATAACAAGTACACAAGCTGAAGAGAAATCCCTCAATTAACCAACACAGATCACGCAGCAGTATGCTGGCAAATGTTAAGGCAAGAAGAAAAATCAAATCTCTCTGATGTGAAACCAAGATTTACACTGCCCTAGAAGCTACTTGTGCAATATGCCAGAACTCTGACCTACCAAAAAGCCAGGTACACAGTTCTAAGTTTTAGCACTTAGTTTTCCCTGGGGTGGGGATATTCTAGGTTAAGAGTGGTAAAGCTAGTGTGCTTACCATTATTTGGGGTTTCTTGCAACCTCTTATATTACAATCATAGCTAACACTCAACAGTAAGCTAGAGGAAGATCAGCGCTGATGGAAATCTCTCTCCTACATGTTCAAACACTTAACATTCCTCTGGAACCTCAGAGATACTGCTAGAGGCCACGTACACCCTCATTCCCCACAAATGGATCCCTCCCAAAGTTCAACAGAGCCCTGACTCTGTCAATCAGAAATCTTTTAAGAATGGTCTATAAGAGGAGCTCCAAAAGAAAGCTGTAACTGAAAGAATTAAAAAAAAAAAAAAAAAAAAAAAAAAAAAAAAAAAA